>NC_056745.1:53377808-53432808 GCF_019279795.1 Protopterus annectens
ATATATATATATATGTATGTATATATATATATATATATGTATGTATATATATATATATATATATATATATATATAGATATATATATAAAACTCAATTAATAGTTATTTAATAAGTAACTTTCTGTATGAAATTAATTCTCAAATAGCTAGAGACGAGGTTTATCTTGGGAAGAGGCTTTAGAGAGAATGCTTGAACAGAGATGCTATTCAAATGTGGGGTCTTAAACCTCAGAGATTGCATTATTTGCTTTTTATTTAAATGTTTAATATTTAAATGTTTAATTCTAATATGGTGCATATGAATATTAATAACTTCAGTTTGACTGAAAAATATATGCAATCATTTTCAGTCATATTTTTCCCTATACTTTTAAGCTAATATGGCTAACTATACTTCCACTGATACATTATATATGAAGTACATTTTTATCAATGTTAATGGTTTGAATAACAGTTGTAAAAGGGGAAGTTTAGGCAAATATCTCAAAACGTATTTTTCCAAGAGACACATTTATTATAAGAAGACATTAATAGACTCAATGCGAATAACTATTCAGTACTTGTCAGCTTACATTGTAAGCAAAAAAAGGTGTTGGAATTTTATAGGAAAAGTCTGTATTATTGCTTAAAATAATAAAATGTATACAGTGATAGACATGAGATGTTTTGTTTAGTATCTTTTGGAAATAAATGTGAGAGTATACACTTTTATTAATTTTTATTGGAATCATGCATTAGGAGTTAAAGTGGTCAAGCAACAGTTTGATGAGATTATACAACATTCTAAAGGGAACATAATTTTAGCTGGTGACTGTAATTGTATATTGAATGACTGTGATACTAACACAATAAATAAGCATAGAAAACCAACATTATCTAAGGCATTAAGAGACTTCATAAATATATTTAATATTAAGGACATAAATAAATTTGCAGAGGCAAATTCATTGTTTTTTTTACATATTATTCACATTGACATTGTACCCAGTCTAAAATAGACTGTATATTATAAGTGATATAATTGGAAAATTAGCTAAAGTTAAAGTTGTCACATAGCCTCTGTCTGATCATAATGTAATTACATGAAAGCAAAACAAAGTGATTCTTTTAGTAAATGTCATCATATATAACTAACCTGAAAGATTATAAGGAATTTTATAACAATGAAATTCAATATTTTATAAATGTAAATTTAAATGAGGATATATCTGAGATATGTGTGTGGGATTCTTTAAAATCATATATATATGATAAAGTTCTATCCTGGTATAGTTGTAAGAAAAACAGTGGAATAAAGAATTATTAGCTCTACAAATGAAAGTGGATAAACTAAAATTATACATAAAAAAGGTAATAAAAAATTAGCAAAATATCTTGATGAGATGAATATAAAATATTTGGAGACATTACAACATAAAACCATGATTAATTTAAAGAAGATTAAAATTAATTCTTATTGTATGAACACTAAAAATCAACATAGATTATCAAATAGAATGGAGAAGAAGATTATTAAATCTAACCAGATAAAAGAAGTTTATATTCCTGGAACTACGAAAAACGTTTCACATTTAAAAGGCATTTTAGAGGCCTTTAAAATGCACTTTAATTCAATTAATTTATATGCTCCAGTAATAAAACCACAACGTATAATGAAATCTTTTTTTTATAAAACATATCAAAATAAGTTAATAGAAGATCAGATAAAACTAATAGATAATCCAATTTTAATGTCAGAACTGAAATCTCAAAATAATAAATTAAAATTAAACAAAGCACCTGGAACTGACAGTATTATTCCAGATATGTATAAACTATTACCTAAGGAAGCTTTGTCAATATTGTTAAAAGTCTTTACATTAGCTAAAGAAGCAAAAATTATTCCCCCGTCATGGAAATGTACATTAATTTCTCCAAATTTAAAGTTGGATAAAGATTGAAAAGAATGCTCATCTTATAGATCAATAACCCTATTAAATGTTGATTATAAGATTTTTATGGCAATACATGGTAATAGAATTAAACATTTTCTACCTTTGCTGATTGATGAAGATCAAACTGGCTTTATACTGAATAGAAACATGTATGATAATATTAAAAGAATACTTACAATAATTGTCTATGTTAATATTATAAAAGTAAGTTTGACCCTAGTAAGTCTAGACATAAATAATGCCTTTGATTCAGTTCACTGGAATTATTTACTGCTGGCCTTGGAAGGATATGTTTTTTTCACAAGATTTTAAAAAAGTTAATTAGATTGCTATATGAAAATTCTTTAGCTTATATAAAGATTGGATTGTATACATCTAGGCCAATTACAATTACTAAAGATATTAAGCAAGGATGTCCATTGTCTCTATTAGTTTTTGCTTGGGTCATAGAATCATTTGCAAATTGTATCAATTTGAATGTAAATATCAAAGGTAAACACTTTAGTAATCATTTAAATTCTAAAAATCAGTTGTTTGCAAATGATATTCTATTAACTTTGAATGATTGTGGCAGCTCTTTACAAGCTTTATTTGAGATGATGGAACTCTTCCAAGAGATTTCTGGCCTTAAATGTAATTATAATAAAACTAAAAAATATTACTCATAAATTGTAATAAGAAAAACATGGATAAGACATTCTCTAAAAATACAGTTCTAGATAATAAAATTAAGTACCTGGGGGTTACATTATCAATGATATTAATGCAACAATAATAATTAATTATAACAATATATTAAATAAAATAAAACATTTTATGGATAGATGGAATAATATTTTTTTACAATGGAAGATAGTTTTTTCTTAATTAAAAATCTTATTTTTCCAAAAATATTATCTGTTATAGAAGCTAGATTTCTTCCTCTTTCTAAAGAATGTATACATTAATTCAATAAACTAATGTTAAACTTTTGTGGTATCCCAATAAACCTAGAATAGTGTTAAATAATCATCTAAAAGATTAGACAACAGGTGGAATTGGCCTTCCAGACATATACATGTATGCTTTACTATCCATTATTAAGACAGTAATGTTATGGTTAAATTCTTCTTATCCTGCTAGGTGGAAACAAATACAGGAACTTATTTGGTTAAAATCAAATCACTCATTACCAGTTCAACTTAGTAAAATATTATCTAATAATTTTCATTGGTTGGTAAGGGAATATATTTTGGGAAATAAAAATAAACATATAAGTGCTAAATATATAGCTAATATATTAAATATATTTAAAAAAATATCTGCATAAAATCCTAGAATTTAGAGAGTGGTCATTTTTATTCTCCCTATAGCTTGTACACAGAATAGCATTAATACCTTTGATTTCTCTAAAATGGCTATACTTGGGGAAAAAGTTAATATATTTGTATCAGTTAATGGATTCTGGAAATGTTCTCTCTATGAAATACATTATGAGCAAATATGATATAAATAGTGAAATGTGGCTAGTAATATAAACTTCAAGGCATATATTAGTAAACTAGAGTCAATGCATATAACTATCAAAGATACTGTCCCCAAAGTTATAGAATTTATGATTATAGGACACCAAACAGTAATAGGACAAGGGTACCTATATAAAATAAAGTAATCAAACATATAAAATTGTATTATAAATATAATTTTTGGGATTGTTATAGATTAATAAATTATCAAACCCTAGTGAAAAATTATAAAAAAGTTAATGCTAATTTCTTCAAAGCAAACATCTCTTTCATTGCAATGGAATTTGTTTTCTGGGAGATTTTTACATAGAAACTTTATTACTCCTCATAACATGGAATTAATGTTTAAGCAAGATATTGGGTGTTGAAGATGTAAATTAAAATTGAAAGTAAATCGGCAGCATATGTTTTACAATTGTAAATTGCTTAAAACTTTTGGTAAAAATGTTTTTTTTCTTTTGCAAACTGGTTTTAATGACAAATTTCAGTTAACTAAAGCTTTGATTTTGTTTAATGTTCCAATACTGAAATGTGTCCCCACATCAAAATATTTACTTTTATGGACTCTATTAGCTATATCACATGAAGCAATTACTATGAACTGGAAGAGTGGAACTTCTTCATTTAAAGAATTCAAGAATATTGCACTTAATGTTTCTCAACTGGAACTGTTTACAATCAAGACAAGAACTGATAGAATCACTTCGTAATACAACTCCTGGTTCAAAGTTAGAGAGATAATTGAAAAATTGACTACAGCATGATATGAAATAGAACTATATTTTAATGACTAATTGTTTTTGTTCAAGTAGACATCTTTGTAAATAGTTTTATTTTATTTTAATTTATTGTTATGAAGGTTTTCCATTTGTATAGTTAATCTATTCAAAAATGTATGTATTTTTTCTGTTATGAATTGTTATACTAAATCTTAATAAAAATATTTGAGAAAAAAATTTATGGCAGCATGGAAAAAAGCAAAAACTAACTAATGAGCCCTCTGGCCAATAAAATGACTACACTATGAGTCCTTTTGTTCATTTTTCAACTCAGATAAACCAGGCAAACACCTCCTGCCACGAGATAAATAAACCCAGTTCTACTAATGTAAAAACACAGAAGAAGAGACCCAACCCACAAGTACAATACTACAGTAAGCCAATTAAATGGCTAGCTGGAAATCCTTGCCAAAGGCACTTTCAAGAGAGTCTTACAGCAGTAACACTGATAGGAAGAGCCATTTGTTTTTACATAAAATACAGTGAAATGCTCACATAAAAACAGGTGGCAATCATCTCTGATTGCAGGATCCTGAAGCTGTAAACCCTTATTGGGAATAAAATATAAAAAAGTCTATCAGAAGGATTGTATGCTTTTTAGGACCATCCAAGATTCTTACAAAGGCAGTTTCATAATTATATCTGAACTAGTCTATTCAGCTTCATGTTTTTTTTTTCTTTTTTGCTAGGGAGGAAACCAAAGCAGAGAAGTCCTTTCACAGTTTGTATACACAGTGTTAGCTGAGGTTTTACCTAAAGTGCATGTATGAGTTTAAGAAAACAAAGCAGCTGTCTCTTTTGATCAAGGGAGGTAATGGTTTGCAAGTCACCAAGCAAACCCTTTCAAAGTGGATTCATTTAGTTATTCATTTATTCATTTTCCATTACTCACTAACCTTTATCTTGTGCAAGATCACGGGGATGCTGGCATAACTTCTGGTAGTATGTGGATAGAAGGCAGAGTGAAACTAATCATGAATGGGATGCCAGTCATCTACAGCCCCCCCCCCCCACCAATGCGCACAATTTGGGAGATCAGCTGAGAGAAAAACGGAACACTCAACAAAAAGTCATGTGGTGAAAGGGAAAATGTGCAGACTCCACACAGAAGGCACCCAGCTGAAAACTGAATTGGAAAGCCAAGCAATCTGAAGCAGCAATACTTGCACCACTGTGTTAGACTACATTTTAATTTGCATTATATTCTGCCATCAGGCAGCTCAATGTATCTTGAAAAATATTGCAGTCAAATACCATTCCATAAAAAGTGTGACAGTTTTTGTCACTTGCTTCAAGAATGTCTCCACTGCAGACATTTGTGACATGGTCACTTAGACATCAGTGCACACCTTCTAAAGGCATTATTGTCTGGACTATGATTCCATGATTTGGCCTTGTTTGTTAACTCAGTCAATCAAGACTCAGCCTTCTCAACCTCTGGCCTTCTGGACATCCTCCAGCTCTTTCCATCTTGGGAGGGTCATGGCTTGGGATTAAATGGAGTGACAGTCTGGTTAAGGAAGGCTACTTATGTCAGATATAATACCTTCTTACTGGATCAGTGGATATATGAGGGGATTTGCCTTTTGTGTCCCAAATACCATTGTACCATCGTCCTGTACATGGCTAGTTTCTTATCTGTCTACAGCTGTTGGAGTTCCTGTAAGTCAGGCAAGTATATACTTGTATATTACTTGTTAAAAGCAAATCAGAGATCCACTTTTTATATACAGAAAGTATATTTGCTCAGTGGGTGGAAGGAAATGATGTGCTTGGAGACAAGGAATCATGCTTAATGTAGTATGTGGTCTCATAAAGTGCAAAGGCATATATTTTGCATGCATCCAAGCATGATAGATTATTTGAAAATATGCCAACCTGGAAATGAAGAGAGGTTGAGCCCAACCTTGGACTAACCAAGGAGGCTGTTCTTCCATACTACACACTCGCATGCACACAACACCTATGCCAGTTTCGAGTGTCCAATCCACCTCCCTCATATCTTTTGAATATAGGAGGAAACTAGAGCACCCAGAAGAAACCCACATGAACACAGGAAGGACATGCAGACTCCACACAGAAGGCAAGTCAGCCGAGAAATTGAACTGGAGCACATCTTCCTGTTACGTGACAACACTATCTGCTAAACTGCTGTGCCACCCACTCATCTTCATTTTAATATCTGATAAGTCTTTACAGGTGTTCTTTAATTGCCTTAATAAATATCAGATAAGTCTTTGCATATGCGTTCTTTAATTGCCCTCATTTTAATATCAGAATAAGTTTTCATGTGTTTTTTAATCTCCTTCAGTTTAATATTAGATAAGTCTTCACATATGTGGTCTTTAATCACTTTCATTTTAATATCAGATAAGTCTTCACATATGCAGGCTTTAATTACATTCATTTTAATATCAAATAAAGCCTTAGATATGTGCTGTTTAATCACTTTCATTTTACTATCAGATAAGACTTCACATATGCGTTCTTTAAGTCATCCATTACTTTTACCTACATACAAGAGTATGCCTGATTATGCATGATTTTTACTCTGCCTGGAAAATAATATTCTGTGTTCTAAAGCCAACATATATATATATATATATATATATATATATATATATATATATATAGATATATATATATATATATATGGCTAATAAACTAGCCCCCCCCCCCCCCACCTAGTTTGGTTTTATATCATCTGGTGTCTGTTAATAAGGTAAGTAAGTAGTTTTAATTTTGGAAAGAGTTAGTTGTTGGTGTTGTAAGTATGCATTTTTTTCTTTTATAGTTTTCATTTGGTGAGACAAATTGTTGGTGATATTTTCACAGTTTATTTGGTACTGTAAACCTAGGTTTTGTGAATGTTTATGTTATTTGTGATGAAATGTTTGGTATTACGAATCTGTGCATTTTTTTATGTTAAGAAATTCACAGGTGAAGGGAAACAAATGTCATATCTATGGCTTAACATTTTGTATTTTGCAATTCAGCATTGTCACCTTTCAGTATTCTGAAATTTCATCAAAGGAGTTTTCAGTATTTTCAACATTTGGGATTGTGTACTCAAATGAATTTCAGTATTTTGAGTTTTCAGTCATTTGAAGTTGACCTATATATATATATATATATATATATATATATATATATATATATATATATATATATATAGGTTCATAGGTTGGTGCTAGGCTATCTGCCCAAAGGCATTTATAAGCCTAGCCAGAATGTGTTGGCTTTCGCCACCCCCTTAGATTAGTTCCCTGTGCCTCTGTCCAGCAGAGCCACTGAAGTGATCCCCGAGGTAAACTTTCCGTTTCCCATCCACTCGTCAAGGTTTCTTTTGAAGAGTGTTAGCAAGGAACTCTGCCTAATGTAGATTGGGGTCTTGTTCCAAAGCATGGGAAGTCTCTGGGACAGGAATCTATCCCTCCAGCACGTCCTATTTATTGTTGTGGTGAGGTTTAGATCCCTAGAGCGTGTGGCTCGAGGGGATAAGGTTTTCTTTAGGTGAAGCATGTCCATCAATTTTGGGTTGGACATGGCCTTGTATGTCAGGCAGAGATCACCTCTGAGTAGATGGTATGCAACCGAGTACAACTGGAGTTTCTTCAGTCGAGCTGCATAGGGCATCTGTTTGAGGCCAATGATCCTCTTGGTGAGGTATTTCTGTGGTCTTTCCAGCTGTTGCAGGTGTCTTGTAAGGCACATCCCAAATGGGGCATTGTACTCTATGATGGGTCTGATGAGTGATGAGTAGAGGGGCACAATGACCTCTTTTGATCTAGATGCGAACCCTTTTGTGATTAGGTGGGCCACGTAGAAAGATTTTCTAACCACTTTGGCAATGTGATTATCAAAGGTGAGATTACTATCTACTTGGGACCCTAGATCCCTTATTACATCTTCCGTATTTAGGGGACTACCACCTATGTGGTAGTTTGTGTGTACTTTGTTTTTTCCAAAGGGGATGACAATGCACTTTTAGGCATTTAGCTTGAGGCCATGATCTTGACACTAGGTATCTGTCTCAGTAAGACCCTTTTGGAGGATGTGTGTGTGTCAGCCAGAGAGTCAATTATAGCCCCTAGTTTGCAGTTGTCTACAAACTTGGTCAGCCATACTCCTCCTGTGCTTGCCTGTACCTCTGAGAAGTATATGCCGAACAGGTGGGGTGCTAGGACTGAGCCCTGGGGAACGCCACTTGTAACCGGTTTAGAGTTGGACCTAGCTCCCGCAACTCTCACCATGTGGGTTCTGTCCGTGAGCCAGTTGGCAACCCATCTTGTGACGTAGGGGTGTATGTTCAGGCTGGTGAGCTTGTCTATAATACCAGAATAGGGAATGGTGTCGAAGGTCTTAGCGAGGTCTGGGTAGGCTGTGTGTACCACCTTTCCCTCCTCTATAGCCTTGGTAACTGTCTCAAAGAAGTCCACCAGGTTTAGGAGGCATGATCTGCCCTTAACAAAGCCGAACTGGGTAGGGTCCAGTGTTTGGAGGTTCCCAATATCTCGGTTAATGAGTTCTATGATGATGCGCTCTCTCTCTCTCTCTCTCTTTATATATATATATATATATATATATATATATATATATATATATATATATATATATATATTGTCAAAGGAAAAAACTTCAAAGACCAATTCACGTTAGGTTCAAGCAAGGCACCCTTTATTACTTGCAGCAAGGAGACAAAGCATGTAGGCACAAGGTTTGTCTGAATTACTGGTGATTAGTATGTTATTCTTATACAGTTCTCTTCCTGTCACACAGAAAATGTTACTATTCTATTGCTGACGTAGTTAGACACAGCTTTCTGTATGTTCTACAGAAAATGTTACTAGACTTATTGCTGACTAGGTTAGATTATTTGCTAGCTTGAAAAACATTTTGAGAAAAACAACCTGGCCTTGGGCTAATTTTAGCTCATTTAACTTTTCAATTCTTCAATTGTACTGTTTTAATACATGTGTTACATTTTGTCTAGATTCAAGGTACATTTCTAGCTTTGGTACAAGTAATGCTGACTATGGTTTATACTTTCAAGCATCTATTGTTTTCTTTATCAAAGCTTCTAGCAGCTGCATACTTTCTCATAGCATAAGCAGAAATTAATATCTCTTTGTTAAGTTTCATGACATTAGCAGAAATGAAATGTCTCTTGTTATTTTCATGACATTAGCAGAAATGAAATGCTTCTTGTTAAGTTTCTAATAGCTGTGCAGATTCATGCAGTGTGAACAGAATAAATGTATTAACCCTTTTAAACCTCGAATGCACTAAGCATGCATATTACTATTACACATTTTTCTAACATTTCCCCCCTTTTAATACTTTTATTCTACTTTCAAGATAAGCATAAACAGTTTTTTTCTTCCCCTAACCTCTTCCTACTCAGGATTTGCAGTTAAGAGAGTCATTCAGTTTAAACTTATGAAAGCATTTTCAGTTTTTCAGCAATTCTTCAAGTTCAGCACCTTGGTATAAGGTTTCTGAAACTGAAATGTCTATAAAGTCTTTAATCAGTCTTTTTATGCAGGGGATGCAGCAGCACACACATACCACCAGTAGGGTTATTCCTACACAGATGGCAATCAGAATGTTCACCAGGATACTGCCCCACCCCCCAAACAATTTCTGGAAAAAGTCAGTCATTGGATTTGGTCCTGGTTTGGTCATGGCTGACACCTGCTGAATTACCTCAAGATGGTTGTCTATCTCGTGTTTGTGGTCAGGAATATACGAACAGCACTCCTCCTGGATTAAAGCAAATGTACCTCCTCTCACTGCTAGGGTGAAGTCAAGAGCCATGCGATTTTGAAGCACCACTGTTCTCATGGCAGTCAGTTCATCAGTCACCAATTCTAGGGCAGAAGAGGTTGCATTGCTCATTATTTCGAGAAGCTTAGACAATTTTCTTAGTTCCCAGATTGATTTCGTTGCTCCATATGCTGGCAGTACACCTGCCCACGAGATAACAGTATCACTCAAGTCCATATGTGACAGTCTATTTTTCCCTAGGCCCACAGCATGATGGTTTTTCCAGTGCGCATTGATTTGCCCCACTGGATTGACAGGCTTCTTGATTTCTCGAACATTCTGAATTTTCCCTTGAGGTAAAACTGCTGTGTGTCGTATGGCCGGAACCAGGTACCCCAAAAAACAACTGCCGGACCAATTCTCAGGTAACCATTTATATGCTTTCCTACCACATACAAAGTAACAATCTTCTACTTTGGTAGTAACTTTACTATGCCCTGGCTCTGCATGAAAAATTTTTTTGTCGATTATAGACAGTTGCTTATAGAGATCAGCATTATGTTTTACTTCTTCAGTTGTCCTATGCATCAGTTCAAAAAATGTATCATAGCTTGTGTTGCAATAGGATCTGGTGTTATCAGGTTTAGTGTAGCATCTATAGGGAACAGTCACATTGCAATTGCTCCAACCCACCGGAACTGTATGATTCTTGTAAAAACACACAGTTCCCTTCTGTCGAACAGACAAGTGCAATGCTACTTTATCTTGTGATGTGACATCTGATGTATCATAAATTAAGTTTTCCCAGGTCTTGTTGGCTCCTAGGGGAACTGAAGTTAACAGTAACCTCCCATATGCTGTTGGCAAAGCTGTGCAAATCCAGCAATTCGAAACATTGAAGGTCTCAGCATACACATATTTGATTGCCTGGTAAGTGTTAAAGTTCGGGTGCCACTCTGTGTGCCACTCTGCACACTTGTTTAGTTCAATTTGTGTGGCTGGGAAAAAAAAATGGCCACAACAAAAAAATTATTGTCACTAGTACAGTCAGCAGGATGATTATGCAATACTTTTGAGGAAACGGTTGTTCTGCATTTCTGTTTTCTCCGACTCTTCCAAGTAGGTGTATTTGGATCTTACTGAATTACGTCATCTTGGACACGTGCTCTTACTCTCTGCCCTAATAGGACCTTCAGCACCAATAGTTTCTTCACTGGGGTTGAGACGAATCAGTCCTATTGATCTGACCCCCCTTTGTAGCCAGACTTTGTGCTGAGGGCCCCGATGGAGAGGTAAGGTTTTTGTCCAACTCAAAGTTCTTAACCAGCTTGCAGTGCGTCAGGTGTATCCACAAAGCTCATTCTGCTATCTTGACTGCAGTGGGTGTTGAAAGAAGCACCTGGTAGGGACCTTCCCACCTTGGTGATGACCAATTCTTCCTCTTGATGTTTTTGATCCACACCCAATCTCCGGGCGTCACTGCCACTTCTGATGTCTCGGTTTGTTTTCTATCTGAAACAGAATTTGACTGCAACAGATGTTTAGAACTCAACAACTTTTTCATATATTCAGCTAGTGTGAAATCAGCTTCCTGGTCTGATGACATGAGAAGTTTCCACTTGGGTGTATAATAAGCCCTTCCAAATAATTTTTCAAAAGGAGTCAATCCTTTTGCTGTAGGGACAGTTCTCATGCTCAAGAGTGCCAGGGACAAAAAGTACAACCAGTTTTTTCCTGTCTCAGCTATTAATTTTCTCAATTTGTTTTTTAGTATACCATTATGCCTTTCAACTAGCCCTGCAGATTGTGGATGGTATGCACAATGATTTTTTAAAGAAATACCAAAATGCTTACTCAACTGCTGTATGGTTTGATTTACAAAGTGTGTACCATTGTCACTGTAGATCCTTTCCGGAATACCAAACCTAGGAATGATTTCCTTGACAAGTACTTTTGCTACAGTAGCTGCATCTGGATTTTTGGTCGGAAAGGCTTCCACCCATCTGGAAAACATATCTACAATGACAAGACAATACTTCTTATTTTCACATTTGTTCAATTCTATGAAATCCATACAAATAGTGTGAAACGGATATGGTGGTGTAGGGAAACTCCCTTGCTTGGGCTTTATCGCCCCCTGTGCATGATGTTTGTTTTGACACATCAAACAAATTTTTTTAGAGTAGTTTGTAAATCCATACTTTCTGAACACCTGGTTCACCAGCTGTATCATCCCCCCTGTTGAGACATGGCACTGCCCATGGCTCAACAAAGCTGCATATCGAAACAAATTAGAGGGTAGTATCGGTTTTCCTTCTCTAGAGATGTACAGCCCCTTTTCGAGGATTGCTTCTCATTTTATCCATCGTTGTTTTTCAGCTTGCGTAGTGAGTGTCTGCATTGTTTTTAACATATCTAAATCTAAAATCTCAGAGGGTTGTAATTCCTCATTTAAAAGAAATACTTCTGTGGCTGCTTGTTTTGCAGCTGTATCAGCTCTCGCATTACCTTTTGAAATCCTATCTTGTTGCTTGGTGTGAGCTGTGCATTTACAAATGGCTACTTTCTGAGGTAACTGAATAGATTATAAAAGATCTAAAATAAACTGTGCATGATTTATAGGTTTTGCCAGTAGATGTTATCATTCCCCAGTTTTTCCACTGTTGTGCAAAAACATGTACAGTAGAAAAAGCGTACTAGCTATCAGTAAAAATGTTTACACATTTACCCTTTGCTAAGGTACATGCCCGTGTCAGGGCAATCAGTTCTGCTGCCTGTGCAGATAAGTTGTGTGGTAAAGGTTTTGCTTCTGTAATCCCAGTATCAGAAACTACTGCATATCCTACTAGGTTCTGTCCTGCAGGACCCCTTCTGCACGAGACATCCACGTAGTATGTCACCTCGGCATCATCCAAGGGGACATCCGTGAGATCTTTTCTAGGTAGTATCTTTTGCTCAATTACCTGCAGGCAGCGGTGTGGTGTGCCATCTGCAGGGGTCAGGAGCAGAGTAGAAGGGTTTAAAGTCATGTAGCATTCAATTGTCATATGAGGTTGGCTCAACAATATAGTCATACAGGAAAGATGCCTAGAAGGGGAAAGATATGCTACCTTTTCTTGTAGTAAAATAATCGCGACTGCATGAGGTACCTTCAAAGTGAGAGGGTGGAACAAAACTACTGAGGCTGAAGCCTGTACTGCCATTGCAGCTACAACTACTGCTTGTACACAGTGGGGTAAGGATCGTGCCACTGTGTCTAGTTGTGATGAATAGTAAGCAATGGGGTGTTGTTTATCCCCATGCTGTTGTGTTAATACTGATGTCATGTAACCCTGCTTACAATCTACAGTTTGGAAAAAATGTTTATGGTAGTTTGGCAATTACAGAACTAATGAGGACGCTATTAACTGTTTTAGTTTGCAGAAAGCAGATTCTGCCTCTGGTGTCCATTGTAACAAATCCTGCGCTGCCATAGGCTTTTTATATATAATTCAGTCAGAGGTGCAGATTCCAAGGCATAGTTTGGAATCCAGCTCCGGCAAAAATTGGTTGTACCCAGGAAGGACATAATTTCCTTCTTGGTAGTGGGTTTTGGTGCTTGCAAAATTGCTATTTTTCTGTCCTCATCTAATGTTCTACCTTCCTTGGATATTACATATCCCAGGTATTTGACTTGCTTTTTCCAAAGCTGCAGTTTACTTTTATTTACCTTATGTCCTTCAGCGGCAAAAAATCATAGAAGTGCAATGGTATCTTCTCTACATTCCTGCTGGGTGGGGGCTGCCAGCAAGATGTCATCAACATAAAGTAAAATCTGACTGCCTCTTGGTGGGGTGAATCCTGCCAAGTTGCTTGCCATTTCTTGTGAGAATATTGTTGGACTTTCACAAAATCCCTGTGGTAGTCGCGTACATGCATACCTTTTCCCCTGAAATGTGAATGCAAACCAATACTGGCTATCAGGGTGTATCGGTATTGAAAAGAACGCATTGCTGATGTCTACCACAGAAACATACTTCTGTTGAGGTTTCAGATCATTCAACAGGGTGTGTGGGTCTGGCACCGTAGGTGCTCTTGGTATTACTGCATCATTTACAGCTTGTAAATCTTGGACCATACGCCATTCTCCATTGGCCTTTTTAACTGGAAATAAGGGTGTGTTACATGGTGAATCGGGAGATTCTACTAGTATCCCTCCTTTAAGTAAGGCTGTTATAATAGGCTTTATCCCTGCATCTGCATCTTTTCTTAAGGGATACTGTCTTTTTTGTGGTCTGAATGCTGACTTTGGCGTGATAATAACTGGTCCCGTTGTACGAATGAGTCCTACATCTGATTTTCCTGTTGACCAGAGGGTCTCTGGTATATTTCGTAAGGCATTCTCTTCCTCCCTCTAACAGGAGTGTCAATCAGCTGTCCTCGCTAGACTGCAAGTGCACGGCTGGGTTGGTCTGAGTTATCCAATTTAACTTCTGTATTTGTATTCCCTGTTCTGACAGTTCTAGTTCTGTCTGTTTCTCCCATCTCGTGACTTTTTCTCCTAGGTCTGCCCATTCTATATTTCTGTTTTTTGTTAAGCTAATGTGTGGTAATTGATTAGACTTATAAAGTGCAAAGAACTCCTGGGGCAACGAACAGCTGGCTACACTGTTCCCTTCTGTGTCCCCATACAGGTTATGCAATACCAATCTGTTTGCATGATTTTTAAATAATTCTTGCTCATATTCTTTATCAGGTCCTGGTGTGTTACAATAATACAGGGTACAGTGCAACAGGTGTTGCTTATCAATGTCAAGGGAGGGGAACTTTCTGATGGCTACATTCATTAACTCTTTGGTCACAGTCCCTGGACCAGTTGTAACCAAGTCCTGGCTGTACCAATAAAACATTTCACCCTCCAATTGCACTGTAAAGGTATCAATTTGTCGCTGTGCTTCCATACCCTGCATGGTTGGGACTACTGCTATATCAAATAGCTGCATGAGGTCTCTGCCCAAGAGGTTTACTGGGCATTTTGCAGAAACAACAATTTTGCTTTTCTGTGTCAATCCTGAAACTGGATCAGTTATTGCAATGTTACGGGAGAGAGGCTCCCGATACAGCTGTCCATTAGCTGCTTTGACCAGTATGTAATCAGGTGACTCTGCATTTCTGGCAGTTTGAAGGGATGTATCAGGGTTTGTGATGCCCCTGAGTCGCAGAAGAATTTGACTTCCCTCCCTTCTACCAAGAGTGTAACTTCTGGTTTCATGTCTGCTAAATAGAGCTCCAAGCTCAATAAAGCTAGGTCCAATATTTCATTTTCTTCATTGTCACTAACTTCCTGCACTTCCTCTACTCCTTCTATCACATTCTCATTTGTCCTTTCTTCGCTAGCCCTTCTAGTGATTCCTGACTACCATATAGTCAGTCCTCACCCTCCTTGTCTTCCGTTGTTGCCTTCTTGTTTTTCTTGCAATCCCTTACCAAATGTCCCTTTTTACCGCATTTAAAACATTCTCCCCTTTTCTTTCGCCCTTCAAAGTCCTCTGATTGTTGATCAGATTGTTTGTTTCCCTGTGCGTTTTTCTTGCCCTTTTTCCTGGACTGTACTATGTAAACTTCTGCTCTATCTTCTACAGAAAATACTTGTGCTTTCTTTTTCTTTTTGCTATTAAAATGCCTTTCGGCATGCCTAGCATATTCAAGTAATGATTGTAACCTGCTTGTACGATGGTCTACCATATGTTTTGTAATAAAACTGCTTATAGGTGCAATACTGCCCTTTAAAAATGCATTCTTTAATTGCTGTTCATATGGGGAATCTTGTGTTTGATCTTCAGGAACCTGCATTCCACAGTGGTTATTAAAACACTCTAATAATCTGGCATAGTACCGGTCAATTGTTTCACCTTCTTGTTGGATGCATTGATTAATGCAAGTCCAGTCTGCCCTAGGTTTCCATTTTTCAGAGATGCGGTCTGT
This sequence comes from Protopterus annectens, assembly GCF_019279795.1. Classification (NCBI taxonomy): domain Eukaryota; kingdom Metazoa; phylum Chordata; order Ceratodontiformes; family Protopteridae; genus Protopterus; species Protopterus annectens. The sequence continues at coordinate 53,393,757 of NC_056745.1, forward strand.
AAGACCTTTTCCTCTGGTATCTAATTCTGCGCTGCTATGTGGGAGGGGTCTTTGTGCAGCATCACGGGTATTCCAGTTCCCACTAATCATGTACCAATCTGGCCCTATAATCTGTCTAACTACCTTTTCTATTTCTTCTCCGTTTAGGTTATAACTCGGCCTCATTCTTTGTAAATCTTTTGAGAATTTTCTAAAATTAACCTTTGGATGGGGAATTCCCTCAGTGGATTTCCGGATGTCTTCCGGAGTCCAAGGTATATACACTAAAATAGTTGGGTCCTGATTGTCTTGACCTGCCTGAGGACTGGGTACTTCTATAAGTGGGCATATTTCTTCTTCTTCACTTATAGATCATGAATTCTTAACCATTTGCCATAACTCAATGCCTTCATCTGAGTTACCTGCCTTTGTTCGGGACCTGGTCCTGATGGGATCTCTAATTTTAGTCAGTTTTAGTTTCATAATATCTCTTTCTTCAGTGACCACAGGATATCATGGGGGTGGACTAACCTGTTCACTTGCTTCATATTCTGGTAAGGGAGGCGGAGGTGCTGATGCTATTACTAAGTTATTATCCTTCTTATCTAAAAACTGTGCCTGAGAAATTCCTAATCGACGTTTTTTTCCCGACCTTTGGAATCGGTTTTGAGCTGTTTGATAAGTGAGGATTTTTCTAATTTTCCGTCTAAGTCGTTTTTATTAACCCATTTTGAATAATATCTAATATTGTCGGCGCGCTGCGACTGCATATATTTTGCGTCTTCTGTTAAAAGCGGATTTTGGGGTCTTTTTGTGCAATTATTATCCATTTTGTTCTACACTTTGATCGTTACGTAACTTCTCTTAATTTTTTTAACGTGGTACCACGGGTTTTGTTAGTCTTTTCAGAATGACTGCCTACTTATTCTGTTTCTCCTGATCTATGACAAGACAGTAATCTTTTTTGTCCCTGACTTGTGAGAAAAATACAGTCTGACAAAAACAATACACATTTAGTCCCTGATCTAAAACAGAAAACAGAAAAAAGTAGATTCACCTTACCTGAGCCCACGTGATTGATCACCAGTTCACGGAGACCCATCCTTCAGTCACAGATCAGAAAGTGGCTGGCCTCTTTTGGACGACAATTCAGTTGGGGGACTTTCCATATAAGAAGAACCGATTTGGTTTCTTCCCCGTACGGTTTCAGCCACCTGGCCATCTGATCCGAGGTGAAGAGAGGGTTCCGGTCCAGTGGACCAATCTGTCAAAGGAAAACACTTCAAAGACCAATTCACGTTAGGTTCAAGCAAGGCACCCTTTATTACTTGCAGCAAGGAGACAAAGCATGTAGGCACAAGGTTTGTCTGAATTACTGGTGATTAGCATGTTATTCTTGTACAGTTCTCTTCCTGTCCCACATAAAATGTTACTATTCCATTGCTGATGTAGTTAGACACAGCTTTCTGTATGTTCTACAGAAAATGTTACTAGACTTATTGCTGACTAGGTTAGATTATTTGCTAGCTTGCAAAACATTTTGAGAAAAACAACCTGGCCTTGGGCTTATTTTAGCCCATTTTAACTTTTCAATTCTTTAGTTGTACAGTTCTAATGCATGTGTTACATTTTGTCTAGATTCAAGGTACATTTCTAGCTTTGGTGCAAGTAATGCTGACTATGGTTTATACTTTCAAGCATCTATTGTTTTCTTTATCAAAGCTTCTAGCAGCTGCATACTTTCTCATAGCATAAGCAGAAATGAATATCTCTTTAAGTTTCATGACATTAGCAGAAATGAAATGTCTGTTATTTTCATGACATTAGCAGAAATGAAATGCTTCTTTTTAAGTTTCTAATAGCTGTGCAGATTCATGCAGTGTGAGCAGAATAAATGTATTAACCCTTTTAAACCTCGAATGCACTAAGCATGCATATTACTATTGCACATTTTTCTAACATATATATATATATATATATATATATATATATATATATGTGTGTCATTTGGTATGTAGTTCATCTGTTTTTTTTTGTAGTTATTGACTCTTTTTTAGTACATTGCCTTATTCTACTTTTTATTTTACATTCCATGCCTCTTTTGTAAATTACAAATTCTGTACTTTTAATATTTTAATATTGGCAGATTTCTATTATACTCATCTCATTCTATTTTTTTAACTGTAATTTGCTTAACATTTTGTGCATATTCCATGTTGTACTTTTTTACTTTTACTATATTTTATAACTTAAATTATGTTTATCTATTTTCAGTTAATTTTAGTATGTCATTTTCTGGAGCTTTTCTCCTTGGGTCTCCACTGAAAATGGGCTTCTAGCTCAGTTGGACTAGCATAAATATATATATATATATATATATATATATATATATATATATATATATATATATATATATATACATACATACCTACATATATATATATATATATATATATATATATATATATATATATATATATATATTTATATATTAATATAGACATATATTTCTGCTACATAGTTTCTAAGTTACTGGTTGTATGAATTTTTCTTTAGTACTTGTAGTGTGAGCAGTTCCAAAAAAGGAATGTTCCCTTCTACCTGACTTTAGGCCATTTACTACTTACTTATTTATAATATAAAACTTGCTTCAAGTTTCTTTTACACTTATAAGTAACGTTAGGACTTTCATCCATCATGCAGTTTGGTCCTTTAAAAGATACTGCTATGCTCGAGTATGTGTATTAATAATCTGCTGCGCTGCCTTCATACCTTAATTGTGCCAAATGCGGTTTCTTCTTTTTCCTTTTTGTCTTGCTTGAACACTTGTTCTACCAAATGTCTCATAAAAGGCATGTTGTCCCTTAGTCATTCTCTTATTTTTCACCCTTTCCATTACTTCCCCTAAACTTCTTTTTTGTTTCATAACCGCAGTCATTCAGTTCTTTGTCTAGTATCACTAAGCTTTTTAATTGCTTATTATCAGTAGTTTATTTTGAGGTCCTAAGTACTGAATGAAGGCGATGTACTTAAACATGTACCCAGATGCATGCTTGTAAGATGGAGTACCTATTAACTCAAATATCTTTACAGTAAATACTTCTAATATTGGCACAACAAATAAGAAAGTTACTGTAGCAGACATTTAAAAATTTTAATCGTACCTTTCAAATGCAAATTATTTGCACACACGTGATGCAGACCTGGCTGTATGTCACAGAAGAATGAAGCTCTGAATATGATCCGGATTATCCAAATTCAACTAATGGCCTTGGGGCTTGAAGAACTTACATGGTCTACATGCAAACAAATTGCCTAGATCATGGATGTGGGCTTGGTGATCTAAGGATGGTGATGTTGGTCCTTGTAGCATGTGAGTGGAAACGCACACAAATAATGCCATAGGGCATCTTGCTGAGATGTGATTGTTCACATTCACCACTAGGGGTAGGGTTAGGATCCTAGTAGAAATGCCTGCATTGCTGAGATGCAGTTAAGGGTACAAAACACCTTGATGGGTGCCTGAATGAGAGCACCTTCCTTTAGCTCTCACCACTGTACAGGGCCCTATTACAGGGGCCCAACTGACTTGGCTGTACAGGGCCCTATTACAAGGGCCTGATTGACTTGGCTGTTCAGGGCCCTATTACAGGGGACCGATTGACTTGGCTGTACAGGGCCCTATTACAGGAGAATGAATTTAAAAATACAGAAATACTAATCACCTGACTTCAACTAAACCAGCACCAAGCCATGTGTATTATAGCTTTATATATCCTCACAAACAATAACCTCACTGCACTTGAAGACATTCTATTCTGGTTATCAGAGCACATTAAAATACAAACTTTTACTCTTAATACTGTTAATATTAATTGGGCTGCACTATATATCTCTATCAACAGTTTCCTCAGTCTTTATAATTTTTCTCAAGTCATCACCACTATGGCACCAGCAACTCTACATGAGCTTTAGCCTGGATACTTAGTATCACACCCCCAATAAAATCACTGAAGGAGGAACTATGCCTGATTCTCTAAGTTATAACCTCTCCACCTTTATCTTTAGAAATAATAACAGACCAACACATTTTCATCAGTATAAGTTAGTTACAAACCTTAGTAAATAGAATGCTGATTCTTTGTGCAATTCTCTTCATTAGGTTAACTAGCTTTGCTTTAAACAACTACCCCTAGATGAAGTTACTATCACCTTTAATCAAATCTTTTTAAACTTACTAAACGAGCATGTGCTACTTAGGAAAATGCACATAAAGTCAAAATATGCAGCCTTGTGAACACACACCATTAAACAAGCCATGAGATTTAGGGACAAAACACTTCCAAAGTGCCAGGCCAACCACTCTCTACACAACCAAATAAAAAGACCTAGTAAAAATGGCAAAAGAATTACTATGTAAACATTCAGAACACTTCCCAAAGTAATCCAAAAACTTTCTGGTCTACCATCAACACCATCCTTCACCCTGGCAGAAAAAAAACAACCTAGTCCCATGACAAATAATACTAATAACCCTATAGCAAACTTTAGCACAATAAGTACACAAGGAACATTCACATATTCATAACCGTCCTATAATAAACCTGAAAATCCACCTCAAACACCTTTACACTAAAAAAAATCCCCATTGTATCCATCAATAAACTCCTCCTTGAATTAAAGTCAACTACTCCAGTAGCTGGTAACCTGCCAATAGAGCACGTCAAAGTAGCAGCTGAAGCCTTAAAATTTCCGGTCTCTGTCTTCATAAATAGATCCATTCCTGAGTCATATGCTCCTGAAATATGGAAATGATCATACATTGTACCACTACATAGTGGAGGAAACTCTACTGAACTAGGTAACTACCAACACACATCTGTACTTTCTCCTTTCTCAAACATCCTGGAGCGCTGTGTGCACTCAACTCCTCTGATATATACTCAACAATAATCTCCTCTCACCTATCCAATATGGTTTCTGCCCCACTATAGTACCACTGCTGCTCTGATATAATTTCTAGACAATGTCAACCAACATTGTAATGTTGTCAAACCACTATGAGACATTTTTTGACCTCTCCAATGCATTTGATATGGTTCCACACCCAAAAGTGAATTAAACCCTAGCAGAACTTAACTTACTGCCCATAATATTATCATATGTTCATAGGTGTGTACTAGGCTAATGGCCCTGGAGCCTACATAAGCCTAGCCTAAGAGGATTCCTTGGCATTATGCCACCATGGTTCAACAGCTGCATACGTAATGCATACGTAATGGCACCCAAGCTGTAAGGTGGCAAAACACTTGCTTCTCCTTCCTCTAAGCACCTATAGGTATCCCACAAGTGTCCGTTCTTGGACCCTTGCTATTCAACATGCACATATATAAGCCGTACGCTCTGCCACATCTCTAGCCACTCTGATTCAATACACATATGGTGCTACAACCATGTGCTCCATCACTGGGACAGCTACTGACCATTACACAGGAATCCAACTCAGCAGTAGAGCACTGGCTAGATGGCCTTCACCGTACACTTCATGATAAAATAACTACACTGACACTCTTCCTCTTTTTCCAAAACTGAAATAATTTGTGTTTTCTCTGCTCAAAACATTAAACTTGAGCAGATTTCCAAGATTAAGTTGCTTGGTGCAACAATTGATGACAAGCTCAAGTTTGACATTCATTCACATGATGTAACAGCGAAAACTCACCAAAAGCTTGAAGTTCAATACAGAACCATGACCTTTATCACTGGCCTAGTTCATAAATCTACTGTATGTGTTTATTTCCTGCCAACACTCCTATGCCCTGCCACTGTCCTCACTAACATGTGCTAACATGCTCAAACAATGCTACAATAAAATTGCCAAATTCACTACTAATTTGCTAACAGCTCCCATCACTGTCTTGCAGGCTAAAAAATAAATGGGATGTAATTCCTTTAGCTAAAAACCATTCCTTCCATACTTCACCACCTAGATGAATGCCTTTCCCTGTAGACCCTCCTGCAGTGGTATAACCCTAGGTAACCTCTCCACTCTAAAGTCCTGCCTCAACAGTCTAAATCCCAGAACTCATCAGGGGATGCTCTCTACTCCAATTATATCTCCAAAATATGGAATATCATAACCAGCCCACTTAGGGAAATAGACAATAAGCTTAACTTTAAGAGAAATCTCCATGCTCAGATTATTCAATGCTCTATCCCAAATAGCTAACTGCTATCCTGTCTACACTTTCTGCTAAGTTATTCCTCTCTCCTTTTTACCACCACTCATGACTGGTCTACTGTAATTACATTTCCCCTCTTTTCTAACATTCAAGTTCTTTTCCTCCACAAATGTCTTATCTTGTCTAACTTTCTAATGATCAGAGCACTACTACTTTGGAACCCGTTACATTGTTACTAATTTGGAACCTATTACATTGCTACTACTTTGGAACCCATTACATTGTTGCTATTGTGGAAACGATGACGTTGCTACTACTTTGGAACCTGTTACATTGTTACTACTTTGGAACCTATGACATTGTTACTGCTTTGGAACCTGTTACATTTACTACTTTGGGATCTATGACATTGCTAGCACTTGGAAACACTCAAATATTAAACTGCTTTTGACATTTACTGATGGACGTGAATTGTAGTTTGCTTAACTTATTGTAAGATGTTTGTTTTTGTATGTCTGCATGTACCTAGGAAATATTTTACCTGACACATCTTTTGCCTAAGTATTATGATAGTTCAATTATGATGTAAATATAAATGTTTTATGCTTATGGAGTTTTTCTCCCCATGCCTCCATTGAAATGGGGTCTGGCATGGGCCAGTTAGACAATCCTAGTAAACAAATGCAATAAATAAATAAATAAACAAATAAATAAATACATACATTGGCACATGACCTATTGTAAGAGACTTGATGATAGCAGCCATGGAGTCATTATTCAGTGTGGCAGGTATTTAAATGAAAAGTTTGAAACTCTCATGATGCTAGGGAAGTGTGATGATTTGATAACTGGCTTTCTCTTAGAAACCAGAAAAGAAAAGATAGGGCACATGTCAATCCTCTGAACAAAGAACTGGAAAAACAAAAACCTATGGATATTTTGTGTAGACTTTGTAGTTAAACTGCCATGTTGCCCAAGTAGAGGCACACAGGAATTCTATTCCAACACACATTATAAACAAAACTAATTGTACAATATCTAGCACAAAACTGGATCTGACCTTGCATTTCAGACTGCAGATGTCCTTCACACTGCTGCATTTACAAATGTTTGTATTAACCTAAAAGTATACAGTGCTGCTACACATATCCTCATAGTTTCTTTCCTACATTTTTTTTTACATTTTTTACTTCTACCATCCCTTTCTCTTTCTTAAAATCCCTACACAGCTCCATATTTACCTACACTTTTCCAGTAAATCTTGTACCTTCACATAAATTACCACCTTTCTGTTTTTTTTCTATTTCCACTTTGATGTTTTCATATCTTTTCTTCTAAATATACTCTTTACCTCCCTTCCTGATCTTTTACCTTTTTTTCTTCTTCCTCTTTCCTCTTCTTCACCTGTATGAAAGCTTTTGTACTACCCATCATTAACAAAATCTGTGTATTTTAAAATTTGGCTAATGCTTTAAATATACATTTTTAGTCATTTTTGTCTGCATTTAAAATTGTATTCTTTGCTTTACATTTGAATATTTATTCATCTATCTACTGTTTTTTTTTCTTTAAAAGTTGAAGCTTTTCTCCCCGAGCTTCAGCTGAAAATGGACTTCACTCAGTTGGATAAGCTCAGTCGACAAATGGAGTAAATAAATAAATAAATAAAATTAAGTTTAAAAGTCAGCCGGACTAAAACCATGTTTCTGCATGGGATCAAGCCCCCTCAACCCCCTCATGGAAGGTTTCATTACTCATTTCTGGTGCTTCAACATTATAATTCTGCGGGCAGCACGTATTTTTTTTGGACAAAATTTTATTAACATGCAACTTGTATAATAGTGAAATGATTATGAGACAAAACATTTGTTTACCCATAAAACTGGTTAATCTTTAGTCATGTTGTCAAAATATATCAAGTCTAGTTCTGTATTAAATTACTAACAGAGATGCCAAAGAATTGAGAAGTCATTAATAAAATTGTATCTTAGCAAAAAAACTAAGTCTCTAAATCTGATGAGAGCCGATAACATCCAGAAATGTGTCCCATATCTTTCTCATTGCAGAATTACTTTTTGGCCAGAGCTTTCACGATGCATTATGGCTAAGATCTATTGCATTGCCAAGACAAGTTCCACTAGCTATAAAGTTGCCACTTTTGCAAACCACAAAAAATGACTTCCTATGAGTATTTCCTCACTGAGGCAATGGAAGGTCTTATAACAGTTGTTAGTTGAAGATGCCAGAAACCATCGTAATTATACAGAGACTACATAATTGGGTGTCAGTCTGTAAAATATGATTTTTTTCATAAGGAATATTAGAATATAACTATTTTGATAATATAACATTCAATTTTTCTCACACTCGCCAAGTACTTCTGCATTCCTAAACTTGCGTTCTGCATCCACATTTATGCACCCACCTAACCACCATGTTACACCTTTATATCACAGTCATCAGCCACCAAGTAAAAAGAGAACTTATTTTTCAGACAAGTGTGATGTAAGTTTTATTTTTGCATCTCTGCTGGTTAGGAGTTTCACAATTTCAGCTGGCTCTTCTGCAGCCAATATTTCTTACATTTTGACTGCAAGTCTGGCAAAGTGGTGTCAACCTTGTAGTTTTTAGCAGAATTTGTCAGAAAGCAGAAGCGTTCTTGTTTGCTGTAGTCAGGTCTTCTAAGTGCCCTTTTGGGCAAATGGTTCAGTAATGGGGAAAAAGGCGAATGTGATCCCGTTTTTTATGTCAGATTATATAACATACAGAGTTAAACAAGTGTCAGTGCTGCCTTCTGAGAAAGACCATTTATTCGGTAAGTGCTGAAATGCTACTAGGATTGTAAAATGATTTACCACCTGCTCAGTATCTGTGAGCTTCTGGTTAACCTTTTTTTCCAACTTCACAAAACGTACAGGAAGGTTGTTTATTTTGATAAACTAGTATCCCCATAGTATAGTGACTGCTTCCGTGACCTTATCAGGAGGAATTGTCCTTATGAAGTTTTTTAGAGCTAGATAAAAATCCCCTAATGGAAATCAACTGGTTTAAATATTTGTGAAGGGTCTTGTTATACCAGTTAGTACCCAACATGAATTGAAATTAATAGTCTTGCCCTCTGATTGTACCATGTTATGTGAAAACAACTGGCTTCGTTGAAATGTATTTATTTATTTATTTGTATTTTTTGACCAGGGAAGAGCATTACTCCTATTGGAATATTTTCAGGCTCAGCCTGGGAAGACATAACATTTCCAGCCAGATCAAAAATAACACATACAAGTCACCGTATAATGGTTTTGTAAACAAATGTATTAAATTATAACTTAAGACACAGGCACACATACACAAATAGAAAAGAAAACCAACCATATTCACATTTTGTTTTTTGATTACATACTTTATACATGAAATGCTTTCCTTCTTTATAACAACTGTCATTCAGTCCAACATTACACAAATAGGTCAATTCCTGCCTCCCCTTAAACTTCACTTCTCCTCCTCCTTCTGAACATTGTTCTGCATGTACTGTTCCTACAAATTCTGTTCATTTCTATGTAAATGTCTCCATCCCTTTTCTTAAGATCCCACATTCTGCACTTTTATCTCGTTTATAATACTCGGTACTTCAGCTACAGTTGGTTTGGATTGATTACCATTTTCTAGTAAGTTTTTTGTCAGCCAAACCTAATAAGGACTTACTATGTCTAAACAACTCGGGTCCTGTGTTCCAGTTAGAAAAAAACAAAACAAAACAACAATTTCCTTAGTTATAGCCATTTGCTCCCTAATATTTCTGGCTAAGTTGTGTGTAGGGAATTATTTTTTAATTTGCTAGTTGTGTGTAGGGAATTATTTTTTAATTTGCTAGTTGTGTGTAGGGAATTATTTTTTAATTTGCTAGTTGTGTGTAGGGAATTATTTTTTAATTTGCTAGTTGTGTGTAGGGAATTATTTTTTAATTTGCTAACTCATTACATTACCAAAAACAAGTTTTCAGTTACCTGTTTCTTCTTATCAAACGTCCAACATTTGCTATCTGTCTGAGGAAAAGTTATTTGAAGTTTGCTTGGAGTATAAAAATACCTGTGCAAATACTTCCAAGCAAAAATCCTAAACCTTTTGGATTTTGTTATATACTTGGCAGCCATACATACTTCCTCCCATTGTTCCCTTGTAAATCACTTTTGCAGTCTCTCTTCCCACTCATTTCTAACCTTCCCTAATTGATTCTTATAGCTATCATGCAATATTTTACATGCTATACTAATTGTCCCTGTATTAACAACAACTTATGTTCTATATTCGACTAAAAAAGGTCTACCAGAGCAAGTCTTTTACTTAGGACCCCCTATTTTTTAATTTTGCTAAAAGTCTGATCTCACTGCATGTTTAGAAATGCATTCTTTAACCTGCATCTCACACTCCATCTTGGCCTCTTCCCGCTCTGTTACCGTTCCCTCTCTAGTAATTTGCTCCCAATAACTTAACGTAATGTAACGTAGTTCCTTTGCTAGTTTTCTTCAGTAAATTCCAGCTGCCATGTTTCTATTTTCTGTGCCCCTTCTTGCAGTCATTCCTGTTGACAAAATCTCATTTCTTCATTCCCATGTTGGCTTAGTTCTTAGAATACTTTCTTCAACTTTTTGAATTTCTGTATAGTTGTTATTATTTTCTATAAAGATCTGTATAGTCACATTATAATGTTACCATTACCAGACAGAATATATATTTCTGAAGAGCTACAGTTGCACACACAGTTGTCAGAATATATCTCTAACTTCGTTAGCTAGATCCCTGTGTATATAACCCCAGCTCTGGGATTATTAGACCTAGCTCTGATGAAGGAAAGACAATGAGAGATGGTGGGAGTTTGTTTCATTTCCTCTGTCAAAGAACTGCCTGATTAAATGTTCATAGGTTCATAGATTAGTACTAGGCTAACTACCCTTGTGGGCCATTTTAAGCCTAGCCAATTGCCCAATGTGAGAATCAAACCCTGCACCTTGAGTCTGTAAGGTAAACACCTTAACCATCATGCCAACCTCCCACCATACTTGTCTCCCCCCTCCCCCCATGTACTCAGTGATAGCTTGCTAAACACCATCTTGCCTTAAAATATAACTACATGCCTGAAAACATAATATAACAGAGGAGCAACAACCATTTTAGTTGTTGCAATTCTCCCCACAAGTGACAAGCCTAATTTTTGCCAATTGTCAGTCCCTAAAAATAGCTTATGCCACAACCCTTCCAAGTTCTTGTTGGCCATAGTTATTGGGTCTGGATGTAGCAAGATGTCTAAATACTTTGGTGATTGTTTGATCTAAACAAAGAGGAAGACGTGACCTGTCACTTGTTGGATTGCTAGTTGTTTCACAGAGAAAATGTCTGGTTTAGCTGTATTAATTTGCATGCTAGCTACCCCAGTAAACTCTTTAATTAAGGAGATAATTTTAGGGATATTCTCAGGTACATACATAGCTGACATTAGAATAAAAGAATTATTAAGAATAAATAAATATTTCTTTTACTGATAGCCCTCATTGCTTCCATTCATATGCTCGGTTCATACAATTGATGGGATCTACTTCTAATAATCGAAAGTTGACTTACCCGAAGACGACTTTACTGAGATGAAACCACCAAACTATTACTTTACTAAACAATCACTCTACCAAAGTTTTTAACAGGATAAGTATGAACTTGGCTAACACGGAACAAGGAAACACACCGCAATATGTCAAACCCACCCAGGTGGGGGGGGCTATGCCCCCTACACTCCCCCTAACTAAATATACCAACTCCAGGATTGCACTACAGTGGGGAAAAGGTCACATTTTCCCATGTTAGCCAAGTGCATACTTACCCTGGTGTTCTCGTCTCGGTGAAGTTGTCTTCTGGTAAGTCAGCTTTCAGTTATTAGAAGTCGACCCGATTAACGACCCTACTTAATGGTTCTGTGTCTAAAAGAACAAGTGTTGGGGAGACAGAGCACCCCAAAGTGTTCTTCTAACTATGTTAAAGGGGAAGGCAGTATTTTATTTTTTATTAATTTATTTTTATTTTATTTTGCTTTTGTTTACTGGGTTTGTCTGAATGGGTTTAGTCAAAAACCCTTTTCATGGTTACCTGGGGTGAGAAGCTCCAACATATTTCAAACATTTTTAAAAAGCCTTCAGTAATATACATGAACAAACATTAAGTAATATACATTAACAATTGCACATACATTTGCTAATTGGATATGAAATAAAGGCAGCTACTACAATATAAAAGATACTTTTGCATTAGATGACCATTGAGTATTTGAAGAGATGTATTAGTGGGTAATTGATCATGCCATTAGTGCTTAGAATTTCAAAGAAATGGAATTGAGTGAAGGAGTGCTGCAGCACAGAAACTATTAATATTGTAGTTATGAGGTGGGGTATTAAGCAGGTTCAGAGACAATATGACCATTTGGTGGGGTGGGGTGCAGTGTCATAAAACTACATGCATGGCTCAGAGATGATAGCCAAACAATTCAGGCATTGGGGAAGGCTGGTTGTGGGGCTATAGGATTCTGAGTGAAGCAAAATAATTTGATGATATGAGAAGCTGAAGATAACAGTGGCATTTACCCTAGAGATGTATACGAGCAGATCCACTGATTTGGTAGGTGACATTTTAGTTGTATTCTACATGAATTTACATTCTGAAAGGATTTCAGTGGTAGTGGGATGTGGTTCCGTAGCTTAGCTGCACTATTTGAATGTATAGAATCACCTGCAGTATCACATTACGTGATTATAGTGATTAGTGATTTTTCTCTATAGCATAACATTCAATTGGAACAGTAATGTTATATTAAGTTGTTAAGGGCTGATCAATTTTCTGGCTTATAGAGATGTCTGTGTATTGTAGTTAGCTATGAAAGAGCTAGGTGATCTGGTGGTTCTAAATGATTTAATTATATGAGTGTTGGGCACTGTTGTGTTCTGTAGTTATAGTTTACTGCAAAATTGGCTATTTTTTTCTAGCATTGCTTATGTTTGGACAGTTGTGAAACTTGAACTTTTGTGGAGGTTGGGACTGCATAAAGCAGAGTTGGCAGTAAGAAAGTAGAAGCTACATGTCTTCTGACTATGTCACTGAGGAAGGCTTTTTCTCTGTATAACATACCTAGTTTTTTATGAGTTTTTAACTACACATGATGAATGCTAGTTGAATTTCAGTTGGTCTTCTACAATGATACTCAATAATTTTGTGTAGTTTACTTGTTCTAGCATGGCATTTTTGGCATAGATAATAGTGAATATTGTTTTGGAAGAGATGTGTTTTGGGGTAAACAGCAGTAATTTAGTTTTTGTTAGGGTTTAGAATAAGTTGTGAATTATTTAGCCATGTCTTAGTTGATAATTGATTGTTGCGTAAAGTCTTGGAGTTTAGAGAGCAGATTAAAATCGAGTCATCAGTTTATTGAACTAGGGTAGACTTGTAGCAGAATACTGGCTGATGGGTTGAAATTTGGTACTGGTAAGATGTAAGGCTGTTGGAGACGTGTATGACACCTGAAAAGAGTGAAGACATTCTACTAGCAAGGTCATAGGTTACATCACCCTCCATATGCAACCCCTACAATGGACAGCAAGGACATAGGTTACATCACCCACCATATGCAACCCCGTACAATGAACAGCAAGGTCATAGCTTACATCACCCTCCATATGCAACCCCGTACAATGGACAGCAAGGTCATAGCTTACATCATCCTCCATACGCAATCCCATACAATGGACAGTAATGTCATAGCTTACATCATCCTCCATATGCAACCCCGTACAATGGACAGCAAGGTCATAGCTTACATCATCCTCCATACGCAATCCCATACAATGGACAGTAAGGTCATAGCTTACATCACCCTCCATATGTAACCCCATACAATGGACAGCAAGGTCATAGCTTACATCACACTCCATATGCAACCCCATACAATGGACAGCAAGGTCATAGCTTACATCACTCTCCATATGCAATCCCGTACAATGGACTCAAAGGCCTCAAAATCTATCATGACTCCAACCGCTAACTTAGGTACCTTTTTAAAGACATGAATTTAAATACTCAGAACCTGTTTTACTTATCAGACAGTATTCTGACATAAAATATCAAACTGATATTAATGAGGGAGGTAGGCCAACAATTGGCTAAAAGCTAGAGGTTCTTGTCTGGTTTGGGTAGGACTGTGATTATACAGATTGTTGAACGCAAATTTACTGTTCATGTCTGAATAGATCCAAACAATTACATATCTCTGCTGATGTTATTTGTGGCTCTAGAATTGCTCTGTGTATATATGCTGAATATGTCAGCCTGACTACCTTTAAGATTTAATCCCCCATCTAGAGCCAATCACTGTCTTTTAAGCTGGGCTTTGCATATAGTTTACCTTAAAAGTTTTGTGAACTGGTCTGTATTTATTGAACTCCCTTGAATAATAGTGGATGTATTGCACATTTTAATGTTTTCTGCCTAACCCTGCAAGCCAAAATTTCTCCTATGCTGTCCTGTAGCTACCAGAATGTTCCTGTTACCTTTTCTAGATGTATTCAGCTATGGCTAATTTGGTGTCACTCTAGCATATGAGCACTTGATTGTATCTTACTAAACGTTTTTTGCCCTTACATTTCTTTTTAACATATTCGCCATATGACTCGGACACATTATTAGCTATTTCAGTAATCTGTGGATAAAGTTTCTAAATACGTAGCTTTTGACCACCTATGCAATCTTGGAAGTTTCTGTGGGCAAAGCCTACATGGGGTTATTAAGGTCTGTGTATGGTTCCACACCTTTATCAATCACCTGTACTAGTTCTATATTTCATAATATTAAGGGATCAATGCACAGGAATCATGTCCCAACGTTACTTTTTATTAGAATAAGTTGCAAACTTGATATTCCATGCTGGGTGCTTTGCTTCAGTTATAGAACTGTATATACTTATATATCAGCCAGAAGTGTTACGTGACAGCGAGTACACAGAAATTTGCACCAGAGCTGCTCACCTTTTCCTGCACAGCCACAAGTGCAGCACATTTGAGAAGGTGGCGTGCCCTCTCTCCCTGCAGTTATCCAGCACTGGAGGTATAACATTAAAACACTATTACAACACTAATATTTCTCCAGCTTTCTAAAGCTGTCTGAGGATAGGTTATCTAGTAAAAAAGTAAATTTGCTTGCAAAGAATGATGAAATCCTGACTTTTGTAAGTGTGACCCTGGTTTGATTAGTGGTCCTAGGCAATGGAAGTAAATGGCATGGGTTAGGCTGTAGAAAAATGCCTATGGGGCAAATCCGATAAACAAAAAAGTGTATCTTGACTGATATGGAAAAGTAAGGAGAAGAAAATCATTGAAAGGGGAAAAAAAGGAGATAAAAGTAATGAATGAAGATGGAAGGAGGGAGACAGAACTGCCTTCTAGGTACTAAACAAGCAGAGCCAGGTAGGAGAAATGTGACAAGCTGCTCAGCTACTTGAAAAAGAAGGCAATGTAAAAAGAGTACTGCATGCTACAGAGGGTGATAAGTGGGTATCGGTCCACCTGACTGTCTACCTGTCTGTCTGTATGTATGTTGCTGTTTATTAGCTGCCACATGATTGTGGGTTTCCATACATCTAGATGTTCAAATACATGCAACTTTTGGAACAGAGCTCAAAAGGTTTGTAGCTTTCTGAACTATTCAGCCAATAATATACCTCTTCCCTTCTATTTCATGTCTTCTCAAACACCCCCAAATACAATTTAGATATTGCCTGCTCTTACTACCCTAAACACTTAGTCCTTGTTTGTCCCATTGATCCCCCCCATGCACACAATATTTAAATTTTAAAACAGAAAGGAAAAGAAAATCTGGTTTGCTCATATAGATGCAGCCCAAATGTTCTTCATACAGTTGTATTAAACACTAGCCATTAACGATCAGTGAATTCCAAGCATTAGTCACACAGCATGGGCCAGATTCTGAAAAAATTGCTGTCAGTGAAAGTTAGATGTTCTTCGTCTCACATTGCTGCAGTCATAACCTGTGGGTAGTCCGCTGTCCTCGATCGGCCCGAATAACAAAGAGCTGGGCTGGCATCAGTCATTGTCGCCTAGAGCTGACGTCAGTACGTCGTAGTACATAAGCGCATGACCGACGCCATATCCTCAGTCTTTCTTGCCACGTGGTCTGAAGCAGAAACAGCGTTTGCAAGTGCCGTTTGGCGTTCTGAAATTTTCATTTATCGAGTTTCAGACCAAAGACCAAGTTGGGCTAAGTACCCCGTTGTGGAAATCTTTGCTTTTCTTGCCTCAGTTATCCGGATGTCAGAAAAAGTTAATTGCATTTCTTGTGGGAAACAGTTACCTCATAAGGATTTTCATTCTTTCTGTATTCCTTGCTTAGGGCCTGAGCACGATGTGGTCGGGTGTCGCTTTTGTGCTAGATTTAACAAGCGCACCATTAAACGGAGATTAGACTGTGCCAGGCTTGTTTTCGGTAAAAGGTGTAACTATAACATGCCGTCGGATCCTCCGATGCCCGCTACCGCTAAAAAGCGTAAAGATAGATCTTTGAAGTCTAAACCGGATGAGTCGTCCGTTGCGGACGCCGGTTCTCTGAGCCTCCGGTTGAATCTGTGGATCCTGCCGAGGGTTCGGCTGAATCCCATGGGGAACCTTTACTTTTACAGGAGTTGGCCTGTCAGGAGTTAGGCCCGGCTGAAGGTGCTTCTCAGGTGTCTGTAGTTCCATCTTTACAGAAGGTTATTAGGCCTTCTACTTCAGTGGCTAAAGCCCATGCTAAGGCTAAACCTTGTCATGTTGGCCCTGGTCATAGTTCTAGCTCTCCAGCCCCTGTTCCTAAAAAGCATATGTTAAAACTGGCCGAGGACTTGATTACTTTGATCAGGGGTTCTATGCCCCCCCCTGCCGGAGAAGAGGCCTAGGGTGGAGGCAGATTTAGAGGGGATGGATCATTCCTCAGACTTCTCTGATTCCTCAGCTGAAGAAATTCAGGAATTCCCTTCTTATTTAGATTTGGATGCAGAGGACTCCTGTCCTTCTGCTTCTCCTCCAGAGGATTTTTCTTTTTCTGAGACTTTACATTCCATGAGGGAGCATTTCAAGTGGGAAGGTCAGGATTTTTCGGATTCTCGGAAACGGCTCAGGGAATTTTTGTTTCTGCCACAGCATAGACCCTTGGCTATTCCTCCTGGTCTTAGA
This sequence comes from Protopterus annectens, assembly GCF_019279795.1. Classification (NCBI taxonomy): domain Eukaryota; kingdom Metazoa; phylum Chordata; order Ceratodontiformes; family Protopteridae; genus Protopterus; species Protopterus annectens. Next base: position 53,411,170 of record NC_056745.1, read on the forward strand.
AGTTGTTCAGGATGTTTTTTCTGAATCTTCCCTTAATCCTGATTCTTTACCTCCTGCCCCTGTTAAGCCAGACAGATATTATAGAGTTCCAGAAGCACATAAGTATTTGTACAAGAGTCCTAGAGCTGATCCGGAAACTATTACTCAAGGTCCGAAGGGTATTAGGGCTGCTGTGGCTAAGAATCCAGTTCCTTTGGATAAAGATTCTAGAGCTTTAGATAGATGGGGGGAAAAAGGGTACACCTCCTCTACGTTAGCTATGAGGGCTTTGAATTGCCAATTTCATATGCTGAAGTATCAGAACTTTTTGTTAGGTCAATTGAAATCTAAGGTGGATGCTTTATCTGAGGGTATAGAGTGTAAGGAGCTCCAGGAGTTGGTTCATGCATCAGATCAAGTTGGCAAGCATTCTTTGCAGTGTGGTTTCGATGCTCTTCAGGCTGCATCCAGGGTGGCTGCTACAGGTTCAGTTATTCGTAGACATGCCTGGCTTAAGGATCAAAATTTGTCAGAGCATGTTAAGGCTCGGATTTTGGATGCTCCTCTTCAATCTGAAGTACTTTTTGGTCCTTCTGTGGAATCAGTTTTGAAAAAGATGGAAGATAAGGCTAAGTCTATGCAGACGGTCAAAGATTTTATGCAGGTGCAGCCCCCTAAGTTTAGTAGGAATTGGCCTGCTAGAGGATGGTCTTTTCCTTCTTCAGATTATCAGTCTAAGGGCAGGTCTAGGCGTGGTAGAGGCAGAGCTCACGCTCAGGGTTCTTTCAGACCTAGGACTTGGAGTTCTCCTGCACAGTCTTCTGGTGAGGGCAGGGGTCAGCCTTTTCGTAAACAGACCCGCTGCCAGACCCTTCTCTCCTGGCAGCTCCTCTAGGAAGAAAGTTGGGACTTTTCAAACAAAACTGGCATTTGGTCACCCAGGACAAATGGGTGTTGGATATAATAAATCACGGGTACAAGTTTTATTTTCACACTTTTCCTCCTTTCAAAGGCATGCCGGATGTGTCTCCTCAGCAAAGGATGGAGGCTCAGGAGCAAATTTCTTTACTTTTACAGATGGGGGCAATTCAGGTGGTCCCTCCGTCAGAAGTAGGCCTAGGTTTTTATTCCCATCTATTCCTAGTGCCAAAGAAAGGAAACACTTGGAGGCCAATTCTGGATTTGTCCATTCTCAATACCTACCTAGACATTCCAAAGTTCAAGATGCTAACATCACAACAACTTCTGCCTATGCTGGGCAAAGATCACTGGATGGTAACCCTGGATCTCAAAGAGGCCTATCTTCACATCCCTATCAGGCCCAGCTGCAGGAGATTCCTGAGATTTCGGGCTGGTACTTCTCATTATCAGTTCTCTGCATTGCCCTTTGGTTTATCTACTGCACCCAGAGTATTCACAAAAGTTCTGGCTCCTGTAATTGCTTTTTTCAGACAGAGAGGAATACAAATTTATCCTTATCTGGACGATTGCCTGATTCTTGCTCAAAACAAAGACAAGTTACTACAACATCTCCAGTATGTAATGGCAGTTTTAAGGTGTCTAGGGTATTCTGTGAACGAAATAAAGTCCAGTCTAGTGCCCTCTCAGGACATGTGCTTTCTGGGTGTGAGACTGATTACAGCTTCTCAGATGGCATTTCTGACCCCAGACAAACAAAGAACTCTTCATCTATACTTCCAGCAGTTATCAGTAATGTCCAGGCTGACTGCAAGGACAGTCCTTCAAGCCTTGGGGTTCATGGCATCTTGCATTCTAGTACTTCCCAATGCCAAACTGCATATGAGGAAGCTACAATGGTATCTCAAAAGTGTGTGGACTCAACACTGCCACGGTTTGGAACTGTCATTCGGATTATACCTTGCATCCAGAAGGAATTCTTGTGGTGGGCTCAGGAATGTCACCTAAACAAGGGACTCTCTGTGACCCGACCAGAGGCGAGTCAGATCCTAACGACGGATGCCTCGGACTTGGCTTGGGGAGCACACTTCAATGGGAAATGGATACAAGACATGTGGCCTCCCAAACTACTACATTTGCATATCAACATGAAGGAGATGTTAGCAGTCCAATTTGCTTTGATGGCTTTCAAGGACCTACTTCAGCCGGGACAGGTGTTGATTCAAACAGACAACACAACAGTCATGTGGTACATCAACAAGCAGGGGGGAACCCATTCCTACCCTCTTTGCAGACAAGCAATGATTTTGTGGGAGACTGCTCTGAGTTTGCAAATCAATCTTCAAGCACGGTTTCTGCCAGGAGCACAGAACTCCCTGGCAGATGTATTGAGCAGGCAAATTGTGGATCCCCATGAGTGGAAACTGGATCCTCAGGTATTCAAACAATTGACCGTGGCTTGGGGAGCTCCAGACATAGATCTGTTCGCTTCTCCACTGAATTTTCAACTGCCAAAATTTTGCACAAAGATGTTCCACCCAAATGCTTGGAAAGTGGATGCTCTATCTTTCAGTTGGAACAACCTTCACGTTTATGCTTTTCCTCCTCTGCCTCTTCTTCCCAAGGTACTCTTGAAAGTCAGGCGGGACAAGCCTTGCATGATTCTAATAGCACCAGATTGGCCACGTCAGCATTGGTATCCTCTGCTGAGGAGTTTAATTCAGGAGCCTCCTTGGCTTCTGCCACAGGTTCCTCATTTGTTATCCCAGTCAAACAATCATTTTCTCAATGTTCGGGTGCAGTCCCTGCATCTAACAGCCTGGCGTATTCTGTGATGGAGCTGGTGGGGTCTCAGCTTCCTCAACAGGTTTTAGATGTCATTTTGGAAGCCAGGTGGCCTAGTACTAGAAAAATTTATGCTGATAAATGGAAGAGATTTTTTCTTTGGAGCACAGCAAAGGGCTTTGATGTTTCAGTGCCTAATTTGAGTTTTGCACTACAGTATCTTACTGAATTACTGGACAAGGGTTTGTCATTCTCTTCTGTGAAGGTTCATGCTGCAGCCATTTCTGCTCACTATGATTGTGACCCTCCTTTATTTTCTCACCCTTTGTTCAAACAATTTCTTAGAGGGGCAAAGAATATAAGACCCCCACGTAGAGCTCCTACTCCTTCCTGGGATCTCAATTTCGTGTTGGAGAAGCTTACTTTACCTCCTTTTGAACCTGCTGCTACGTCTGAATTGAAGTTTTTGTCTTGGAAGACTGCTTTTTTGTTGGCCATTACGTCTGCTAGAAGGGTTTCTGAATTGCAGGCTCTCATGGCAGTTGAACCCTTTCTGATATTTCATAAGGATAGAGTTTCTTTGCGAACTAACCCTACTTTTATGCCTAAAGTGATTTCTAATGTGGCCTTGAACCAGTCTATTCATTTGCCTACTTTTTATGCTGATCCCTAAAATAAGGGGGAAAAAGTCTTGCATTCTTTGGATATCCACAGGCAGTTACGTTATTATTTGAGCAGAACTAAGGAGTTCAGACAGACTCAACAGGTATTTGTTTCTTTTGCTTTGGGTTCACAAGGGAAAGCTGTTTCAAAGCAGACTATTTCTTTTTGTTATTTTCATCATGGGAAGAATGTTCCTGCTGGGATCAGACCTCATTCTACTAGGGCTACTGCCACATCTACTGCTTTTTTGAGGGGTGTAGCTACTAAGGATATTTTGGAGGCAGCTACTTGGTGTTCAGTACACACTTTTACTAAACATTACCATCTCCCTCTTTATTCCAAGTCTAGGGCTGGGTTTGCCACTGCAGTTTTACAGGGCATGTTAGCAGCTCCTAATGCTATTTAGTTTGCCAGCCTCCCTTTTCCTTTGCTTTGGGATTCTACCCACAGGTTATGACTGCAGCAATGTGAGACGAAGAACATAGTACAGTTTTGTACCTACCATAAATGTAGATGTTCGAGGATCTACATTGCTGCAGTCCAATTATCCCTCCCTCCTTCCCCTCTATAGTTTGTGGTTGCTGTGTTTTTTTAGGATTATCTTTATTTCCACACTGGTAGTTGTTGGGCGTTTATTATTTTGGCTCTGGCCTTCTTTCATTCTTAGGCCTTCTGACATCTGGGGCAAGAAAGACTGAGGATATGGCGTCGGTCATGCACTTATGTACTACGACGTACTGACGTCAGCTCTAGGCGACAATGACTGACGCCAGCCCAGCTCTTTGGTATTCGGGCCGATCGAGGACAGCGGACTACCCACAGGTTATGACTGCAGCAATGTAGATCCTCGAATATCTACATTTGTGGTAGGTACAAAACTGTACTTTACACCAGTGTAAGGTTTAGCTATAAAGCAGGTTTATACTGGGGACCAGATACCAAATTACTTGCTTTTTGGTGTAAGTGACATACTCTGGTGTAAGGCCTATCTATAATGTGGGCTTACACTGAGGACCAGATACCAAATTAACTGCTTTTGCTGTAAGTGACTTAGTCCGGTGTAAGGCCTATCTATAAAGCATGCTTACACTGGAATAAGTCACTTACACTTATAGCAAGTCTTTTAGAATCAGGCCTCAGGTTTCATGCCTAATGTGACAGTCTGGCTATGAGCTGTTAACAAGCGATTTCCACTATAGAAAGGTTTGGTTTCGTTAGCCTCATTTGCCTACTGTGTGACTCTATGCATGTCACTTTACCAGATCAGTGCTTTAAGTTGGTTAATAAATACAGATAAATAAATATAAATAAACATCTGTAAGAGGGAATTACTGACTTTAACTAGTCTTTGATTCCAGAAAAAGTGCTAAACTGTTTTATGACAGGTGTGACCAATGGATTATTTCTCTTGGAAACAGCTATGCAAATGGCTCCTACTATGATTTGTCAAGTTACAATTCATCAAGGAATCAACTTGCTGACCACAGCTGTTCAGTAATTCAGCTTCACAAAAAATTACCTGTAAACGTTTTTTTGCAGGGTGTTAAACTCCACCCCCCCCCCACATCACCTAATCTTGTATATATTAACTCATGCAGCCATAAACATGAAGAAGTGAGAAATCTCCAAAAAGAAAGGCATTTCTGCTGGCACACATTTAGAAACCACACAGATAGTGACTGTATGGAAAAGAATGAGTGGGGATTTCAACATCAGCAGGATGAACCACGTCAGATATAACCTCTTCCAGTTTTCACTCAATAAGCAGGAGACAACTCATGTAAAAATGCACCTCTAACCTCACCTGTTTGGTAATGGAGTCTCCTTAGCATTTATAGACCTAATCTAGTCATACAATGTATAAGAAATGAGTGTGAGCATATATGGACAGCAGGGCTATTATGCACACACTAAAGCTTTCAGGCAATTCTATCCATGTTATATTTTCTTCTGCAAAATGGTATGTTTCAGTACCTCAACGCTTTGCAAGCTACATGTGCAGTATCTGTGTGTTTTTTTTTTTTTTTTGTAATTTTTCATATGATATCAAATAATTCCTTCTAGGATACTGCTTTTTTAACATAAATAAACATGGAGCACTAGACATGAAGTGTACATACTCGGAAATGGAAATATTATGTAATCTACAGGCAAGAATTACTAGCGATGATGGTTGGCTTCATTTTGACATTAATATACTACCAGGAAATTGTTTACTAGTCTAAACTTTTAGTTAAAGTGTTTAGTTATTGCATATTTTAACAATGCCACTTAAACACATAAGTAAGAAAAGCTGAATCACACACACACACACACACACACACACACACACACACACACACACACACACACACACACACACACACACACACACACAGTGTCAGTATCAGTTTTTTTTTTCAGAGCCTGATCCTTCACATGATTCCAAATACTAGTTTGAGTCACTTATTTCCTTTTCAATAATGAGAATATGGAAAACTTGCATACTTCTGCAGCTAATCTCATAGTTACAAATACACTGTGTTGACTGACTCAAAATTCATATGACTTTCCACACATTGATTCAGTTCTGTTTTTTCTTGGTGGTTCTCGAACCTTTCCTATATGGACAGACAATACTTTCTAAGAAGGCCTGCAAATAATAAAAATATGGAAACAGATTAAATAGCAAATGTAACATTTTCCTTTGACCCAGCCTCACATTTTCACAATCCTATTTTCTTTTCAAAACATTACTGCAAAGCAAATAGTGCCTGTTATCGGAAGTAGTTTCATAACCTGGTATCCTCAGAACAGTCCATGTTAGATACACACACACGCACACACACAAGTAGACTCACACACACACACGCACAGATAGACACACACACACACACACACACACACACACAGACAGACACAGACAGACACACGCACGCACACACACACACACACACAGGTAGACTCACACATGCACACACGCACAGATAGACACACACACACACACACACACACACACACACACACACACACGCACACAGGGACACACACACACACACACACACACACACACACGCACACGCACTCACACTCACACACACATGCACACGCACATACTCACACACACAGATAGACACACACACGCGCACACACACACACACACACACACGCACATACACAGGTAGACTCACACACACACACACACACACACACACGCACAGATAGACACACACACACACACACACACACACACACACACACACACACACACACACACACAGACAGACACACACACAGACAGACAGACACACACACAGACAGACACACACACAGACAGACACACACACAGACAGACACACACACAGACAGACACACACACACACACACACACACACGCACACACACACACACACGCACAGGCATATACCCACATGCAGAAACCATGTGAGTGCATGTGCTCCACAATACAACGAAATGTACCATGACCAAATTTGCTTGCTTTGCCCCCTCCGCACCACCTGTTCCTGCCCCTAATACTAGCCCTGTACCTTACCTTAGAAAAAACTCTTATGTAACACTACCACCTTACAAGACAGGCTTATACACAGTAACATGCACCAAAATGCATGCACAACACAAAAGCTAGTCCATCACCCAACCCTTTAACTCTTACATGCTAACACTCACACAAACATACTCCCACCTGTTAAACAAATTCACTAACCTCTGTCTACGTTCTGAACTGTTTGGATTAGTTCTTTGAAAATTAATGCCTTTACAAGATGTTTAATTAGGACTAGAATATGAACATTACACATTTTGAAACAAAAGGAGGCAACGTACCTCTCAACCTGTAAGTGTAAGAAACCTGGACAAAACAAAAAATAATGGGGGGGGGGCAAAGGACCAAACATAAGGACTATTTTTAAATTTTGCTCTTATAAACTTAAAGTTAAAATACTAAAAGGTTTTGCATTAGCATGCATTTTCTAAAGGACATGATGTCTGAAACTGAAATTTCTGTTACTACTTAATGACTTCAATCCTCAATGATTTGCCAGAAAACTATAAATTGTATGAGGGAAAGACCAAAAATAAAAGGGAAAAATCTGTACATTCTGTGAAAATCTGGACTGTTGCGAGGTATGGGAGGCAATAACCTGCTAATTTGAACATCTGCATGTATTGTTAAAAAGAAGGAATTCTGTAATCTTTATCTCAGGATATCTTTGGAAGCAATAAATGGAACCAATGTGTCCATCCCTACAAACGTCTGTCATTTACTGGTTTGATATTTTTGAGATTACTTTAATTGGAAAAGTCTCATGCTTGGGGTACTTATATATTTCAAAATTCTTAGAGATGGTGATTTCAAAATGATTTTCTGCTTTATATTTCCTGTGTTTCCTCTTTCAACCTCTTCTATAGGTCTTAGAATTTGCCTTTTCAGTGCTAATAGTTTTAATAATACATTATGGCTACTTCTTGAAGTGTGGATACTACAGGAGGAACCCGCTGTAGTGTTAATCAGTTGTTCCAACCAGTTCCTGATAAAAAAACTTACAAAGGTTTGTAGATAAAAGGTCAGGTATGCAGTCTAATTGTCGTGTCCTTGTAGATCAAGTATGCATTCTAATGGTCGTGTCCTTGTAGATCAGGTATGCAGTCTATGCAGTCTAATGGTTGTGTCCTTGTAATAATAAAGCTCAAGTCTAACTGGGAAGCCTAAATTATAAGTAAACATGCAATCACAGATGAACAGGATTCCCCACATAAACACTTGGGCTTATTACTGAAGTAGTTTTATCTGGGCACATCTAAACTACTTTTTGGGCTTGGTTATACTCCCCTCCACCTTTGAACCCTACAAAGATTGAAAGCCTTCTTTAGAAAATGGCTTCTCATATAACATGTAACAAATGCATTACTATGCAGGACAGCAGTCTTAATTAGATGGACCACCACAAGGCCTTAATTGACAGAACTATTACCTCTTATAGCCTAGACATCAGTGATGCTGCCATGGTCTGATCTGCCATTTGAGAACTGCTCATTATTGGATTTTGCCCTCACCAACATCCTTGCTAGAGGCATGACAATCACAGTTTACTGAAGATCTCTAAGTAATAATTACCCCTCCTGTAATGTTGGTCCTTTTAGTCTCCGAACCATGAGACTGTCCATGTGAAGTGCTAGATTTCTAATGCCAATAGGTTTATATCAACAAAATGTGTTGCATATTGTTTAAAAAACTTTCTACAACTGATGTTTCAATGACAATCCCCTCAAGTGGAATTGTTTACAATAAACTGCAATAATATAAAGGCAACAAAATTTACTAATCCATCAACCTTGACATGAAAGCCAACTGACCTCTCCTTTCTTGGAAAAGTAGCTTGCATTGTGAACCCCCCCTCCCCTGTCATTTGTCTAGTGTAAAAATACTCACCAAAGGTCAAAAAAGGGCTTTATAAACTTGATTCTCATAGAATCTAGATGGTCACTGCATCTATGATTAACCCCCTACCGCTGTTTCCTCTGACCACCACCTTTATTTCTCTTCAGTCTTCTCTTACCCCCGTACATCTTTGAAGCCTACCAAAAATTTTCCTCCTCTCACCCCAACCTTTGTTTGCATTCTTCTTTCTGTCTCGAGACCCCCTCTAATATTTTATAATTCTCAAATCTGTATGCTACATCTCCCCTTTTCTAAATAATGCTGTTTATATGATCTTGTATGCTCTAGTGCAAGCATTAACTTTATTCTCAAGTAATCTACTGTTAATACATAGTAATGCTTTAGAAGTTAAGCAAAACACTAAGCAACTGTGTGCCTTTTTTCTCAACTTTAACCTGTCTACAGTATATTATGTAAGCCTTAACAAACATTTTTGATGTAAAAATTGTAATCTGTCTATTTAGATGTACCTAACGTCTAAATGTGAAGCTTTTCTCCCCTGGCCTCCACTGAAAACGGGTTATGTGATCCAGTCAGACTATCGCGGTTAACAAATGTCAAATAAATAAAAAAATAAATGGTTCACACTTCTGCTGCAGGTAGCATGCTGTCCAAAAATGTGTCTTCCTGTTTTGTAAGATACCATTGCCACAGGTGAAAGGATCAATTTTGCATCTATTATATCTTGGACATATAAAGTCCAAATGCTTTAAATGATTGAATGACTTTATTAAGTAAGAGAGACTCAAAGATAACTGCAGCAGTAGCAAAATCAGTGTGCATAATATAACAGCTGCTATCCTTCCAGATGGCAAAATATCATAGAGGAGATAGCAATGCTCATGCTATGGATGTGTTCAATGAACTTGAGCTGTAATCTAATTAGAAGTCCTTAAACAGAGACAACACTAAAATATATAATCTAATGGAACCCATTATAAATTATATAACATTAACGCAAAATCTTTTTAGATCAGTAAATCTCTTCCATCACATGATGATCCTACAACCCTTCCACAAAAATCCTAACTTGAAAATTAATAACCAGCTAATAGACCTGAAAAGATTCCCACTCATAATTAACTTAACATTACAAGATATATATCCATATTTAAATTGTTCCGCTCATGAATTAAGACATCAACTGGGCCTTCCCAAATCATATCTACTGATCTTGAGACAGATTAAGGAAATGTCTACAAGCTACTTTCAAAATATAACCATTAATAAAGATGATTTAATGAAATGTATCTCACTAAGGCAAGCCCTTCTACAAAGTAGCAAATTTATAACATGTTCATACAAATTGATAAAAGACATGAAATATCAAGATCATTTACTCTTGTCTAATTATTGGAAAGAAAAAATACCATTGATCGAGGAAAATAAAATAACACAAGCAATCAATTTAACGGTAAAATCCATTTCCCTTCAAAAGCTAACATTTACCCAACTCATGATATACAATAATGCCTACTATACACACCTTAGCTTGCATAAATTCAACCCTAAAAATTCTCCAAAGTGCCCACATTGTAAAGATGAAACTGCTGACCTTTTGCATATGTTCTGGAGCTGCAAATGTATACTTAAACTTTGGAACTCCCTGAAACTACAACTACAAAAGATGGGATATCAATCATCAATGCTTACTTGGGAATTTATGATATTACATATCCCCCCCCAAATAACCTATCTAAAACCCAAATAGTCATCCTCATCAATATTTTTTTACTAATGAAACTTTACATAGCTACTAACTGGCTGACCCCATCGAAAACCTCATGGGAAAATTTTGGGATCTTAGCGATAAAACATATATTAGCCCACAAATACATAATACACCAACAAAATAAACATCCCTACAATCTGAAACTATGGGAACAAATTTTCAATATTATACTGGCATAAAACATTGAATTTAAAATACTTCTACAATGTGCACAAGAAAAAACATAACATTATTTGGAAATATATTATTCTAAGATACGAACCATGGAGAAAACAACCTCAATTTCTACCTTTAAGAGGGGGAATAGAAGCATTCATATAAATAGTGTAAATATGTTTTAAGAATATTGTTATTAATACTGTATGAACATCACCTGTGTTTTCTCTTGTGAATGTTTGTAATGAAAAAAAAAGAAAAGCAATAAAGAAATATTATTGAAAAAAAAAAGAAGTCCTTGACAGAGCTCTGAAACATAATGCAGTAGTCACAGTTAGCCATTGTGAGGCTGTGATTCCAATGATTCCACATTAGTCTGCTAGACTAATTTTGCGACGGTATCAGTGAATTGCATGGATGCATGTAAATATTCATTGCATTTTGATGACATTTACTGATGATTGTGAAATCAAACACAGTAGAGCAGTTAAATATTCTTAAACAAGGGTCAGCTAATACAGCTGAGTTGGCTGACCAGTGACCAGTCCACCTTCATGTTAGGATTGGATAAGCTTGTTAACTTTTTTCTCCAGAGTGAATATGATTCTCATTGGCTTGAAAGAATTGTCGGTGAAGTTTTGAAATTACTGGACAATATAGCAAGTCCCATTTTGGAAGCATATAGATGCCCCGACTACATTTAGTAGAAATATTGACACTTATAGGTTGGCTTTCCCCGTTCCTATTTCCAACAAAATGTGTTCTATTAGACACATTATTACAGACAATTGGAAAGTGTTGATGGGGGATTCAGATTTGATTAGAATTTTAGGTGACAAACCTTTGTTCACCTATAAGAAAACAGTAAACATTAAAACTATCCTTGAAAAAGATAAGACTAATTATTTTATTGATAGACAAGTGTCATTCAGGAGATTTTCATGTGGACATTGTAGGCAATGTAGATTTATAGTTAATTCTGCCTTAATTGAATTTAAACATCTTAGTAAGGTTATTTGGGCTAAAGGCTGTTACAGTTGTGACTCTACCTTTGTTGTTTGCACTGCATTATGTAATTCCTGTAAAGGTTTTTACACTGGCAAGACTATCAGGACCTTGGGTAGAAGAATATGCAAACACGTTTTGGCTATCAAAAATAAGGAAGTAACAAATGAGTTCGTATGACATGCAACAATCTGTGATGACTTTAAAAAGTTTTCATTTTTTGTACTTGACACAGTGATCCCAGATGTATTTTGTTGTGAATTTAAGACTTTGTTGGAATGTAGGGAAATTAAATGGCAGATTTTTCTGTGTGCTGATCAGTTTCCCAGTCTCAATGAGACCATTAACATTGTGTTTTTTACAAATGCAGAGATTATAATATCTTCTCTGCGCAAAATTATTTTAGGTAGAAAAAATATATAAAAGGTATACATTTTTTACATGTAGCTTTACATGTACACATGCAATTGTCAACAGAAGAATGCAATAAGCATATGAAAATCTGATGAACCATATCAACTTATAACATATTATCCAATCAGCCATATTAGCTAATTAACATCTTGGGTCATAGCCAGAAATTAAATTAACTCACTTGAAGTATATTGTTCACTAGCAAACATTGGTTGAGTTAAATCTCCTAATGAAAGAATGAATAGCTTATATAAAGTAGATAGAAACCATTCCCTGGATGTCCGCCACCAGTATAGGCCTGACCCAATGCTTACCTTACTAGATAAAAATCGGCTAAAGATTTCCTACCACCTGCAGAGGTGAGAGGATTTGCCTTCCAACTTAGATTACCTGTCTATCCTCCTAATCAAGTGAGGAAATCTGTATGACCATCATACAATTGTGGTTCCACTTTCTTGCCCCTTGAGTGGATCCGTTCACAGTGTTGAGATCATTGGCATATGACATACCTCAGTGATTGGTAGATGTCTGTGAAAGGTGGTCTGGTTTGAGAGAAGAGTGAAAAATAGTTTGGATATGGCCCTACAGGATACTAATGCAGAGAACCATAGCTTTACCTTATAACCCAAGTCCCAAAAGGTTCATAGAAAAGCAACCATTTGCTTGTTTTCAAAAAATAGGGAAGGGCTGATGTCAGGTGCAACTTTAGCCACATGTCCTGCCATTTTCAGTGAAGAAGCCAGTTCTTTGGCTTGCCTCATAATCATTATAGTCCAGACAATGAACAATAAAGTGCCTGTGCTGGTTATTTTATTTGTTTTTATTGTTGATTTGTGCCTCCTTTCTATTATAGGAGGAGTTGATGTTCTTAACAAGCTATAAAGTTCATTTTTGATATATTCCAGAGGAGTGATCCCTTTCACATTCATCTGTAAGCCAATTACCCTTAAATTATTTTGGCATGCTGGTTTTCAAGGTCATCTCTTTTGAGGCCAGCTTCACCTTACTATTGTGTAAGCCATCTAATTGTCTAGAATGTAGTGCCATAATAGATTGCTGTTAGTGTGGTTTGTTGTTCTCCCATAGTTGCATCATTACACAGCTTATTTTCACAGGAAGCTGATTTGCTGTACATCTAAAGCTGTTATTAAAAGAAACGGAGTCAGTAATTCCAGGGAGACTGAAATATCATTCAGATCTTCTACTACCATCGTGTTTTCAACTGTCATAATATCCGCCAGGGGTAATAGCAAGTACTGTAGGCTGAAATGCATACTGAGTCATTCAAATAATGTACGGCCTCAAAGGACAGTTGTTAGCAGGCTGATCCTGCTGCACTTATAAAGTCACAGACTGACTACATTTGGTAAATAAAGCAGAAATGTGAGCACTTGAAGACAGAGCTCTGCTTCATATGTTCTCTTCCATGTACAATTACATGTGAGCCCCTACTACGTTGAACTTTTTTAAAATTTAACCTGTGTCTATTTTTAGTACACCAGGTATGCACATATTGGGTGGCCACGGTGGTGCAGTGGTTAGCATTGTTGCCTCACAGCAAGAGGTTCTCTGGTTTGATCCTCGGCAGGGGTGCCTTCTGTGTGGAGTCTGCATGTCTTCCCTGTGGTTGTGCGGGTTTCCTCCGGTTTCCTCCCAAAGACATACTGTAGGTGGATTGGACACTCTAAATTGGCCCTAGGTGTGAGTGCATGTGTGTGTGTGCCTTCTGTGGAAGGGTGGGTGCCGGGCTGGAAACTCGACACCGTAAAACTCCGCTGCCAGTCATGAGCAGACAGGTGATCCACTGTCGTGACCCCTAACTTGGAAAAGCCAGAAGAAGAAGGTATGCACATATTCCAAGCCTTTTTGGAGCAATTTAGTATCAGTGGATGAACAGATATTAGTGCCAGTTTCAGTCATCAGGAAACCTCTTCAACTGCACTTCAGAGACATTGGCTTGTATGTCTACAAAATAAATCCCAAACAAAAGAGGGTCCAGCTCTGATACTTGTAAGATCCCAGTAATTCCAATTTTACATTCAGAGAGATTATCAGCCATTTCACCACTTGGGATCTGTTAAATAGCCAGATTGCAATGCAGTGGACAATGCAGGCAGTTTACATTAAGTTTGTCTAACTTTTCAATAACACCAGCATGGGTGATGGTTTGAAAAGTCCTGGCTAGCTCACGATAAACAGAGTATACATCATGACCATTGTCCAAAGCATTGATAACTTTTTCAAAGAAGTTTAATAGGATCAGGACACAGGATCTACTTTTCATAAAACCAAATTGAGTGGGGTCTTAATCAGTTAAGCTGCTTGTGTGTGTAGAAATGAGCTCTGCTATGTAAGATTGATGGGCCTATAATAATCTAGGGTCTGTAGAGGAGCCTACCCTTGATTGGAAATGTCACAGTGGCTGCTTTTCAGGCATCATTGATAAACCCTGTGGCTAGGCTGATGCTGAACAGTTTAAGGAAACATTCAGATAGTGCAGACTTGCCAATGATGAAAATGCAGCCTGATTTGTTATTGCCTTTGGCATGGATTGTAAAACTCATTTCAAGATAATTTCAGGGGAAACTAAATTGTAATGTCAAGTTTCAAAGACTCATAGTATCAATGCTGAGGCTGCTTGTTGTCTTTAATGATCTTTATTTATACAAATTAGACCTAAGAAAGTAAAATTTGAGTTCAGTTAAATTGTCACTTGAAATAGCAACTTGGTTTCTTTTTCTGTCTGCGTGTTTGAAATGTGATGCATCTTTTATTCTTTTCTATATAAGTATTTCTTTATTTTCGTTAATATCAGGTCATGGCTGAAACCAGTCCACCGTGTTCAGCCCATCAACCTGGTTAAAAGTGAACAATAAAATAAATGAACAAATTGATAATTATGTAAATAAATAAAAGTTAAGCATTTCTGTAATGTATGACTTTATTTTTCTCCTAACCTTAATCTTTTACTTTTTTGTTTACTAGCTGGAACTGAAACCACAAGGCAGAATGCTGATGCATGCAAGATATTTTTTGGAGCACAGCGGTAAGAAGTGAAATACTCAACTTGTGTTTGTTACACAACATATTTCAAATCAGCAAATACATTACTGGTATTAATATAAAGGGTAAGCAAGTTAATGTAATCTATAAGATTTACTACCTATTCTAGGACTGGAGTGTTTTATAAATGCCTAGTAGAGTTATAAAAGAAATAGCATTCTGAGGGTGCATGGCATGATAAATATTTAAGAAGAAAATAAGTTTACACCACGTGGCAGGTTTTAACGCATACAAAGGGTTATTGCCATGTGAGGGGATGGCATAATGGCTGAGGTGTTTACTTTACAGATGCAAGGTGCAGGGTTTGATTCTCATGTGGGGTAATTGGCTAGGCTTAAAATGACTCATAAGGGCAGCTAGCCTAATTCTAACCTATGCACTGTTATGGAAATTCAGCATATTTTGTACAAAAACATGTAAGTTATTACAGGCAGTGATTAGCCCCTCCCTGGGGTAAAAAGTGACAGTATTACAGCCTGTAGATGTAGATAAAACCACATACTAAATGTTTCATTTCATATAGTGTACCTGATTTTTTTTAAGGAGAGCTTTAGAGTTGACTGGAAAAAGGGCCATGATGCTTAACAAAACTCAGCTGATTAAAAAGTCTCTGAATTTGTTGCACTTGAATACATTCCTCTCAGTCACTTAGCACCAAAAATCTGGACAAAGCTGAAAATTATGGGGGTGGGGGGGATAAAGGCCCAAAAATAGGGACATATTTTAAATATTGCTCTTATAAACTTAGAAAATTGCTAGAATAACAGGATTTGTGTTAGCATGCATTTTCTGAAGGATATGAAATCTGAAACTCAAATAAATGTCATTATTTAGTGACTTTAATCTTTAGTGATTTACAAGAAAACTACAAATTATATAAGGAACAGACCAAAAATATTTATTTACCATGAAAGTCCAACTTGGAACAAAGCCAATTTTCAGCAGAGGTCCAGGAAAAAACACTCCAAATGCATGTCTATTTAAGGTGGGAGGAAACCAGAGCACACAGAGAAAACCCACACAAATGCAGGGAGGACATGCAGACTCTGCACTAAGGGCACCCCAGCCAAGAATCAAACTGGAAAACCTCTTGCTGTGAAGCAACAGCGCTAGAGTTTCACCACTGCACCATCAGACATCTGCAAAAATATTAAAAGTTGAGAGGTATGCTTGTTCTGACCCAATGTAGTGAGTCAAGGACATAATGAGAAACTGCAACATTGACTAAATTAGTAATGTAATTTGGTCAGCAAGAGAAATGGATTACAGACACAAATAAATTCAAAGTAATCTAGAAAGGGGTCAAACTGTAACAGAGATACATATATTTTATGAAAAAGTAGGAGTTTGTCAGTAACTAACTCAGAAATTAGTCAACCTAGTGATTATTTTGACAGAAGAAGTGGGAGAGATTAACTTTTTAGGAGAATTTCTAATGGCTGTCTGATGCCAAGTTCAAGGAAGATGAAACTGTTGCCGCAGTTTCTTTGGAAAAGTAATTTGAGCTATGAGCAGAATAATGTAATTATCACCTGACCATGTTAGCTAACTCTTTGGCTTCTGCATGCCACAAGATGATGATTTTCAGTTTGCAATGAAACAACATTCTCTGTTTTCGTATATGTGACCTCTTTAGTGCTTTTTCAGTTTTAGCCTGTTACTCACTACCACTAGTGGTCTCACATTCTTTCAGGTTTGATGGTGTCTTACTTGTGAACCATTTTTATGCACTTCATATGTGCAGCATTTTTTAATGCCTCTTTTCATTTTTATGTTTTTATTCCTCTACAGTCTAGGTTGTCTTTCACTACCTATGTTATTCTATACAGTAGAATATGTCATTCTCTACAGTAGAATTACAAGTATCTGTGGTACCAACTACATGAAACACTTGAGAAATGAAACCCTGATAATTGTATATATATTTTTTTCTTTAATTAATCAACATAGACACTATAAACCATGGGTATAGTACAACCCTAAAAGGTCCTATTCCCAGCTGACTGTGAATAACTTTGCAGTGTGTGAAAGGAATCTGCTAGATGAGCTGTTCACTTCACAGCTGTTGATTTGTCATGTTTTAAGGCATTCTGAAATGCATCCTGTGCTCTGGCTATAACAGTCCCAAACAATATTTAAATGATAAAATGCAAATGCTGTTAGAGATGACGAGCATGTGCAATCTGTTCTAAATGATTCCAAATGATAAGCGATAACTGCCTCTGGCACTGGTGCTCAACATCGAGCTCAGAAATCTTACAGACCAGTACAGTATTCCATATATTACAGAGATAGACAAAAGCAACATCATGGCCATAGTACCCACCACAGTATTAACTGGGACAAGAAGACCATTATGGCCAAGTACCCACCACAGTACTAACTAGGACAAGAGGACCATTATGGTCAAGTACCCACCACAGTATTAACTGGGACAAGAGCACCATCATGGCCATAGTACTCACCACAGTATTAATGGGGACAAGAAGACCAATATGGCCAAGTACCCACCACAGTACTAACTGGGACAAGAGGACCATTATGTCCAAGTACCCACCACTGTACTAACTGGGACAAGAGCACCATCATGGCCATAGTACCCACCACAGTACTAAATGGAACAAGAGTACCATCATGGCCATTGTACCCACCACTGTACTAACTGGGACAAGAGGACCATTATGGCCAAGTACCCACCACTGAACTAACTGGGACAAGAGCACCATTATGGCCAAGTAGCCACACAGTACTAACTGGGACAAGAGCACCATCATGGCCATAGTACCCACCACAGTACTAACTAGGACAAGAGGACCATTATGGCAATAGTACGCACCACAGTACTAACTGGGACAAGAGCACCGTCATGGCCAAGTACCCACCACAGTGCTAACTGGGACAAGAGCACCAGTATTACCACAGTACCCACCACTGTACTAACTGGGGCAAGAGCACCGGTATTACCATAGCACCCACCACTGTACTAACTCGGGCAAGAGCACCGGTATTACCATAGTAGCCACCACTGTACTAACTGGGGCAAGAGCACCGGTATTACCATAGTAGCCACCACTGTACTAACTGGGGCAAGAGCACCGGTATTACCATAGTAGCCACCACTGTACTAACTGGGGCAAGCGCACCGGTATTACCATAGTACCCACCACTGTACTAACTGGGACAAGAGCACCATCATGGCCATAGTACCCACCACAGTACTAACTGGGACAAGAGCATCATCATGGCCAAGTACCCACCACAGTACTAACTGGGACAAGAGCACCATCATGGCCATAGTACTCACCACTGTACTAACTGGGGCAAGAGCACCGGTATTACCATAGTACCCACCACTGTACTAACTGGGGCAAGAGCACCGGTATTACCATAGTACCCACCACTGTACTAACTGGGGCAAGAGCATCGGTATTACCATAGTAGCCACCACTGTACTAACTGGGGCAAGAGCACCGGTATTACCATAGTAGCCACCACTGTACTAACTGGGGCAAGAGCACCGGTATTACCATAGCAGCCACCACTGTACTAACTGGGGCAAGAGCACCGGTATTACCATAGTAGCCACCACTGTACTAACTGGGGCAAGAGCACCGGTATTACCATAGTAGCCACCACTGTACTAACTGGGGCAAGAGCACCGGTATTACCATAGTAGCCACCACTGTACTAATTGAAATTTCTCTCCCAGAATGATCATGCAAGACTAGATGAAGTGACTGGCATTTTCTCTCTCAATCATTATAGGTGCTACCCCCCATGCACACAACCTAGTTTATTCATATAGTAATTTCCTTAAATTACTTACATAAGCAAGCCTTAATCTTATTTTGGATTCTTTTCACTTAACATTTTGGCACACAGCCAAACAATATACAATTATGATTGCAATTTCAGAAAGTTTTATACTACACTGCTTCACATTTTGGAACAGTTAAAGGGCATCCATCTCTAATTTCCATGTACCAAACAAGCTCTCAGATTTTTGGAATGATATAATAAACAGTAGTTTTTATTTGTTACCTAGATAATCCTACTGGAAACAAGTGCCCTTCTTATGTGTAACCCTGGAACACCAACTGGTTAAATTACTTGCTCAGAGCCACACAGCCCAATGGAGACTGGACTACAACAAATAATATGTGGATTAGTTCACTCAACTTGTATACCTGCACACCTTCATCTGGTTAATAATCCCCATTAATATGATTATATTTGGAAGATCAGAAACCAATGACCCACCACCTCTGTAGGGAATGACTGTAAAATTTGCTAATTTTGTGTGATAGAAAATGACCAGAAACAAACCCAGTTATCTCTTTTCAACTAGAGACTCTGAGACACGGGAGACCCTGCAAAATGCAACCGAGAATAGGTTAAAGATCCTTGCCTGAGAAGTCATTCAACAGTGCAGAAATGTACCCCCATGTCTCAAAAGGAGATGCATGTAATCTCTCCTCTCATTTCCACAGCTTCAACAAAGCTGTTGTTCTACCACCCCATTCTGACATAGGTGCTCAGGTGTCCATTACCACTTAGTTACCAACTTCAAATGACTAAAAGAGCAAGGCTCATAATAGAACATTTATCATAAATGTCACAGAAACCTTTAAAAGACCAACAATGAACACAGCACCTCATCTTCTTTCCATCTACTCTCACCCGTAAAAACGAATGTCAAGCATTTTGTCGAAGAGTCCCTTATATAAGCCCCAGAGGTAGACCAACCCTATTATATCTCTATTAGGTACCCTACTAATAGCACATGGCCCAGTCTGGTAGTGGTCCCCCTTACCTGTAGGTTTATATCATGTGCATTTATACCTCATTTTCCACTATATCTTAACAGCACACCAAAGGTGAAAAGAATTCATAGAATCATAGGATCATATGAAGTTACTAGGCTATTGGCCCTGAGGCCCTTATAAGCCTAGCCAAGAGTTTAGTTTATCTCATGCATAGACAAATCAGCACCCAAAGCCCCTGTCCAGCAGGGACATGCGTGGAATCCCTGGGATGTATTTTCTATTTTTCATCCAGTTATACAGGTTGCTCTTAAAAAGGGGTAAAGAGGTAGTCTGCTTAATGTGGACAGGGAATTCCATAGATGGGAGAGTCTCTGGGACACAAATCTGTCCCACCAACAAGTCCTATTGATGTCACAGACCAGGCTGAGGCCAAGTGTGTGGGTTACTCAAGTGAAGCTTGACTTGCAGATATGCAGCAGTTCCATCAAGGCTGGGTCCAGGATTGCCTTGAATGCCAGACAGAGGTTACCTCTGAGGAATCTGTATGAAACAGAGTAGAGGGATAGAGCTTTTAGCTTATCTGTGTATGGTAGATTTTTGAGGCCCTGGATTCTCCTGGTGAGGAACCTCTGTGCTCTCTCCAGTTGCTGCATGTGCTTTGTGAGGTACATGCCAAATGGGGCATTGTACTCATTAATTCCACCTTTTCACCTGCAGTAGCCCATACTTTTCATATCCTAATGTGAATCCCTTTATAGCTAAAAGGCAATGCATCACAATATCCCCATATTGACCTTTTATCATATCAGTCTTTCCTGTGTACACTGTGGTCATCAAGACACACAGCCTTACCATCCGAAAGTCTAGCATCTACCAGTCAAAGCAGACAGAATTCCATAAGGGCCTTTACACTGCAGACAATAGTCCAGTGGGAATCCTTGAGCTCTACTGGCAAAGCAGCATTAATCACTTTCTCATCAGATTTCAAATCTGTCTGATATTCCAATGACACTCAGGTGGGAATTATGCCCTTTCAATTAGCCCTCAGTTAGAGGCAGAGTAAGCAATGTCTTTCGTTTTCTATTGTTAGGGGTCACCACAGAGGATCACCGGTCCGCAGATTGATTGGCAGTGGAGTTTTTACTGTGTCGAGTTGCCAGCCCAGTGCCCAACCTTCACAGAAGGCACACACACACACACACGCACGCACACACACACACACACACACATGGACCTACTTGCATGTCTTTAAAACTCACTTGACCACAGGGAGGACATGCAGACTCTGCATAGAAGGCACTCCAGCCAAGAATTGAAACGAAGAACCTCTTGCTGTGAGGTGACAACACTACTGGTGCACCACCGTGGCTGTTGCATAACTGATAAAAGTGCAGATACGACAAACATAGAATATCCTTTTCCATAGGGAGTTATGGTATATCATTCACAGAGCAGATCTATTATTTATTTTATCCATTCCAGAGCTGAACTGTGTTATCATGGGAGAGTGTGACGCACAATATGAATATAAAGTAGAAGTTTATGTGGTATACAAATTAAAGTCATTAAATGTATCAGATGTTCATTAGCTGAGCAGTAAGGAAAGCAAATGTACTACAGGTGGAAGGGATGCTCAAATGCATCCATATCACAGGGATTCCTGATACTCCAAGGGTGAAAATGTGAGAAAAGGAGGCATGCATCATGAGCTTCTCTGTCAC
>NC_056745.1:53442808-53470308 GCF_019279795.1 Protopterus annectens
TGTGGACATTTCTGGGGAGAGCTCATGGGTAATTAGCATTAGCCTCTCTGTTGTATTGCCATCTGTGTGTGCATGTATCTGTGCTAGCAAAACCATTCTGTGTGCTGTAGCTGCTGCAAAGGAAAAACCTCAATAGAATAACTGCTTCTGAATCGTAAAGGCTTATTGGGATCAGACATCCTTCTGAGCTTATTCTTGCTTAGCATGATAAACCTGCCTGAATCCCAGCTGTTGTTTCTATTTAGTTAACAGAGTCTTTTTAGTTCCATCTCGCAATGAGATGGACTGCTGTGTGCTCACGAGTGGGATGGACTGCTGTGTGCTCACGAGTGGGATGGACTGCTGTGTGCTCACGAGTGGGATGGACTGCTGTGTGCTCACGAGTGGGATGGACTGCTGTGTGCTCACGAGTGGGATGGACTGCTGTGTGCTCACGAGTGGGATGGACTGCTGTGTGCTCACGAGTGGGATGGACTGCTGTGTGCTATTGTTTTAATGTGACGCTTTGCATTCTTTTCGTTACGTTTCTACAAAGACCGTGCAGTATAATGTGTATGTATGATCATGGACACTATTTGTCCTGCTCTATTAATAAACAATGTCACCTGGCAGTATTGTTTTAGCTGGCAGTGAAAAATAGTACTGGATAAATAGCTGCCATAATCATATGACCACACCATGTAGTTTTTGCCATAATGGTGGTAGCCTAACAAACTCAAAAACGCTTATGCAACATGTGAGATGTTCATCATAAAATCACTGTTGCAGTAGCCTAAGCAATATGGATTATATCCTGCGAACGATATAACAAATGGACAGCTTCTAATGCTTAAAGGGGCCCACCACATGCCTTAACCACTGCCCAGCTTGAGGACAGGCCACCAAACCTTAAGAACATTCGTGCTGCTGAAGTACACTTCTCTGTGTAGGCTTTGTGGAATTGATGATTGGTTAATACTTCAACAAAGTTTGGCAGATAAGTACCTTATTGTGAAAAAAACTTCCACCTTTTCAATATTTATGATGAAAAAGATTACTATTTTGTTGAATAGTTATTATTTAACGCTAGGACTGCTCATTTTAGTGAATTTTACCTGAAATTATACCTGCATATAAGAACGTATAGTTAAAGATTGGCGACTGAGATTTTTGGGATCTTTCATTTAAGTATTCTCCTTAAAACTCAAAACTTTCTGTCACTGAACTACCAAGGCTTCGCTTTGCACTTGTCAAGCACTTTTTTTGTAGAGTATAGACTGGGCTTTGGGCTCTTTAGTTCCTACCTGTCCAAGCCACAAAAAGAAGAAAGCTGTACAGGTGATGAAGCTGGATTCCTCTTGCCTCAGCCTCTGATGAATGACTCTGCTGAGGCCATTTCTGGTTCCTTAATCTCCCTCTTGAGCCCTTTGGTGTTACTCTTTGAGACATTGCTAAGGATCCCTCTGGTGTTACTCTTTGAGATGTTGCTAAGGATCCCTCTGGTGTTGCCCTTTGAGACGTTGCTAAGGATCCCTCTGTTGTTACTCTTTGGGATGTTGCTAAGGATCCCTCTGGTGTTGCTCTTTGAGACATAGCTAAGGACTGGGAAGTCGGCATGTTCTCTGGGGCTGTTGGGTTGTCCTGTTTGGGAAGTGAGAACCACATCTGCCGGTACTGCAGGAGGGAGCAGATGATGCTGTTCAGAAAGTCACTCCAAAACGCCTGTTTCATGGGGAAAGAACCATCCTTTGAGTCTGTATTTTTAGGAGGATCTCCTAGGAAAAGAAAATATAATGTTAGACATATTTCTTCTCCTGTTTCATAGGGTATAAACAAGAAAGATTGGCTGGGTTTTGCTAATCTTTTATTCCTGAGTCATTTCTACAATCAGAAAAAAAAAAAAACATTTCCTCTCTGTCTCTGTGTGTATATCTCTCTTTCTCTCTGTCTGTCTCTCCCCCTCCCTCTTTGTTTCATCTGCCTATCTGTATGTCTGTCTGTCTCTATCTCTCTCAGATACTGGTTCTCAGTCAAAGGGACTGGAATTAGACTGGGATTTTTTTTTTCTTATATGCCTTCCCCACAGGAGGGGTAATCTGATTTTTGAGGAAAGTTTTTCCTGAACAGTTGCCCTTTTTGATACTATGTTATTGCACTGGAAGCAAACAAATCCCAGAAGCACAGCAAAGATGATATGATTTGCTACATGCAGATTTTCCTCAGTCTGCAGCTATTCCTCCTGCTTTCTTGACAGTCAACAGTCGAGATAATCATCTTTTAGATTTCATAATTTTCGCAGACTCTTGCAACCTGTCAGGAATGTCTGGAATGGGTAAAGAACCTTTTTCCAAGTCTAGGATTTCAGATGAAAATTGAGAAATGTTCTCTCATTCCTATGGATTTGTTACCATTGCAACCTGCCACCATATAGCATGGACATGTATACATGCTAACATTTTATTTAGCATGATTGATAGGAGTTGTCAGAGTTTTATTAATTCTATAAACGAGAACAGCAGGCATATTGTCTGGTCCCACATAATTTGATTTTTTTTTTAATTTTACTTGTGGCAGCAGTTATCATATAAATAGCTATAATTTATTTATTTTGTTGAATTTATATGTATATTTGTTTTTTTTTTTTTTTTTAATTTGTCTTTTGGGTTTATATTTCCATGACAGGAATGGACCCCATTCCAAAGTGAAAGTATGATTAAAGCTCATTAAATTAGTATTGTTTCAATCTTTGATGTTAGTCAAAAGTGCTCTTCACAGCACCCGCAATGTGCCCAGTAATGACTCCTGCAATTCATATGGAGTTACATGTATCGGTAATATATCTAAATAAGTAAATTATTTTTTTTATAAGATCCATTGGCTCTACTACTACTGGAACTGTATTGGTATCTTTCTTCCACATTGCTCTTGTTTCTGTCTGCAAATCTTGTTATTTTATGACTTTGTGCCTCTCTGTACATAAGATACTGTAGTCACTGGGTGTAGCAGTTTCATTGGTCAATGCTACATTCATAGGTGTGTACTAGGCTAATGGCCCTGGGGCCTTTACAAGCCTAGCCCATAGGATTACCCTGGCATTGTGGTGCCCATCATTAGTTCCCAGTGCCTCTATCAAGTAGAGCCACTGCAGTGATCCCGGGGTGAACTTTCTATTTCCCATCCACTCATCAAGATTTCTCTGCTTGACATGTACAGGAAGTCTATTCCAGAGCATGGGCAATCTCTGGGTTATGAACCTGTCCCTCCAGCATGTTCTGTTGATTGTGGCAATGAGGTTGATGTCTCTGGAGCATGTAGTGTGGAGGAATTGGAATTTCTTTAGATGTAGCAATTCTAAGAGAGCTGGGTCAGACATCGCTTTGTAAGTCAAGCAGAGATCACCTCTTAGTAGACGATATGAGACAGGGAATAGCTGGAGTTTTTTTTAGTCTGTCTATTTAGGATATGTGTTTAAGGCCTAGGATCCTCTTTGTGAGGTACTTTTGTGGCCTCTCCAGCTGTTGCAGGTGTCTAGTGAGGTACATGCCAAATGGGGCATTATACTCTATGACTGGTCTAATGAGGGAAGACTAGAGAGAAATGATGACCTCTTTCTTCCTGGTTGCAAAACCCTTGGTAATGACATGTGTCACATAGAAGTCTTTCTGACCACAGTGGCAATGTGGTGGTCGAAGGAGAGGTTGCTGTCAACCTGTGTCCCCAGATCTCTTATAACGCCTTCAGTGCTCAGTGGGCTCCCATCGATGTGGTAATTAGTGGGAATTGAGTTTTTCCAAAGGGGATGATGATGCATTTTTTGGCGTTAAGCTTAAGGCCATGGTTCCGACACCAATCATTGGTCTCGGTGAGGCCTTTCTGTAGGATGTCTGCATCACTTGGGGAATTAATAATGGCTCCCAGCTTGCAGATGTCTGTGAATTTGGTCAGTCATAGTACCTCTGTGTTGGCCTGGACTTCTGTGAAGTAGATACTAAACATGAGAGGACCCAGGACCAATCCCTGTGGGAGTCCACTCGTGACTGGTCAGCAATCTGATTTGGAGTCCACTACTTTCACACTGTGGGTTCTATCTGTGAGCCAATTTGCAACCCACCTAATGATATATGGGTTGATGCCTAGTTTGCTGAGTTTATCAATAATTCCTGAGTGAGGAATGGTATCAAAGGCCTTGGCCAGACTGAGATAGGCTGTATGAACTGCCTTACCTTCATCCATCCCTCTGGTGACTGACTCAAAGAAGTCAACTAAGTTGAGCAGGCTTGATCTACCTTTCACAAAACCAAATTACGTGGATTTCGAGATTCCCTATATCCTTGTTAATTAGGGCCATGATGATGTGCTCCATAGCCTTACATATCAGACTCGTCAGGCTAATGGGGTGACAATTTTCAGGGTCTGCAGTTGCTCCTCCTTTATGGAGAGGGATGACTGGAAGCTGTATTCTTGGCATTAGACAATGTAGCTTTAACCTGTGCTGTAGTAATGCTGGGTGCCTGGCATTCTTCCGGTATTGAGATTAGTCCTTTAGTGGAGGGAGAGAGAGGGGTAAAGCTGGCACTGAATCTGTCGGCCAGTATGTTGGCAACATCTGTTGGCTCAGTATAGGAGGCACCATTGTGCAGTAACTCACAGCAAATTTGAGTATTGCCATGGAGATTCTTGATATAACTATAGAAGGCTCTGTGGTTGTTTTTAGTGTCTGCTGCAATTCTGCCTTCTTAGCTGGCTTTGGAGGTTCTGATGAGGCATCTCAACTTTTTGTTGAGGCTAATAAAGGAATTTTTCCAGTCTTGGGACTTCACCTTTTTCTGCAACAGTTTATTCCTTCTGTTGTAGAATTTATTAATGGCAGAGGATCACCAGACTGGCTTCTTTTTTTGGAGGAGAGCTACTTGGTTCTGTTGGGTATGGCTAGTTCCATGCATTTATGTACGTGTTCGTACAGTGCATTGGTGTATGATTTGGCAGTCATGCATCAATTTTCCATTGGCATGGGTGCTGTGAAGTTAGCCATCTCTGTTTTTAGGAGTCCAAAGTCAACTTTGGAGAAATTTTTCATGGTAGATACCTTTGCTGGGAGTGTGGGTGAGATGTGGATTTCCATGGTGATTAGTTTGTGGTTGAATCTAACCAGGGAGGAATTGACTATTGGTGTAGAGCAATCGTTGCCCATGTTAGTAATAACCAGGTCAAGGATGTTGTTTCCTCTAGTGGGGGTAAGAATGAGCTGGTCCAGTGCATTGGAACTGCTGAATTCCAGGAAGCATTGGGCCAGTGCATTGGTGCATGAGTAGTTTTCCCAGCTGATGGAGGAGTAGTTGAAGTCACCTAGTATGAGAGTATTGGGTCGTATCTTAATAGTTTCCTGGGTGTTTAGGAATGTGGAGTGCGAGTCTTGGGACATGGTTGATGACCTATAGTAGGCTACGACCTGAATTGCCGTCTTACCCAATGTTAGTTGTACCTGGAGTATCTCAGATGTGTTATGCTGGGCTACTAGTCTGGAGATGTACATATCCTTTATGAATATGGAGACACCACCACCTTTGGAGCTTCAGTCCATGTTCTCGGGCAGAAAGGTGTGGAATGAGTTATAGCCTGGTAATGCAGGGGTGCTTTCTGCTACTTTAAACCAGATCTCTGTTACAGCAAAAATGTCGATCCATTTTGAGGAGTGCTTCAAGTGAGTGCATCTTGAGAATTACACTTCTAGCATTGAGCAGCATGACTCTCAGATTGCATTTATTTATAGCTGTTCCAGTAGTAATTTGGTCTTTGGAACATCGCCTAAAAAAAGCACTATAGGGGTGGCAAGAGCCTTAGCCAGTACCCAGAAACCCAGGGTGACAGATGCAGACCATCTCTGGCAAAGTATTGAGGTCTGTCAGTCATGTCATCCCAAGCAGACAGATACTGGATCCTCTTAGAATGACACCAGAAACTTAGCCAAATGTTGAAATCAGTCATTTTCTGTTTGTACTGTGGTATAATTCTGGGTGATGGTAGGATGCTGCTCAGGGCTAGCGTCATACCTGCCTAGGCCACATAATCCGAGAACTCCACCATGTTTCTTTTCATGTAGTCCAGAGATTGCGTCTCAGATCATTCACACTCATGTGGACAATGACAAAGTCATACTTGTACTTGTTGTGGAATGACCTGAGTGCGTGTGTTATTTGTCAGATTCTGGCACCCGATAGACAGCTGACTGTTACCTTCTCCTTATTCATCATAGTGAGTGGGACATCAGTGTGCCTCACTATTGAGTCAACTATGATTATTGTATTGGGCAAGCTGTTTTGCCTTAGGGGCTTAGGTTGAGGGGCACACTGTGTAGGTGAGCTGTGTGTCATGTGGTTTGTGCTGTGTTGTGGTGGTCGAGTGTGTTTCTGCCTTGGAGGTCTCTGCTGTTTGAGTAGATTACTATTGAGAGCCTCCACAAAGGTGGGTGTGTGGTTTGCGTTTTTATATGAGGGCTGTAATGATGGGTGTTCTGGAGGGCTATGTTTTTCATGTGGTGTGGTGCAGGTGTTGATCTTTTCCTCTTGACCAGCTATTCTGGTCTTGGCTGGGGAGTGCATGGCTTCCAATTTGGAGATATAAGTGCATCTCTCACAAGTCTGAGTGTTGGGAGGTAAGAGGAGAGGGTTGTCTGTGTACATGAGGCAGTTGCTACACTGCCTTAGAATTCCCAATTTACCAGGTTAATAGGAGAAAGCACAGGAAACTGACCTTTAGACATGCTTGCAAGTTTACTCTTAAGGAGGATTATTTTTCCTGTTGTTAACCAGATTTGTGTCTGTTTGGGGTGCACAGATAAGTAGTTCTTACTCGGGGCTAAATCTTCCTGTAACAGTGGTAATACATTTAACCAGAAGTTAAGTACTGCATCAGGACCTGGGGTTTTCCAGTTAGAAGCGTTTGTTAATTTTGTTTCACTTTTGTCTGGCTGTTACTTCATCTCATTTCATAGGTTGTACATTTGAACTTCTTACTGTTTCTTTTACTTCTTCTATCCATTTAGCATCTTTATTATGTTCCACGGGGTCTTCATAGATATTTCTCCAAAATATGTCTATTTCTTTTTTTTTTTTTTTTTTTTTTTTTTTTTGTGGTGTTTCTGTTCCTTTTATTGTGTTTCTGTTTCTTTTCCTTTGTTTCTCAGATCTCTATAAAACTTTTTTGGATCATCAATGAATTGTTTATTTTGTACTTTTCATTTACATTTACCTACATATCTTCTACATTTTTCTGCCTTTGCTGATATCTTTTGTTTATCATTTGTAATAATGTACAACAGATCCTGGTCTAATGTAATAGTGTGTATTGCTTTTATCACATCTATCTTTCTAAGTATTTGTGTTGATCTATTCCCTTCACTATACTCGTGTAACAGTGACACTTCTTGCCTTAATTACTTCATAGTTTTCTCTGTTTATACTTCTATGATGGCATTTGATTGCTTCCCTTCCTTTCGCTCACTACCCTGTATTTTTGTGGTAATACTTTATCTGTTATTAAATTTGCTGCACAGTAATATGTCCTATTTACCTCTTGTTATATCACACAAATATCTGTTAAAAGTCTGAATCACTGTGTTCATTTGTTTTATCAAACTTCTAACATTTTGGGTCTTATTGACTCTCTGAAATCTATTTTTTCATCGATCTTAATATGTCTGCCCATCTCTATTAAATCAAGCAACTCTTCACTTAGATCTTTTTCTTCTAAACTGAGGTCACATTCTTTATTCCCCATTTCCTGTGGGCATTCTACAGAAAGTTCCAGAACATCTTCCTGTGCTGCATTCTCTTCAGCTGCATCCTGTTGCTCTTTTTTTTTTTTAAACAAGAAGCATTTTTATTAAACCATACATTTATGTAAATGAATACAAACCATATTGACATCATTTTAGTTGCAAGCATTATATATATCACAAACCATATTGACATAATTTTAGTTGCAAACATTATAAATTACTTGTAATCGATCCAGTCATTGTCAGTCAAACATTACCCATCTCATTCATATCCGCCTTCTTTTAAACCTTATTCTACCTCTGCATGCGTTGTTCCCACATTTCCCATTTTTTTCTATGTACTTTGCTCCTGCCCTTTCCTAAAGATCCCAATTCCATTTGTTTTATCTCTGTTACTAACCACTACAGTTAGTTTAGACTTTCATTTCCATTTTCTAGCAATTGCTTTTTTGGCAGCCACCATAATTAGACTCCACAAGGCCTGAATCTGTATCATAGCTCAAAGAATAATTTCCTTAGTTACACCAATTTGTCGCCCAGTATCTGTGACAGAGCAGTCTGCAGAGAATCTTTAAAGTCTGCCAACTCACAACATTCCCTGAAAATGTGTCCCCAATTACCTCTTTCTTCCCCCTCATACTTCCAACATTTGCTGTCTAAAAAATCTTTGGAGACTACTTGGGGTGTAAAAATAACTATATAAACACTTCCAAGCAAAGATCCTAAATCTTCTAGACTTTGTTGCATATTTGGGATACATACATATATCCCACCATTGTTTCTTTGAGAATTGCTTATCCAGTCTCTCTTCTCAATCATTTCTAACCTCCTCTGACTGATTCTTATAGTTATCATGCAATATTTTATATTCTTTACTAATTATGCCCTTTTTAACAGCAGCTTCTGTTCTAGATTCTACTAAAATCTCTATCAGCGCTAGTCTTTCACTCAGAACCCCCCCTGTTTCTTTCTCTTTGCCTATACTCAGATATCAATCCTTGATAAGGAAGGCAATCTGTAGCCTGCAGTCCAAATAAATTATTGGCCTCTTCCCATTCTATTACCTTTTCCTCTCTAATTATTTGTTCCCAATACTTTGGTTCTTCTGCCAGTTTTCTCCAATAAATTCCAGCCCCCTCTTGCCTATTGTCTGTATCCTTAATTGCAGTCATCCCTAGCAGCATAATCTCATTTCTCCATCCCTGTGTTGGCTTAGTTCTTAGAATACTTTCTGCTCCTTTATGAATATAAGATTCTGTATGGTTATTGTTATTCTCCTTAAGGATCTGCATTCAAAATCCCTAACTCTCCATGTTTCTTGACCTCCCCCCTGTTTCATTATCACCCCTTTCCACTTTGAATTATAGGTCTCTGCTTGTTCTATGTATAGGAGCCATAACCGTGTAGCTCTGAAATACCCCTTAAAAGTGGGTAATCCCAAACTGCCTTATTCAGTTGGAAGAATCAGCTTGTCCCACTTGAATGTTGTCATCTTCCCCTCCAAGATAAAATCCTTCAGCTTTTTGTTCATTGCTATCCACAGCTTCTCCTCTGGTTAATAAAAATATGCCTGACCTGTGTATAAAACTAAAGGGACTAAAACATTTTTACTGATTGTTATCTTAGTATCCATGCTCGTATAACATAGTTTCCAGTTTATCAGTTTTTATATTATCTTTAGTTTAGTCTCTTCCCACATATCCTTAGCTGTCACACCAGAATCATTTTTAAGTCATACTCCTAAGTATTTTATTTTATCATGTCCCCATATACATGGATATTGCTTAACCAATTCATGTGTGGGTACATAATTTACAGCTATTGCCTTTGCTTTAGTTTCATTAACCTTGTATCCTGAAAAGATCTGAAACTGCCTCAAAATGTCCCACAACACTGAAATTTTCTTTTCTGATTTTATCAGGTGTAAAATAATATCAAGTGCAAACAGAGCCAGTTTTTCTTGTCTGCCATACCAATTATATCCATGAATTTTTGAGTCTCTTATTTTCTTTGCCAATGGTTCTAAATATAATGCAAATAGCAAAGGGGAAAGAGAACACCCCCGCCAGGTTCCTTTGTTCAAACCAAAATTATCAGATAAGAACTTTAATTTTTGCCTCCGATCCCTCATATAGCCTCCTAATCAACCTTATAATTTTATCAGGGAATATGAATGCTTCCATTGCCCTGCTCATAACCTCCCAGCTTACTCTGCCAAATGCTTTTTCTGCATCAAGACCCACCAACAACAGTGGCATTTTCTTACATTCAGCTTCTCTCTGGATCATGAATGTTGTGTTAATTTTTTCAGATGTTTGCCTCCCCTCCACAAAACTACACTGATCCATATCTATCAATTTTGGCATTACTTTTGCCACTGTATTAGCCTTTAAAGACAACCCATTTTCTGTTCCTTCTCTTGCTGTGCAACTCTAGCTGAACTTTTTTTAATTGTTTCCTACAGAAGACTCCAGAGTATCTTCATGTGGCAACTCATCAAATGCTTCTCGTTCCAACTGTTTCTCCTTAATTTGCAGACTCACAGTTCCATCATGCTGTGACATTAACAGAGTTAGGTTTTCTACAATAAATCCTTCACTTCACAGGTACTCCATAACTTCAGTTTCTAGTACTTCACAGGTACTCCATAACTTCAGTTTCTAGTAACTTCACAGGTACTCCATAACTTCATTTTCTAGTACTTCACAGGTACTCCATAACTTCAGTTTCGAGTACTTCACAGGTACTCCATAACTTCCATTTCTAGTACTTCACAGGTACTCCATATCTTCCATTTCTAGTACTTCACAGATACTCCATAACTTCAGTTTCTAGTACTTCACATGTACCCCATAACTTCAGTTTCTAGTACTTCACAGGTATTCCATAACTTCAGTTTCTAGTACTTCACAGGTACTCCATAACTTCAGTTTCTAGTACTTCACAGGTACTCCATAACTTCAGTTTCTAGTACTTCACAGGTACTCCATAACTTCAGTTTCTAGTACTTCACAGATACCCCATAACTTCAGTTTCTAGTACTTCACATGTACTCCATAACTTCAGTTTCTAGTACTTCACAGGTACTCCATATCTTCCGTTTCTAGTACTTCACAGGTACTCCATAACTTCCATTTCTAGTACTTCACAGGTACTGCATAACTTCCGTTTCTAGTACTTCACAGGTACTCCATAACTTCAGTTTCTAGTACTTCACAGGTACTCCATAACTTCAGTTTCTAGTACTTCACAGGTACTCCATATCTTCAGTTTCTAGTACTTCACAGATACCCCATAACTTCAGTTTCTAGTACTTCACAGGTACTCCATAACTTCAGTTTCTAGTACTTCACAGATACCCCATAACTTCAGTTTCTAGTACTTCACATGTACTCCATAACTTCAGTTTCTAGTACTTCACAGGTACTCCATATCTTCCGTTTCTAGTACTTCACAGGTACTCCATAACTTCCATTTCTAGTACTTCACAGGTACTCCATAACTTCCGTTTCTAGTACTTCACAGGTACTCCATAACTTCAGTTTCTAGTACTTCACAGGTACTCCATAACTTCAGTTTCTAGTACTTCACAGGTACTCCATATCTTCAGTTTCTAGTACTTCACAGATACCCCATAACTTCAGTTTCTAGTACTTCACAGGTACTCCAAAACTTCAGTTTCTAGTACTTCACAGGTACTCCATATCTTCCATTTCTAGTACTTCACAGGTACTCCATAACTTCAGTTTCTAGTACTTCACAGGTACTCCATAACTTCAGTTTCGAGTACTTCACAGGTACTCCATAACTTCCATTTCTAGTACTTCACAGGTACTCCATATCTTCCATTTCTAGTACTTCACAGATACTCCATAACTTCAGTTTCTAGTACTTCACAGGTACCCCATAACTTCAGTTTCTAGTACTTCACAGGTACTCCATAACTTCAGTTTCTAGTACTTCACAGGTACTCCATAACTTCAGTTTCTAGTACTTCACAGGTACTCCATAACTTCAGTTTCTAGTACTTCACAGGTACTCCATAACTTCAGTTTCTAGTACTTCACAGATACCCCATAACTTCAGTTTCTAGTACTTCACATGTACTCCATAACTTCAGTTTCTAGTACTTCACAGGTACTCCATATCTTCCGTTTCTAGTACTTCACAGGTACTCCATAACTTCCGTTTCTAGTACTTCACAGGTACTCCATAACTTCAGTTTCTAGTACTTCACAGGTACTCCATAACTTCAGTTTCTAGTACTTCACAGGTACTCCATAACTTCAGTTTCTAGTACTTCACAGGTACTCCATGACTTCAGTTTCTAGTACTTCACAGGTACTCCATAACTTCAGTTTCTAGTACTTCACAGGTACTCCATATCTTCCGTTTCTAGTACTTCACAGATACCCCATAACTTCAGTTTCTAGTACTTCACAGGTACTCCATAACTTCAGTTTCTAGTACTTCACAGGTACTCCATAACTTCAGTTTCTAGTACTTCACAGGTACTCCATAACTTCAGTTTCTAGTACTTCACAGGTACTCCATAACTTCAGTTTCTAGTTATTTAACTTCCCCATTACTGCTCCTCTTTTCTTGCCCCCTTATTTTTTGTATTGTAAAATTTTCCATATATGGATGCCTTTGCCAATATTTCTCTTCAAAATCTTTGCTGCTGCTTTTTTTCGTATTGAACAGTTTTGCTTTCTCCTTTGTATAAATATTGTACCATATTAAATCTTGTTTTCTTTCCCATGTCCATATTTCTTCTTCAGACATCTCCTGCTCCACCTGTTTCTCCTTACATTGGGAACTCCTTTTTTCCATCATGCTGTGACATAACTTGTGTTTAACTTTCTACAGTAAATCCTTCACTTTGCAAGTATTCTATAAGGTCACCCTTCTATTTAACTCCGACTTTACTAATCTTTTGGTCTACTCTCTCCTTTTGTGATCTTATTTTTTGTATCGTGAAATTGTCCATATTTGGGTGCTTTTGCCTGTATTTCTCTTCAAATATCTTTGTAGTTGCTTTTTTGTATTGATTAATTTGGCTTTCTCCTTTGCATAAATATCACACCATATTAGATCTCTATTTCCTTCCCATATCCATGTTTCTTTTTTATACTTTTCATTCTTTATATTTTTGCACTTCCTCAGTTGCTTCTTTTTCCAAATGGCCCAATGTTTCTTGGTCTGTATAATTCTTTTCATGACAATGTTGTATTAATGAACAGACATTTGCATTTGAAGCTTTTGACATTTTTTTTGTGTGAGTATTTTTCTTTCCTGTAATTTCTCTCTTAATCTTTTGAATATCTTTTATACAGAAAATGTGGGCTTCTTGCATAATAGTAACAATACACCATTCCTTTCTTATCCTCAACAGTCCACTCTATCATCTTTATGGCTCTTTTTTGGCCTAGCAGTTTTTGTGATTTTTGTGGACTTTTACATCCTTCTACAACAGAGGGCCATCCTCCCCCTGCTCCTGGCCTAGCCCCATTGTAGGAATGTTTCCATGCCTTGGGAATTCTACACTGTCATTTTTTCCAGTCCTGGCACGAGTGTGCCTACCAGGATTGGACACATTTTTATTATGGAACTTGCGCCCCCAGCTGTCGTTTTTATTTTTTACTCTACTTCTGTCCATGATACACGTTATGTAAAATACAATCTATATATCAGTGGGATCTATATTAGAACATCGAAGTTTCAAAACTTCAAATGTTCTAATATCGACCCCTATTCAGTGAAAGCTGAAAATATTGAAGCAACAGAATACTGAACTTTTTCCTAGGGAAAGAATTTGGTTGTCCGTTTCTGTTGCTTCGGTATTTTCAGTGCTGTGGTGGAAAGCTATGGGTCAGGTTCAGGTAAGTGTAAGACTGAGTGCGGGTTAGGTTAGTTAGGGTTAGGGTGCGAGTTAGGTATGTGTGCGATTGTGTGGACATGAGGATTAGGGCGGGTTAGGTGAGTTAGGGTTAGGGCGCGGGTTAGGTATGTGTGCAACTGTGTGGACGTGAGGGTTAGGCGAGTTAGGTGAGTTAGGGTACGGGTTAGGTATGTGTGCAATTGTGTGGACATGAGGGTTAGGCGAGTTAGGTGAGTTAGGGTTAGGGCACGGGTGAGGTGAGTATGCGATAGTGATGGACCTTAGGGGTAGGGTTTGGGTTAAGGTAAGTGGATATTTAGTGGTGTGTGTATAGTTTAGTGTAGGTTAGGCGTAAGATTTTAGGTGTATGTGTTAGTTTTGCTGTTTGTTTGGTGTGCTTGTGTTGTATGTATGTGTTTTGGAACAGCACATTTTTTCCCTAGGAAAAAATTTGCTGTTCTGTATGTTTGATGTTTTCAGCTTTCGCTGAATAGGGGTCGATATTAGAACATTCGAAGTTTTGAAACTTTGATGTTCTAATATAGACCCTATCAGTATATGCTAAGTAAAATATAATGTATATATCAGTATGTGTTTAATGATGCAGAAGTAAATAATAATATATAACTCATTGAAAGTATCCTTAGCATACTTATTTGGATTATTGAAGATATTACTGCAGTGTTTTCATGAATATTTTGTTTATGTCATAGTTTCCATTGGTAACATGTAGTAGGAATGGTTTAAAACAGAATGCGTTCTGATGTTACATGAAAGACTGAAGATGATTAAATAATAATCTGTATTAATTACAGAGGATAAATGAATGGGTAGGGATCAGAACACTCCTCGGTCTGTTAGTATAATGTTTTAGATATTACCATGCTTTTGCAAACTGATCTGATTTACATGAACAATTAATATCTGGCCATATTAATTTAATTTTGGGTAGTTAAGATCCTCCACGAGGACTGTATTTTAACATCTTTGAGTTTAATTAGAAAATCTTCATGTACTATAGGAGACATAAAGCCTGTATGATAGATTCCTTTAGTATTATCTTCAACACCATGGATATTTGCTATTGTATGACTAATTTCTAGGCTGGAGTTAATTTTTTCAGCTTCTGGCTTTCAGGTGCTCTTTTACAGAGTTGTGCACTGCATACTCTGCCTCTCTAGATAGCCCAAATTCTGTCCTGCTCCTAGAAAAGCATTAATTATACTGTTTAAGCAGGTATCTTGTCAAGATTTAATGACAGTATGCTTTTAACTGATTGCTTCTTTCACTGGGTTCCCTACTCAATTTGCTCTGCTAAGTGACAATGTTTGTGCAGGGGTGATGAGTCATTGTCTGTATTATGTAGGCTTTTAGGGTGATCTGTGATCTCAGCTCCTCTCTGGTCTGTCTGGGGACGGTGCTTACTGTCTTTTGTGAGTGTACCTCATATTCAGCTTAAACAGGAAGGGGGAGGTCTGAAGTACTTGAAATTTTACTGCTGCACAATACTGGGCTTAAAGGGGGACAAAACATACATTACTGTAGGATAACCATGATTTCAAATAATATATTTACATGGCTAAATGACAAGTAGCAATGACACTAATAGTAATGATGTGACATGCTAAGAAATCCTTAGATAAGACCAAGTATTTGTATGGAAAAATACAAATAATTAATCTTTGAGGTGCATGGCGGTACCAGACTTGTGTTTTTATCTCTTTCCATCTTACTAGGCCTATTGGTAGTAAGGTAGAATGTGTCATTTCTAGATTGCCAGCATTTCACTGAGCTGTTCAGCTTTTCCCCCCCTTGACATGAAAAAATATATATTTGTGTTTTTAATATTGTACTGTTCAATATTACTACTCTTCAAGTATTTGGTACAGACTGATGAGGAAATGTGGTCACCTTTGCCACTGTGACACCATCATGACATATTGGAGGCTGCATTACTGAAGAAGATGAGTACGAAGATTGTTTAGATGTGCGTGTGCATGCGTGTGCGTGTGTGTGTTTATATGGCCCTTATTAAGCACTGCTTGGAATCTCATTGGGTTTGGCTAGATGTAGACATCATTGAAATGCAACCATCTCATTAAATCTATTTTCTTTCATAAGCACTTACCAGATTTTAAATTACTTATTTAATGTGTGAGATATAGTTAAAAAAGCACCAATAAACTGTCACAAAAAAAAAAAATATATATATATATATATAGAGAGAGAGAGATAGATATATATATATAACACTTTTAAAACTGTACAATCCGACTTTAAAGTCAGATTGTACAGTTTTAAAAGTGTCATTTATATATACATTTTTTGTGACCATTTATTGGTGTTTTTTAGTGTTTTAATAAGGTTATATTTGTTTTGAAGGCCTTATATTTAATGAGATATAGTTTATTCCACGCAGATAACAAGTGTAGGTAATTGTATTTACCTAATTAAAGAAAGGGCATCTTTTGTAAATATGGCAGTATTGGCAGGAGTTCATACACATTTGCTTGCATCAGTTTAAGTGGACCATGTTTCAAAGTATTATTAATTATTATTTATATTGCTGTTAGACAATAACCTCTAGAATCCCCTAATGAAAGACTATGTCATTCTGTACCATTTCCCTAGTCCTGGAATGTAATGTCAACAATTTTTTTTTCCTTTACAGATACCAAAGAGAAGGCTGAACCTGAAAAAGAAAGTTTTTTTGCATTGCACCAGCGTCGAGGGGCAATCAAACAGGCCAAAGTTCACAATGTCAAATGTCACGAGTTCATTGCTACTTTCTTCCCCCAGCCAACCTTCTGTTCTGTCTGTCATGAGTTTGTCTGGTAAGTAATCATTATGCCTTCAAATAACTATTTGTAAATACCATTGAAAAGTAATTTCCCTGATGTGCACACATTTCAAGTCATCTAACAACTAATAAAACATTCAGAAGAAATATATTATAAGGAAAATTTAAACATTTAATGATTTAATATAGCTGCTTCCGCCTTGTGTATAATCCCTGTGTTTACTGGTATGCAAATATGCATCACTTTGAAAATAACTTAAATATATTTTTCTTTAGTGAAGTCATGCTGTGATTAAATTTGTCTTACTCTTTTTGTTTGTAGCATTGTTTTGTAAATATATATTATTAATGTTTCCTTTCTTAGCATGACATATATAGTTCACAGACACAAAGTACAGGGTTTGACTCTCACCTTTGGAAGGGAAATTGTCTAGGTTTAAAATGGCACACAACGACAACTAGTGTAGTATTTATCTGGGAAAGAGATGCACTGTAAGACTGAATCTAACTACTGATTAATACTAGATAAAACACAATTAAGAACAGATATCCTTTTGTTGTTTAAAGTATAAATCTTAAATGTGCCGGGCTAGTTTGTTTGCTCAATTGTTCTGCAAATTGTTTAAAACTGAAAACTTTAGCCAACATCTTAAGAAAGCAGAAATAACGCTTTAAGAATGACTGATTTGGTAAAGTGGGAGTATACAGCTGTGAAAATAATTCTTTCTTGCTCCATTTTCTGCAGTTATACAAGTGTAGCATCTGTAAGCACAATTAATTTAAGTTGTATAATCCCCATAATCTTCTTCCAACAGTAACAATGCTAAACACATGAGATACACAAGTTATAAAAGATTTGTATCTTGTCTTATTTATATATTTATCCGTATGCCATTTGGTTTATTTTACTGACATTGTTTGTCCTATACAGTGTTCATCCATATGCTGTTTGGTTTATTTTACTGTCATTGTTTGACCTGTACAGTGTTCATCCATATGCTGTTTGGTTTATTTTACTGACGTTGTTTGACCTGTACAGTGTTCATCCATATGCTGTTTGGTTTATTTTACTGACATTGTTTGTCCTATACAGTGTTCATCCATATGCTGTTTGATTTATTTTACTGACATTGTTTGACCTGTATGGTGTTCATCCATATGCTGTTTGGTTTATTTTACTGACGTTGTTTGACCTGTACAGTGTTCATCCATATACTGTTTGGTTTATTTTACTGACGTTGTTTGACCTGTACGGTGTTCATCCATATACTGTTTGGTTTATTTTACTGACGTTGTTTGACCTGTATGGTGTTCATCCATATACTGTTTGGTTTATTTTACTGACGTTGTTTGACTTGTACAGTGTTCATCCATATACTGTTTGGTTTATTTTACTGACGTTGTTTTACCTGTACAGTGTTCATCCATATACTGTTTGGTTTATTTTACTGACGTTGTTTGACCTGTACAGTGTTCATCCATATACTGTTTGGTTTATTTTACTGATGTTGTTTGACCTGTACAGTGTTCATCCATATACTGTTTGGTTTATTTTACTGACGTTGTTTGACCTGTGCAGTGTTCATCCATATACTGTTTGGTTTATTTTACTGATGTTGTTTGACCTGTATGGTGTTCATCCATATGCTGTTTGGTTTATTTTACTGACGTTGTTTGACCTGTACAGTGTTCATCCATATACTGTTTGGTTTATTTTACTGATGTTGTTTCACCTGTACGGTGTTCATCCATTTGTTGTTTGGTATTTTCATTTCAGTCTTCTGTGTTTCATGCAAACATTGTCATTACTGTAAGGAGACAAGTGGTCCAGGCTTTCAGATTCAGATAATGTTCCTTGTATTAAGACTGGCAGCTTAGAAATTTAAATGAAGAGAGCTTCTTTGCAGAGTAAATAGTAACTGGGTATCAATTGTCAGCACTCCCTTGATAAAGCAACCTCAGCAGTAGCAGTAAAAAGGATTGTTAATGGTTAGGCACTTCTGCTTTCACAAAAAGTACAGACTTCTTCAGAAGAATAATGTTAGGTGTTCTGTTACCAACCTGTTATAACAGGACCTGCCTGATCATGGGACTACTGAACAGACCTCATAGAGCATTTAAAGGTACATGAACAAGAAAAATACATTCATGAAAAATAATAATATAAGCACTTTGAAACCAGACAATACGTAGTAGCAATGTAACATGTTCATATGTGAAATCATTAAATTGAAAAAATTAAAGTAAAAATGTGAAAAAAATATTTAAAATGGTACTCAAAAATCACAATCTGACAGCCTTCATTTTTGAAATAACACACGAGACACATTTTCATTGATACTTGGAGTGTGACAGGTAATTAGGTTCACCAGCTATAAAAGTTCCTTAACTTCTATTATCTCCTCCTAAAATAATGATGTTTTTGAAAAATTCTTAACCTGAAGGACTTTTTAAACTAGGGTAGAGGTATTAGAGATCATTCTTTGTAGACTTTGGCTGTTTGTCTTGGATTACCCTATGCAGTGGTCCAAGTTAGATTGATTGGTACCCTGACCACAACAGGTGGTTCTAGTAGTTTACATGTAGTAGATATATATATATATATATATATATATATATATATATATATATATATCAAATTTTCAATTTGTTGAAACTGAAATAACTGATCCCAGTTAAGCGAAAGTGCATTTCAATGAAAAAGTACTTTCACAAAAATCATTACACTGAGCAGTTTTGCTAGATGACAGTACAGTGAGGATAAGGTAATATTCCCTTTTCCCCACCATAGTGTGATCTCGGAGTTAGTATATACAGGTAGCGGGGGTGTATGGGGAGTGCAGGGGGGGGGCTTGGCCCCCTGCATAAATACTTTTGTTAATTTTTTTGGTGTGTGTGTGTGTGTGTGTGTGTGTGTTTTATTTCGATGTAATGATTTTCATGAAAGTGCGCTTTGGTTGAACGCACTTTCACTTAATTGGGATCAGTTATTTCAGTTTCGACAAACTGAAAATTCGATGGGCCAAAGTAGACCCATATATAAACTACTAGAACCACCTTTTGTGGTCAGGGTACCAATCAATCCAACTTGGACCACTGCATGGGGTGATCCGAGATAAACAGCCAAAGTCCACAAAGAATGATTTCTAGTACCTCTACCCTAGTTTAAAAAGCCCTTCAGATTAAGAATTTATATATATATATATATAGTTGCACTATATTTTGTTGCACTGTTTTTTAGTCAACAAACTGGAGGGTATGTTAGTTTGAATAACTGGAAGAATGAGAAATGGTTGGTTGGGCAACTTTTTCTTTTGCCAACAAAGCTACATGGCAGTGAATTTAGGGTGGGAGTGTGTGTGTGTACGTGTGTGTGTGTGTGTGTGTGTGTGTGTGTGTGTGTGTGTGTGTGTGTGTGTGTGTGTGCGTGTGTGTTTGGCTTATGGTTAGAGTAGGGGTTAGGTAAGGTGACAGATTTAGGGTTAGGTACTAGTGTGTTTATGTCTGTGTGCTAGGGTTAGGATAATGGATAGGTAAAGGGATAGCTTTAGTTTATGTACAAGTATTTGCCACTTAGGGTGATTAGGTAAAGGCATTGTTGTAGTGTATGTGGGAGTGTTTATTGGTTAGGGTTAGAATTAGGGTTACACAAAGGGATAGATTTATGGTTATGTGTGCAGGTGTATATGTATGTGGTGAGTGTGCTGTCCTATGCAGTGATAATGTTATAGAAATGTTTTTTTTAAGGTAAGGTACACAATTAGGGTTCAGGACATTGGCAGGGTTAGGGGTTAATGTTAGCATGCGTTACTAAGGTAAGGGAGGCTACCAGGCTAAGTCATTCTTTCACTCCTTATATTATCTTTATTTCATTTTTAATAATTCATTAGAATAAAAGAAATACAGTAACACATTCAAGATACTACTTCATTAACCACACCAACATAATACTCAGCCTAGATTTTACCCATTCTGTACAGTACATGCATATACTTTGACACCCTTAAACCATAAGCTCAATGCCAAATGTGTTGTTATCCCTTGTGAGAAAAAAACAGTTCCCATGAACTATCACATCTATGGTAGTCCACTGAACACAGAAGGTGTTATAAGAGATCTGGGAACACAGATTGATAGCAACCTCTCTTTTGACCACCACACTTCCACTGTGGTCAGAAAGTCCTTCTGTGTAGCACATCTCATTACTAAGGGTTTTGCATCCAGGAAGAAAGAGGTCATTGTCTCCCTCTACTCTTCCTTCATTAGGCCACTCATCGAGTACAATTCCCCATTTGGCATGTTCCTCACTAGACATCTACAACAACTGGAGAGGCCACAAAAGTACCTCACAAAGAGGATCCTAGGCCTTAAACACTTGTCCTATATGGACAGACTTAAAAAACTCACACTCCAGAGACCTCAACCTCATTTCCACAATCAACAGAATGTATTGGAGGGACAGGTTCATAACCCAGAGGCTGCCCATGCTATGGAATAGACTTCCCATACATGTCAAGCAGAGCACCTCACTGGCCCTCTTCAAGAGAAATCTTGGTGAGTGGATGGGAAATAGAAAATTCACCCTGGGGATCACTCCAGTGGCTCTACTCGACAGAGGCATTGGAAACTAAGGTCGGGTGGCACATTGCCAGGGTAATCCTATGGGGTAGGCTTCTAAAGGCTCCAGGGCCATTAGCCTAGTACACACCTATGAACCTATATTCTTGCCAGCCTTCTAACATCACTTCCCACTTTATACTTTTCTAATACTTTATCAGGGGCACTGATTTGTGGTTCTTAAAAATGAAATTTCATTGTCATGAGATGAAACGTGGACATGCAGGTGGTTGGTGTGACAGAGCCAGATGCAGAGGACAGGAAGAAATGGAAACAGTTGATCTGCTGTGGCGACCCCTAACGGGAGCAGCTGAAAGAAGAAGAAGAAGATGAGATGAAACCTGGAAATGAACCACCATCTTTATGAATAATTTTTGGCCACTGTGATTACATTATAGCTTTAAATGTGCATTTTCATAAACTAAATTAGAACAGATTACATCTATGAAGCCATCAGTAATCAAACTGAAACTATTATTATACTTAATAAGAAAAGGAGAAGTAATTAAGTATCCAGCTCTAAAATGGAATATTACAGAAAACTATTGTGCTCTACCAATGCTTAGACTCCCCATATTTGGGATTTACCAGTATTTCCTTGGAAGAATAAAAAAAATAGTTATGGTGACTTTTATCAGCAATCTTACCATCAATTTACAAAGCTTATTTTGTGGTTATGGTGTGACAGTGTGACAGTATATCCCTTTATTTCCTACTTCCTGTGTAACCAGAAATGTCCCTTATTGTCCTAAATGTTCTCATGTAACCTCTTTCATTTGACTGCACGCACTTTGCTTCCTTTGAATATCTCCCATGCTGCCTTCTAACCTTTTCAAAACCAAAACTGAAGAAGATATCCCCTCCAGCCAGACTACTGCTTCTGTAGTTCTCAACCTTTTTTAGTCCCCCTTTCTTGGGATTAGAGAAGTCCCAGGTTTTGCAATTCAGTGTTTCTCCTTTTTTCACTAATTTCCTGAAATACTTTATGGAACACTTATTTTAATGCACGTCTGAAAACGTTGTAGTCTCAATTAGGCATGCTATTTCCCACAGATGGTTTACCCTTTTTAAGCTTCTCATTCTTCTATGCTGCCTTTCAAAGGTACTTTTAACAGTCATATTCCTTCGAGGTCTTGACTCTCAAACTCCTGTATGAAGCACTCAATTCCTTTCCTTCTTCATTAAACTGTACTTTAACTATATCCTCACTTTTACATGCTCTCTAAAAACTTGCTGCAGTGTTATAAAGAAGAATTCTTCTCCCTATAATTAAATGCCCTCAACTAATCCTTACTCTTTTCAACTAAATACTAAATTTATCTTAACACTGGACCTAGACGAGGGAGCAGAATAACATAGCTGTCTTAACTGGTATTTACAGTTTTATTTATTGCCTTTCACATTGACACCATACACCCAAACCTTCACTTAAAAAAAAACAAAAATAAAAATATAAAGGACTGCATTTCCTATTCACGAGAATGAAAAACAAGCTAACTATCACACACACACACACAGGCGCATGCAAACATACAAACACAAGTCCACTAATACAGTTAAGCCTACACCCTCCACAAAAAAAATAAAACCGTATAAAATCTGACACACCAAGAATGAATGAGAATGCAACATCAACACTGACAAGCCCAAGTAGCAATACTGCTCACCAAAATCAACTCGTAGTAAATTAAATTCAATGAAATTAGAGTGAGAAAAAGCAAAATAAAAAATAAAATAAAACCAGATAGCGACTAATCAATTGGAAACAGTTTTACTAAAAAAAACCCACAAAATTCTAAACATCTAAATGTAAATGAAAGCAGAGCTAAACTATATAACTAAGCAATTCTAATATAGCTTTCAATGTACTACTAAATTAACTCAATAATTAATAGACCATACTTAAAATAAAGAACTGTACTGAAAATGAATCCATGCACCTGAGGTGGGAATACAACCCACAGCCTTCTGATCTCCCAGCACCATGTAATTATGTACTGTTTCCTCTCTGAATATGAAGTTGTAACTAAACTATTGGGGTA
This sequence comes from Protopterus annectens, assembly GCF_019279795.1. Classification (NCBI taxonomy): domain Eukaryota; kingdom Metazoa; phylum Chordata; order Ceratodontiformes; family Protopteridae; genus Protopterus; species Protopterus annectens. The sequence continues at coordinate 53,465,905 of NC_056745.1, forward strand.
CAGCAAGGATCAGTCCTGGGTCTTCTCCTGTTTGACATTTATCTTGCAGACATCCAAGGCACTATTCCAGAAGTATGGTTGACCAGGTTTGCTAACGACTGCAAGCTGGTTATTGTTATCTCCTCCACTGATACTTGTGGTAAACTGGTACAAAAAGGGCTGCAGTGTGTGTACACTTGATGAACTGAAAATGGTTTCAAGCTAAATAAAAAATGCAGCATAGTAGCATTCATCAAAAATGCTGTTCCCACCTCATATGTTATACACAATAATCCTCTTCAGATAGATGCAATCATAAGAGAGTTGAGGTCATATGTGGGCAACTCTCCCTCTCGTTTGATCATCATGTTTCCACCAACATCAGAAAATCCTTCTATCTGGCTTAGTTAATTATCAAGGGGATATCTTTAAGAGTCAGAGAAGTCATCCTATCACTGTACTGTAGCTTTATCAAACTCATCCTTGAACAGAATGCTCCTTTGGGTAAGTACAAATCCAAGTATATTGTTCAACTAGAAAGGTCCCAGTAATCTTTAAACAAAAAATGAACCACAAGTTGCAACCACAACCACAAAAAACAATATCTTCAACGCAGCCCTGGTACAATTAAGGCTGTCTTGTATACCCATGGACTTAAACGGTCTTAGTTTTTCAGTAAAGGTTGCTGTATGTCATATACGGCCGGATTTTTTTTTTTCTTTTTTTTCTTTTTTTTTCAACTAAAAACTGAAAAAAAAAAATCCGGCCATATACGACATAGAGCAACCTTTACTGAAAAACTAAGACAGTTTAAGTCCGTGGGTATACAAGACCGCCTTAATTGTACCGGAGCTGCGTTGAAGATATTGATCTTTAAACAAAACTAAACAAGCAAAAAAAATAAATAAAAAATAAATAAAGGCCTTAACTCCTTCAACTATCCCAATAAATTAACAGAAGTTGTCTTATAGTCAGTAACCTACCAGCTGCTCTGAGGTGACCTGTGTCTTTTTTTAAGTCATGAAAGACCAAATCCTATTTGGCATCAAATGTCTTCACAAAACCAGTGTTTCTACAAACACTTATGCTAGGTACCTAAATTTCTGCTTACAAGAGACTCACTGGAGGGACAGGTTATTCCCAGCCTGTGCACTAAGTTACCACTACAGCTCAAACAAAGTGGTACTGTGTCTGTCTTTAAGACTAATCTTGATGACTGGATGTGTAGACATAAATTTACATCAGGGTTATCAGGTGTGGCCCTGTCGGATTTGTGATCTGGAACACCAAGTATATACTGCTGCAGAGTCAAAAGTACAAAGCACAACGAAAAAGTTGAGGTAAAAAACACACCTTTATCAAACACAAAGCTTTCAGGTACAAGACCCTTTCTCAATGATAGACACAGGTACATTAAAATCAGACATTAAATACACGCCCAACACATCACGTGACCCGCAGCCATGGTCATGTGACTAATACTAAATTTGTGATCTGGGCACTATTAAGCACTCACAAAGGGTGGCAAAAACTTTTAAGCATGTCCACTTAAAGCTGTTTATGTCTAGGTCTCCTATAGTCCCTGTGATCACTTGGCTGATATTATTGCTATGCATCTATGCATGTACACATTTAGAAGATAAATTCTTGTAAATTGTTACACCAGATATTATTTTGCATAGTATGCAGACAGCAGTTTAAGTTGCACAAATTCTGAGTTTCAATAAATATTTAGTTAGAAGGCAGAACCTTATTTTATGGAAGTTAACATCTCCACTTTTGCTTTTAATATATGTTTTGCACTGGAAAAAACATCAGTAAATGTATTTTTAAAATTAATTCAGAACAAAAGGAATCTTCATTTCCATCAGCGTTTTCACCTTGATATGTGCAGGTTTAGGGGGTCTCGTGTATGCTTCCTTACCTTGCAGTGGTGTTTAAACTGTACTGCGTGTGTAGGAAATGCAGTTAAACAGCATGACATAACCAGGAAACAATTACAAGATAGCAATCTGTATTTTTATTTGTTTGTTTATTGGTAAAGGAAGCACCTTGTTTGCATTATGAAGATATCATGTTGTCTGCTTTGTATACATAGTTTGTGTTTTTTTACTACTGTCTTCAAACTGTTCTCTAAAATAAATCCCGCTGTACCAATGTTTTGTTACCGACTGCAGTACCAGTGACCTATATTTGGCTGGTGAGAACAGAGGAGGACAAGATGAGTGGTCAGTGAGCAACTATTTCACCTTAAAGATGTACTTCTTTTTAAATATTTTCAAATTATTCACACTGAGTGTAAAATCCAAAAACAATGCCAATGGTATTGACAGTGCAGGTTTTCCTCATGATTCTAAAAATTAGGGATTGTGACATACATACATACATACATACATACATGCATAATTCTGATGCCACAGTTCTTACATGACATTTCCATAAAGTACTACTCCATGTCCAAATCATATGATTTAAACCAAAAAGATATAGGTCTTAAATGATTAAAAAAAAGATCACAGGACATTTTCATTTGGGAACCTGACAGTGTTTTACCACAAATACTAATCTGATAAAAACATTTTAAACAAAGAAAGAATATGTTGACTATGACAGATAAAGGCCTAACATTAAATACCATGCTGTTCTCCAGTGTTTACGTTTCTTAAATGTAGGACAGGGCCTAACTTTATATATGTACACATACACACACACACACACACACACACACACACATATATATATATATATATATATATATATATATATATATATATATATATAAAACACACACACACACACACACACACACACACACACACACACATATATATATATATATATATATATATATATATAGGTTTACTTGCTGTTGTCAGAATTGCAAAATTACTGAATCTTGACCTCTGTTTTGTTGACAAAACAGATTACCAATAAATTTAAGAGATCAACAATCCCTAATGTTGGGGAATGTGCTCTTTATCCAGGGATTGTGGAGCCTCAGAGTTAGAATCCATAATTAGCAAGGGATAGAGGGATGCACCCACTACCTGGAGCTACAAAGGAGCCTTCCCCTGCAAAAAAGGCGTTTTAATAGTTGTATGCTCTAAGGTTGTTCTTAGGATGATGTGCAAAGGCATGTCAGTGTTGTCGATCATTTGATGTCAACATGTCAGTGCCTTGGAGATTCAATATTTATAAGTATATCTATCTCTCTTATCTATCTATATAAATTCAAGTATAGTCTCAGTGAAAAGTGATAAAGTCCATCTTATGATAAGGAAATATTTTACAAGACAGTTCAGAATGATGATAATTGACGTTTGCTCTGGTGGACTATTAATATTTGCTACCAGGTGATTTTATTACAAGCTATCTTTGTCAGCACCATTTCATGTTTTCATAATCCCAAATGATTGACAAATATTTATAATCCCAACAGATGCATTAAATTTCTGCTCTAATCTATAAGTGAGCTCTACAACAATCATGCATAATAACAGTTAATTTAAGAATGTGAAATAGGTGTTTTGGCTTACTATAAATCAGTGTAAATTAATTTGTTGTAAGCATCTTATTTAAAGTATATCTTCCATAAAACAGTCCGTACAGCTGAAGGGTGGAAGAAATATAATATTTTCCCCATTGCAGAATGAGAAGTATGTTTAAAGAAAGCAAAATTAAGTGTGGGTGATACTCGTTTGAAATTGTGTGGCTCTAATTATAAGAATATTAATAATTAAAAATCTTATATGGATATTTTACATAATTTTTGGATGTAATAATTCTTAGCAAATGTCATGTGAAATTATTTCATCAGGATATATTTTTTAAACACGTGATATGAGTAAAAATACATCTCTATAAAAATGCCTATGGTAAGTCATAATGTTAGGAATTTGACAAATATATTGCAAAAACAAAAACTCTGTCAATGCCTCTAGTTAATGGAATGGATAGTGAAATGCCATCTGTAATGATTTCAAAGGGGCAATACATTGACAAATAGTTTTAGGCTTTCAGAAAATGCCCAAACTTGAGATTCATTTATTCATGGATTTAGCCAATCACGCAGCCCACAGTCCACTAATTCTAACGTTTGTATGACTCTGTAGTATAAATATATGTATGGATAAATAGGTGATTTAATTCCAAGGACATTTTAGGTGTTGTGACTTTAAAAAGAGAACTGATAATGTATTTCTGAATCACAACAAATGATGTAATGTGGAATGTATTTCTTTAAAGCACAAATTTTGGAATAAAATGTATATGTGAGTTTATGAAGAAAAAATTTTGAGAAGATACCCTTTCTAATGACTGAAACATTGGATAAATAAAGTAGACACTTTCTCCATCTCTTTATATCAGGTTCAATGCTTCCTCAAGTTCCCAGAATAATAATTGCCTGAATATGGTATAGTTTTT
>NC_056745.1:53490308-53645308 GCF_019279795.1 Protopterus annectens
CCACACACAGACTCCATCCTCACCGTACCTTGACCACTCACAGACTCCATCCCCAGTGTACCATGACCACTCCCAGACTCAATCCCCACTGTACCATTCCACTCACAGACTCAATTCCCACTGTGCCATGACCACTCACAGACTCAATCCCCATTGTTCCATGACCACTCACAGACGCAATCCCCATTGTTCCATGACCACTCACAGACTCAATCCCCACTGTACCATGACCCCTCACAGACTTCATTCCCACTGTACCATGACCACTCACAGAATCAATCCCCACTATGCCATGACCACTCACAGACTCCAACCCCACTGTACCATGACCACTCACAGATACATCCCCACTGTACCATGACCACTCACAGACTCTGTCCCCACTGTACCATGGCCACTGACAGACTCAATCACCACTGCACCATGACCACTCACAGACTCAGTGCCCACTGTACCATGACCACTTACAGACTCAATTCCCACTGTGCCATGACTACTCACAGACTCAATCCCCAATGTACCATGACCACTCACAGACTCAATCCCCACTGTATGATGACCACTCACAGACTGCGTCCCCACTGTACTATGACCACTCACAGACTCTGTCCCCACTGTACCATGTCCACTCACAGACTCAATCCCCACAGTACCATTATGACTCACAGACTCTGCCCCCACTGTACCATGACCACTCACAGACTCAATCTGCACTTTATCATGACCAGTCACAGACTCCATCCCTACTGTACCATGACCACTCACAGACTCAATGCCCACTGTACCATGACCACTCACAGACTCAATCCCCACTGTACCATGACCACTCACAGACTCAATCCCTACTGCACCACGACCCTCACAGACACAATCCCCACTGCACCATGACCACTCACAGACTTAATTCCCACTGTACAATGACCACTCACAGATTCCATCCCCACTTTGCCATCGCCACTCACAGACACCATCCCCGCTGTACCATGACCACTCACAGACTCAATCCCCACTGTACCTTGACCACTCACAGACTCAATCCCCACTGTACAAGGACCACTCACAGACTCAATCCCAACTGTACCATGACCATTCACAGACTCAATCCCCACTGTATCATGACCAATAACAGACTCCAGCCCCACTGTACCATGACCACACACAGACTCAATCCCCACTGTACGATGACCACTCAGACTCCATCCCCACTGTACCATGACCACTCACACACTCCATCCCTACTCTACCATGCACACTCACAGACTTCATCCCCAGTGTACCATGACCACTCACAGACTCCATCCCCACTGTGCCAGTAACACTCACAGACTCAATCCCCACTGCACCATGACCCTCACAGACTCAATCCCCACTGTACCATGTCCACTCAGACTTCATCCCCAGTGTACCATGACCACTCACAGACTCCATCCCCACTGTACCAGTAACACTCACAGACTCAATCCCCACTGCACCATGACCCTCACAGACTCAATCCCCACTGTACCATGTCCACTCACAGACTCAATCCCCACTGTACCATGACCACTCACAGATTCCATCCCCACTGTACCATGACTACTCACAGACTCAATCCCCACTGTACCATTAACACTCACATACTCTGTCCCCACTGTACCATGACTACTCACAGACTCAATCCCCTCTATGCTATGACCACTCACAGACTCCGTCCCCAGTGTACCATGACCAGTGACAGACTCAATCCCCACTGTACCATGGCCAATCACAGACTCAATCCCCACTGTACCATGACCACTGACAGACTTCATCCCCACTGTACCATGACCACTCACAGACTCTATCCCAACTGTACCATGACCACTCACAGACTCCATCCCCACTGTACCATGACCACTCACACTCAATCCCCACTGTACCATGACCACTCACACTCAATCCCCACTGTACCTTGACCACTCATAGACTCAATCCCCACTGTACCATGACCACTAACAGACTCTGTCCCCACTGTACCATGACCACTCACAGTGTCCATCCCCACTGTACCATGCCCACTCACAGACTCAATCCCTACTGGGCTATGACCACTCACAGACTCAATCCCCACTGTACCATGAACCTCACAGACTCAATCCCCACTGTACCATGACCACTCAGACTCAATCCCCACTATACCATGACCACTCACAGATTCCATCCCCACTGTACCATGACCACTCACAGACTCAATCCCCACTGTACCATGAGCACTCACAAACTCAATCCCCACTGTGCCATGACTACTCACAGACTCAATCCCCTCTGTACCAGTACCACTCAGAGACTCAATCCCCACTGTACCATGACCACTCACAGACTCCATCCTCACTGTACCATGACCACTCACAGTCTCAATTCCCACTGTACCATGACCACTCTCAGACTCAATCCCTACTGTACCATGACCACTCACAAACCCTGTCCCCACTGTACCATGACCACTCACAGACTCAATCCCCACTGTGCCAAGACCACTCGCAGACTCAATCCCCACTGTGCCAAGACCACTTGCAGACTCAATCCCCACTGTACCATGACCACTCACAGACTCAATCCCCACTGTACCATGACCACTCACAGACTCCATCCCCACTGTATCATGACCACTCACAGACTCCATCCCCACTGTACCATGACCACTCACAAACTCAATCCCCACTGCGCCATGACTACTCACAGACTCAATTCCCACTGTACCATGACCACTAACAGACTCCATCCCCACTGTACCATGACCACTCACAGACTCCATCCCCACTGTACCATGACCACTCACAGACTCCATCCCCACTGTACCATGACCACTCACAGACTCCATCCCCACTGTACCATGACCACTCACAGTCTCCATCCCCACTGTACCGTGACCCCTCACGGACTCAATCCCCACTGTGCCATGACCACTTACAGACTCAATCCCCACTGTGCCATTACCACTCACAGACTCAATCCCCACTGTACCATGACCACTAACATACTACATCCCACTGTACCATGACCACTCACATACTCAATCCCCACTGTACCATGAGAACTCAGACAGTAATGCTGACATTCTGTGATCATTTGACTTGTTGATCACTTTTGCTGGCATTGCAAACATTCAATATTTTGACCATTCAGCTAAATTAATGCCCCCCCCTCTCAACACACACAGATACACACACAAATACATACACACAGACATACACACACACCACATACCAATCCCGATGAATGACACTTTTAAAGTATGTTTCCTGACTTACTTTTTATTTAGTTTATTACATCTAGTTTTTGGTTATATTTTCTTTGCTGCTAAGCATAGTTGGGCATAAATTATAATATTCTTTCTTGCAACTACTGTGTTTTACTGGTAGTCGAGTCAGTCTAACATACTCATCTTGGTGTTTATTGAGCTCTAGGAGCTGATTTTTTTTTTGTTTTGCCTGAATTTCTGATTATGATGTTTCCCTGCCCTAGGGACCATCTACTGAGTCTACATCCATTCTGCTCTCTGTTTTTTAAGCCTGGGTTCTACCTTAGGCATAAGAGGTTTGGTATAGCCAAGAAATATTGAGCTGGGGCTGTTAGGGGTGTCATCTTTCCCTTGATGGGGGCTTTCCTGCGGAGATTGCATTTACTTATCTCACCTGGGGATGAAATGTCATGAGGATCGACAGCTTCCTTCTCTTGACCCAGTTCCTCAGGATGCAGATTTACATGCATAGTTTTTGGGGAGAACCTGCCCTCCCCCCAAAAAGTGTCCCAGGGCTGTACTCTGTACTTCCAGGTCAATGCAGAATAAAATGTGTAATTCAATCTGCTGATGATTCCACTCTCATCCCCATTTCCAACAACATCCCTGAGCTCCATGCTCAGACCCACAACGCCTTTCTATCCATTGAAAAGTGACTGATTTTCAACTAAACTTTAAACTCCCCAAAAAACTAAACTCCTGCATTTTCTCCCTCATTCTCTCTCTCATCATAAATCCACCTTTGTCATCACATCCTCCAATAAAACCATCATACAACCTGAACCCCACACTAAGCTCCTAGGTACTATCATTGATGATGAACTAAAATTTAACTTGCATATCCTTCAAAGCATAAAAAAAAACCTCACCAAAAACTTGGCTTGCTTTATCACAATTGAAAATTTCTAACTGCTAACGCTAGACTCTCCCGGGCTCAGGATCTCCTCCTCCCCTCCCTTATCTATGCCGTCCCAGTCCTAACTAACTTGCAATTCACAACTTTGTCCAAACTCCAACAAACATACCACAAAATAGCTAGATTTGTCACCAACACTCCTTACAACTCTCACCACTGCCTTGCACTCAACTCTCTCCAATGGCTGGAATTCCCCCAACAACTCCTATCATAATTTCAAATCATTCACTCTGTATTATACAAACCATCTACCTGCCCATCCCTCTCCTTCCTTGTGTGTTCTTACACCCTTGCTCATACTCTCCGCACCTCCAACCAGCAACTCCTAGATATTTACCAACCAAAGAAAAATGTTGGTAAACTACTATGCAAATGCACTGTAGCCCAAGCTTCGAATAAACTCCCAGCACACATAAGATCCATTACCCTTCCTAAACACTTCAAAAAAGTTATGTACTTAACAGCAAGTCTTGTCCCTGCCAGGACCCTACCTACTGCACTACACCACTGTATATTATTTATTTATGTTTTTCTTTTCACTCCTACTACTCAGACATCATACTATGCCACCTCTTAGTTTTCTCACTTTACACATAGACTTTAGCATAAGAGTGCACCCGTAAGCTTACTACTACACTACATGGAAGTATGTATATATTGTCTGCCCATCTCTAAATACCCTATTAGAAATACATCTGCTGAATCTTATTTTTCCCTTTTGAAAGCTCAATTGCTGTATAGATTTTTCACAGTAAAAAAAAAATAATTTTCATTATTTTTCTATTATCATGTGTATGTACTGTACTTCTTTATATTTGGACCTTATGTATTGTAATTCTCTTTCTTGGACTGTGAAGGTTATGTACTGTAAATGTTTGTATCTGGAGCTTTTATCCTCGGGTCTCCAGTGAAAATGGGCTTCTGGCCCAGCTGGACTAACCCGATCAACAAATGTCAAATAAAATAAAATAAATAAATAATATATCCAATTTACTCCATATGGTCTACCTGACGTTTAGCACTGAGACTTGGCTGGATGAGAATGCAGGTACCTGTTTGAGCTTTTGCATCTCATGGAGTCACTGAACAATTAACAGCTGCAGCCTAAAACATTAAGTGGTCAGGTGGCTATTTGTCATTTATCTTACCTGGTATAGACCAAGGTTGATATTGGAGAATCTAGCCCCAGTGACCTTGTCATTACAGAATGAGTGAATTACAGTTTTCTCCTAGTGTACTATTCACCAAGTTATCTCAAAGATTTTCTACAAGAGTTCTCAAATAACTACATTTGCTTGGTTCACACACCTTCCATGTGGTAAGTCTTGGGAATCTCAATAACTGAGTAGTTGACAAGACCTGTGACCCTTGCTATGAAGTTCTTAAGTTTAATGGAGATGTTCAGGTTCACTAAGGTCATTTCTACTGTGAGCTGTACATTTGAAGATTTCCTGCACTTAATTTTGCAGCTCAGTCTATTAACCAGAGTAGTGGTGGCAGTGGTGGCAGTGGAAGTTATCTCTTGTATAGAACATTGCCTGGTCGATCCAGGCTCGCTTTTCTTCCATCTCAGCATCTGAATATATAGCTGCTGAAATGTACAGATCTGGGGGCAGTGGACTTTGGTATTCTTTTTTCGCTATATAAATGTTATTTTTATTTTTAACTATCACATACATTATACATTTTAACCATAAAAGATTTTCTCAAACATAGTTGCATTCTCAGAAGTAATTTATATAGAAAGCCTCCATTGACTCTCTCCATCATAATCTTGCATTAGGTCCTTTAACACTTCATAGGTTCATAGGTAGGTACTAAGCTATCTGCCCGAGGGCATTTATAAGTGTAGCCAGAATGTGCTGGCTTTCGCCTCCCTTTTAAATTAGTTTCCTGGGCCTCTGTCTAGCAGGGCCATTATTTTTATTTTTAACTATCACATACATTATGCATTTTGTTTTATCCATGGTGGTGCAGCGGTAGCATTGTTGCCTCACAGCAAGAGGTTCTCCCGTTTGATTCTCTGCTGGAGTGCGGGGAGTGCCTTCTGTGTGGAGTCTGCATGTCCTCCCCGCAGTTGGGTGGGCGTTCGAAAGACATGCGTAAATGGGTGTTCCTTCGTTGAAGGTTGAACATCGAGCTGGCACCTCGGCATTCGTAAAAATCTACTACCAATCATTAGCAGACCGGAATTCCGCTGTGGCGACCCCTAACCGGGAAAAAGCCGAAAGACAAACATCAACAACATACATTATACATTTTAACCATAAAAAAATTTCGGTATTTAAAACCTCTGTTTTAAATTTCACTTCACTCAGTTCACCCTTCTACCATACCTTCAACAAGCTTTTTGAACAAAAGATTAACTGACTGATATTTTAGAACCTCCATGCATCCATTTTGTACTCACTGTCATCCACCAAGGGTGACCTCTATCATACTCTACTCTCCCACCATTCCTTAATCCAATGTACTCCTCTTCCACCTCATACTGATTTCCCTAACATTTATCCTGTCCCCTTAACCTTCTCCCCCATTTTCTCAGGTACCTTGTAACATTCCCCATATCCTTCCCACCTCTATATTCCATCCTCACTGTACAGCTCAAACTCTCAGAGCAAGAATTCTGGACAAAACCAAACATAATGGGGAGACAAAGGCCTAAAATCAGGGAGAGGTTTTAAATAACGCACTTCTAAACTTAGAAAGTTGTTGGAGTAACAGGTTTTGCATTAGCATGCTTTTTCTGAATGACATGAAGTCTGAAATCCAATCATCTGCCATTATTTATCAAATTCAATCTACTATTATTTACAGATTTTATGAGGAAAAAGACCAAAATTATGAGGAGAAATCTGGACACTCTGTGAATTCTGGATATTTGAAAATTATGATCCCCACTCCTAGTTAAATCTAACTATAAACCTCACCCGAGTTCTAATTTCTTCTTACACTTATTTACCTCATCCCCCACTTCTATGCTTTCACTAATTTTGTCTTTACCCACCTTAGTATGAACAACAACCCCAGCTTATATTTAATATCTCATCTGTTTCCAATCTCCTTTACCCCAATTAAACATAGTAGCAAACGACTATCTGTTCCTCTAAGATATATCCTTCCCCAAAATGTCCTTATCTCCTATCTTTTGTCTGTGCACCTCTGTACAGTCCAAGCAAATATGCTGGTGTGAAACTCCCCACACCTCCAAAATCCTGCTTCCATCCAAGTACCCCTTCCCTCAGACATCTGTGCATCCTATACCTTCTAGGGGCCATTTTAAATTTAATCAGGTACTGGTCCTATCCCTTTCACTCACTGTCCATCTTCCAAGCCATATCCATTCCTCACTTATCCTACCTACCTCAGCCTAAGTTTCTCCATTTCTTCTCTTCTATTTCTGTCAGTATTCTTGTTCCTTATAAACCTTACCTATCTTACCTTTACCACAAGTAGACTATCTCACTTTCTTCACTGTCTCTGCTCCTTTCTTACCTATGTCATTGCGTCACTTCTTCCACCCTTACCTAATGTATCACCACCATATGCAATAAACAATGTCTGCCTCTGAATTCAGACTCATTTCTTACTTCCCAAAAACCAAGACACTTATTTCTATTCCTTATTACATAATTCATGTATGCATCTCAGTTTGTTTCCCACTATTAGACTAATGCACTGAAAACCTTTATTCTGAGTCACATCCAATACCAATCTAACCATAGATCCCCCTCTTCCATAAATCTCACTACCACCCTGGTCATTCTCTTTTCTCCTTCCTATCACATCACTCCATCTAGCACCCCCCACCCCATGCACTTCCCACCTTTTCCAGCTAAACCTCCTCCTGGTCTCCTTTTCTTAATCATTGATCTGTAATAACTGCTATCACATACCTGTTAAAGACTGGCGTACTCTGGCCTACTTCTTTCCAAGCCAGTCTTGCGTGTTCTTTTCCTATCCTTCCCCTTTTTCCCCTGACACACAAACCTGCCACAAACGTTTTGTACTTTCACTAGCTATTTGTCACCTGAACATATTACAAAATGCCTCATCTTGTAAAATACAAAAGCTAGCGTTAAAGTTTTATTTACTTCTATACTTCATCAAAAAGTCCCCAGATTTTCTGATCACCTATCTAGCAGATGCTGCTTTCACTCCCTTCAGTTCCTGTTCATCTCCTTCCTCTTCCTCATTCTTATTCCTTTTTAAGACATCCATCATCATCATCCGGTGTACCTATTCCATTCACTCTGGCCTTCCTCATCTATCCGAAGTCCAGCTCCAAACTCAAGCTTTCTTCCTTCCTCAGTTCTGCTCCATAATAACTGACATGTGATCCAACACACATCTCTCCATTATCCATGCATCCTCTACCTCATAACTCATCTCACAAACCAACAAGATCCTGTCTAATCTGCTCCATTGTTCAGATTAAATCCAGCTAATGAATGCTGCCACTCTCTGAGTCATAGAGCCATAGTGAGGTCACTTGGAATGCTGGACAGTCTTCAGATTGGAGCCTGACTCAACCTAAAATTGAATGTTTAAAAAAGTCTTCTGAAATTGAAGGCCAAAAAAAAAAACATATTATGTTGTGATCTTGGTTCTTCCTGATCTCTCAGTGCCTTTTGACATTCTGGCTCATGGGATTCTAATTGAATGTCTATTGGTGCACTGCAAATTATCTTGTACAGTCTTGGACTAGTATGAAGTTTGTCTTTCAGATTATAACTAGTGTGGGCTCAGGATCTAATTGTCCTAGTTCCCATCCTCTGCAGTGTGGTGCACCTCAAGATTTTATTTTGATTTCCTAGTTATTCACAGTGTACATACACCTGTTATAGGAGGTCAAGACGAGAAAGGTTATTTCTTATTGATCGTGTTGATACTATTCAACTTTACTTCTCCTTCTCTTTAGAGAGTAATTCTGTTTTGACATCCTTAAAGTCTGCTTGAATTCCATCCTAGAGGGCAGGATGTTTAATCAAATGAAGTTACTCCAGCTGAGGCAATGCTGATTCCCGCTACTGTCCATCCGTCAACTCTTCTGCTCTCACCATTAATTTCTGTGATGAGAATCAGTTGCAGTGTGTGTTTCTCATGTTCAGGTGTTATCAAGGCAATGCATTTCTGCACTGCAGTGTGTGTTTCTCATGTTCAGGTGTTATCAACCCAATGTATTTCTACACTGCAGTGTGTGTTTCTCATGTTCAGGTGTTATCAACACAATGTATTTCTACACTGCAGTGTGTGTTTCTCATGTTCAGGTGTTATCAACACAATGTATTTCTACACTGCAGTGTGTGTTTCTCATGTTCAGGTGTTATCAAGGCAATGCATTTCTGCACTGCAGTGTGTGTTTCTCATGTTCAGGTGTTATCAACACAATGCATTTCTACACTGCAGTGTGTGTTTCTCATGTTCAGGTGTTATCAACACAATGTATTTCTACACTGCAGTGTGTGTTTCTCATGTTCAGGTGTTATCAACACAATGTATTTCTACACTGCAGTGTGTGTTTCTCATGTTCAGGTGTTATCAACACAATGTATTTCTACACTGCAGTGTGTGTTTCTCATGTTCAGGTGTTATCAACACAATGTATTTCTACACTGCAGTGTGTGTTTCTCATGTTCAGGTGTTATCAACACAATGTATTTCTACACTGCAGTGTGTGTTTCTCATGTTCAGGTGTTATCAACACAATGTATTTCTACACTGCAGTGTGTGTTTCTCATGTTCAGGTGTTATCAACACAATGTATTTCTACACTGCAGTGTGTGTTTCTCATGTTCAGGTGTTATCAACACAATGTATTTCTACACCAAGCATTTTGCACAGATCAAACAATGTGTATCTTCTTCAGACCTCGAGATAGTTATAAGTGATCTGATGCCTCATGTTCAGTACTGCAATGCACTTTTTCTTTGTCTTTCTGATGATGACCTATCTAACCTGTAGCAAGTACAGAATTTCACCACCAAGCTGTTAACTGCCACTCCTAGAAGACATCATATTACACGTACACTTTAAGATCTATGCAGGCTGCCAGATGCAGGCAGATGTATATTTAAGACGTCTTTTAGGAGCCACATGATCTAGTTCCTGCTTATCTAAAAGAGTTATTGAGACCATGTGTTCCTACAAGATAGTTCAAGTCATCAGGTGAGAGAGTGCTCGTATTTTGAGGACCTGTTTGAAGACATCAGTTTCTTGCTTTGCTCCTGTCCACCAGAAACAGCTACCAGCCCAGATTTGGTCATGTGAGACAGAATCTTCCTTTAGTAGATCAGAATTAATCTGTTTGAGTGTCTGTTGTAATACTGATTTTGCTGTTGTCACCTCGATTCGAAGGCTGTGTCAGTAATTAGACACTACCATTATTAAATCAAAGGAGTTATGTAAATTACTTCTTTAATATGTTAGAACCTGAACTATACTTTTGTTGGTGTACAAATAGTTAAAATCATTTTCTGCTATTGGTTTTAGTTAGTGAATGCTTAGGGATAAGCAGCTTACTTTAAATAAATAAAATAAATAAATATTTGAGTTTGTGTGTGTGTGTGTGTGTGTGTGTGTGTGTGTGTGTGTGTGTGTGTGTGTGTGTGTGTGTGTGTGTGTATATATATATATATATATATATATATATATATATGTGTGTGTGTGTGTGTGTGTGTGTTTAAATACAAATAGATGCACATCATTTTATGATATCTGGCAGTTCAAGATGCATTTTCCCCAGGTTACAAACATAAATTATAAAGCAAAGCAGTGAAAAGATTTATAGTAAGTTTATAAAATATATTCTAAGATATTGTATTTACACCACTCACTGCAGATGCAATCAAAATCACTGCTGGCATTTATGTAAAGTAGTAATTAACTGCAGAAAACAATAAATGCTAATTACTGTTTTCATTTCTTCCTAGGGGACTTAACAAGCAGGGCTATCAGTGCAGACGTAAGCAGTTCACTATTTTAAAGAAAGAAAATACATTATATTTAGCTTTCAAATAATGTCTCTCTTTAAACATTAATTACTCATTTGTGCTTTTGTATCCATAGAATGCAATGCAGCTATTCATAAGAAATGCATTGATAAAGTGATTGCAAAATGCACTGGTTCAGCAGTCAACAGCCGGGAGACCATGGTAGGTGTCTATCTTTAGCTATGCAGCATAGCAAATGAAATTCTTGATATCCCTAAGCTGGCTTAGTGTCTGAAAAACATTTTTTTTCATAGTAAATGTGGTGTTAAGTTCCTAGCTATTAATGAGGAAATTCCTGGTGTATCTTTATTTTAGAATAAAAAGCACAATGTAATTGTCATTTTAAATCAACCTCTGTAAAACAATACTTGCAGTAGTACTGAACTGTGGACTGTTGGTGTAAATATAAATCTGTTGACATGTGCTTCTTTCTAATATGAAATGATACAAGACTGCACATAAATGTTTTTGCATTCCTGTTTTTGAATTTCCTTATATTGGCCATATACTTCTCCCTATCTGCTTCTTTGGTGGCTGTCACCTCCAATTAGTAGCAGTACCAGCAATTAGCTACCTGCCTTTCATCAATGAAATCAGCTAATACCCTTTATTTATGTTTGTATTTGATAAGCAGCTACTCTGAACCGAAGTGTCTGTTGGTTCGTATGCCATGAGAGATAATGCTTTTGTGTTTACAGTAAATTCTAGTTATTTATTTGAAATAAATATGTGTAACACTGAGGTGGTCAGATCAGTTCAGATCAGTTGATCGAACATTGTTGGCTCTGATTCAGTGTGAGCTCATGAATAGGGGGATCGCGCAGTTTGCATGTTCCCCACGGTAGGGCAGTGTCTGAGTTAGTATGTATAATGTCTGAGTTAGTATGTATAATAAGCAGACGGCACGGGTGCTTGCTCTGTGTAAAAAGGCCATTTTTTTGAGTTTCTTGGATTAACCAGTTTTTGTTAATCTTGTTTACCTCAGTTATTAGAGTATATCACTAAGGGCATATACTCATATCTATCTACATCTATATCTATATACATTTATAGCTTTGTATATCTATCTATATATCTATATATCTATATCTATACACACACACACACACATATATATATATATATATATATATATATATATATATATATATATATATATATATATATATAGAAATATAATATTACCCGCGGTGGTGGTGCTGCGGTAGCGTTGTTGCCTCACAGTAAGACTCTGTCCGGTTAGATTCTCAGTTAGAGAGTCTTCTCCGTGGAGACATGCGTGAATGGGCGTATCTTCATTGAAGGTTGTGCGTCAGGGCTAGTAACTCGGCATGTAAAAATCAACTACCAATCATTAGCGGACCGGAGTTCGCTGTGGCGACCTCTAACCGGGAAAAGCCAAAAGAAACAACAACATATATAATATATATAGGGTCTATATCACTTCGTCGAAACGGCAGAAGTTTGAACACCATATGTTTGAACTTCTAACCTCGAAGTGCAAAACCATTGAAGGCTTAGAACAGTGATTTTTTTTTCCCCGAGGGAAAAAAATAGCTGTTCCAAGAAACACACACAAAACACAAGCACATCAAAAAACAGCAATCCACACACATACACTTAAAATCCTACTTCTAACCCTACACTAAACTGTACATACACTACTATCTATCCATTTACCTTAACCCAGACCCCAACCCTAAGGTCCGTCACTATCGCACACCCACCTCACCCGCGCCCTAACCCTAATGTCCGCACAATCGCACACTTACTTGAACCCATCCCGTAACTTTCCACCACAGTGCTGAAAATCGCAAAGCCACAGAAACGGCCCACTAAATTCTTTCCCTGGGAAAGAATTTGGTGTTCTGCAGCTTCGCGATAATCAGTTTTCGAACTTCACAGTTCGAACATATGGTGTTCGAGCTGCTGAAGTTTCGACGAACTGATAGGAACACTATATATATATATATATATATATATATATATATATATATATATATATATATATATATATATATACGTGCACACGTGTGTGTGTGTGTGTGTGTGTGTGTGTGTGTGTGTGTGTGTGTCTGTGCGCTTCATGAACTATCAGATGCTCACAACAGTGAACATAGAGCAAATCAAAAATGATTGAAAATATGAAAAAGTAAAATTAATTATTTTTTGCAGACAAGTCCCCCTGCACCCCCAAGTATGGGAATGTACCACCTACACTCCCTGATAGTTTGTATAATTATCTCCAAAAATTGCAGAACAGCAGGGTAAGGGAAAATTATTTTATGCATTTGCAATACAGCCATTACAAAACTACATTTGTATGTTTGCTTATATTAGTGTTTGCTCTTTCAAATTGTAACCATATATACATACACACATATATACATATACATACACATACACAAACATATATATATATATATATATATATATATATATATATATATACACACACACACACACACACACATATATATATATATATATACATACACACACACACACACACATATATATATATATATATATATATATATACACACACACACACACACACACACACACACACACACACACACACACACACACACACACACAGTTCCCCTTACCTTCCCTGCCTGCTTAATTTGGTTGATAGGAGAGGGGTCAGAAGTCGTACGAGATCAATATAATACTGAGGTTGGGGGATTTGCCCTTTACCAGGTATTGTGCAATCTCAGAGTTGGTATTTATAATTTGTGGGGGATGTAGGGGGGTCCAGGGGATAATTTGGAGCATGCACTACATGTTGTCAATTTTTTTCGATCATTTCTATTTATGTTTTAGCTAATACATGGTTATTTCTGACTAAAGCTCTGTGACAATATTCCCACACTCTGCATTGCATGTTATTGCAGTTTCCAAATTCAGTTTGTTACAAATCTAGCCCCCCCCCCTGCTCAAAACTGGGATTTTGGGGCTCATAACATTAGGTTGTAGGACTTCAACAACCAAATACCATTTTGATTGCCTAGTTTATGCCTATTGGTCATTGTATATTAGAAGGCTACAAGGACTAATACCTACTGGCACAGCTTTGAAATGAAATTGCCAGCTGTTTGCCTGCTAAGCCATTGCAAATGAGCATTTGCTGGTACCATATCTAAGTCAGGGGTCTAGCCAGAAAATGCAGTTTCATACTTGTGTGTTCTTAATGCTGCCCTCAACCCACCTGTAAGCTAAAAAACTGACCCCCCCAGCATTTAACAAATGTTTGCATCTCTTTCCCTCTAAAAGGATTAAATAGATATTTTTATCAATAGTTCTGGACATAGTATGGCCTAAAAAGCTCAACGGTTTCTCTGAGTAATGTGCAGAAAAATGTACTCAGTAGAGTATAAAAGAGTATGCCTAGCTACACCCTTTATATAAGTGACAACCTAGCAAGACTCTTTGTAGGGTAGAATACCTCATTTCTGCATTGCTTAACTGTCTGCTGATACAGTGCACAAGGAGAGCCTCACTCTAAATGTTTTGGGGTAGCACTTCCCCCAAGCCTATGTTTGGTGTTTAATAAAATTCAATTCACTAACGCAAGTTCAGCACATATGATCCTTTTTTTATCATTAAATGGTCTTTCCTTCAGATTTCCATTGCACATTGACAAGAGATTTCCCTCTTGTAAGATGTGTCAAATGGCAGGCAATAGTTACAAAATTAGACACAGATTTAATGAAGTAACAAGGTATCCCAAGGAAAGCCTTCTCTTGTTTCTTAGAGCAGGATAATAGCTAGTTTTGATGTTGTCTAGTTTTTCTATTTGTCTTCTTTTCACCCCAATCCAAATACTTGCCTTCCACCACAGCAATGTCAGTGATGCAAAGGTAGTGCATTTGCCTTTGTTGAAGAAGGGTGTGGGTTCTATTCTCACACCTGGTAGCTTGATTATTAACACTACAGTGTAAGGTACATTGGGTACTGCACTCTTCAGTGTGTTGTTCTTTGGATGAGACATTAAACTGAGGTCTCATCTGATTGAGTTGGTGACAGCTCAGGTAGATGTAAGAGATCCTATAGCACCATCAAAAAGATTAGGGGACGTTCCCTGATGGCTTGGCCAAATGTCCCCTAGTAGTGTAAATGCCAGCTTTTACAGCTCCCTGAAAAGATAGTACAAGCCTAGTGGGACTATTCTGGTCAACAAAGGATAAATAAATGAGGCTAATTTGCTGTCTGTCAAGCACAGCCTGCCCTTTTGTTGAGGCTCCTACTCATGTGAATGAATATTCATATTGTGCTGTATGCAGAAGCATTGATAGGGCTTCAGTAGTTTGTCGATCAGCTTCTGATAGGTGTCTGAGGCTCCCTGCAGGCCAAATGGTAACATTGTGTACTGAAATGGGCAGTTAAGAGTTACGGAGGCTGTCTTCTATTTTGTAGAGACAGTGACAGGTATCTGGTAGTGTAAGAGTTATGGAGGCTGTCTTCTACTTGGTAGAGAGAGTGACCAGTATCTGATAGTGTCCTTTCATCAAGTCCATTGTTATCAAGTGTTTTGCCTTTCCTAGACTTTCCATCATCTCATCATTTTTGGGCATGGGATCGCTATCATATTTTGAAATGCTATTTAGTTTCCTAGAGTCATTCCGAATGTAATAACCCTTCTGTCATGCATAGTTAGCACATTTGTTAAACTTCTTCCTTTACTTTCTCTTTTTGTGAATATGTTATTCTGTAAGGTACCAGTGTTCCTTTCACTCCAGATGTTGTCTCTGTGCTATGTTCAACTGTTATTCTGTAAGGTACCAGTGTTCCTTTCACTCCAGATGTTGTCTCTATGCTATGTTTGACTGTTATTCTGTAAGGTACCAGTGTTCCTTCACTCCAGATGTTGTCTCTATGCTATGTTTGACTGTTATTCTGTAAGATACCAGTCTTCCTTTCACTCCAGATGTTGTCTCTATGCTATGTTCGACTGTTATTCTGTAAGGCACCAGTGTTCCTTTCACTCCAGATGTTGTCTCTATGCTATGTTCGACTGTTATTCTGTAAGATACCAGTCTTCCTTTCACTCCAGATGTTGTCTCTATGCTCGACTGTTATTCTGTAAGGTACCAGTGTTCCTTTCACTCCAGATGTTGTCTCTATGCTATGTTCAACTGTTATTTTGTAAGGTACCAGTCTTCCTTTCACTCCAGATGTTGTCTCTATGCTATGTTCGACTGTTATTCTGTAAGGTACCAGTCTTCCTTTGACTCCAGATGTTGTGTCTATGCTACATTCGACTGTTTTTCTGTAAGGTATCAGTCTTCCTTTCACTTCAGATGTTCAGTCACCCAGGCTTTCTAAAAACATTATTTTACTATGGGAAATGAAATCTGTTAGTCCCTGCTTCTACCTGTTATTCAGGTAAAGTCTACCTAGTCTCTGCTTTTTTTTTTTCAATGATTCACTATCATGTCCCTTTCTGGTGGCCTGATGATTCCAGCTGCATGTTCCCCCCAGTGGATCGCTGGACTATCCTTTACCACGAGGGTATCCCTTCTTGAAGACGTCCTGTTCAATGGAAGCTTCCAACACCTTGTGCAGGCTCCATGGAACTAGATTACCCACCAGGTATGCAAATGAGATGAGCTCAGCAGATGGGCCATGAACTGTGCAATAAGTGCAAAAAGAGACTTTTCTAATGATATTACTGTGCCCCCCCATGCCGACATCATTCTCAGATGTATACTGGGATGGGCTATGAGATGGTTACAACTATGTTCCCTGGACATAGGACAGACATGGCTACGCAGTTCCCTCCATCCCCAACACTATACATTTGAGCCCCAGGCTTCACCAGGCTTGAAAAAGTGATGTCCAACACTGCCCCTTCTCCCAGGATAGCCACACTCATCCTCCATAGGTCACATGAGTCATACTCAGTGATGTCCAACTCTGTCCCTCCTCCCAGGATAGGTACACTCATCCTCCATAGGTCACACGAGTCATACGCAATGATGTCCAACACTGTCCCTCCGCTCAGTTCAGGCACAGTCATCCTCCAATGGTCACACGAGTCATGGTTGGTGATGTCCAACACTATCCCTCCTCCCACAACAGGCACACTCATCCTCCAATGGTCACACGAGTCATGGTTGGTGATGTCCAACACTGTCCCTCCTCCCACGACAGGCATACTCATCCTCCACAGGTCACACGAGTCATGCTCATTCTCACTCAGGAGACTCTACTCTTTCCTCCATTAATTTAGCTTGCAAGCTATTTACAGAATTTATACTTAGTAACTTCAACAAACTATTGCGGCAGATTTGTTCTATTTTCCTTTTCTTAGCTGTCTGTTCTAATAGTTGACTGCATTTATTCTGCTCCCAATCATTTTGCCAGGACTTTGTTTTGCATTACCATTACTAATTCATCTTTGGAGTTCAGTTCTCCAAGCTTCCCATTATTATTATCGACTCATTGTTACATTTCTTGGATCGTTACATTTCTTGGATCGTTACATTTCTTGGATCGTTACATTTCTTGGATCGTTACATTTCTTGGATCGTTACATTTCTTGGATCGTTACATTTCTTGGGCTCTCTGTACATGCCCACTGACTATGGTCATTATCCTGTTTCATCTATCATGAAATCATAGTGTTGTATCACATTTTTGAAAGGTGTCCTTTCCTGGTTTCAAGTTTCTTTACCAATATCTAGTCGCTGCCCTCATAGATGCCTGCTAACCAAAAGGTCAGCTAGACTAAACCCAGCTGAAGCTTGTGGCAGTGTGATTGCAGACAGTAAGTAGGATAATAACTAATCCCCTTTTTAATCATCCACATCACTTTCCTTGGCATGAATTCCAGTGCTTTATTGAACCTTTCTACTACTCCGTCAGTCTGTGCACAGAACAGTGATATCTTCAACCATTTAGCTTTAGAGTACGGTGTAACTGATGCAGCATCCTTGACAGAAAAGTAGTGCATTGATTTATAAGTTCATAGGTAAGTACTATACTAAAAACTGAACTAGATGCTAAAAAACAAGAACCAAACCCAGAAGCATCCAGAGATAATTGCAAGGACAAAGCACTTAAGGTCATTACATTTTCTTTTTAATATCTGGTCGTATTGTTGTCTTTGCAGTTATCCATGGATGCTTCTTGGTTTGGTAAGTAATAGGCAACATGTCCTTGTGGGCCATTTTAAGCCTAGCTAGATCCCCTTTTGTGTTCAGAATAACTTATCCCAGTTGGTTATAATTTGGCCTTACCCATTCCATGGTCGATAACTATACACTACCCCAAATGGGAATAAATGGGATAATGTCATAGAGAATTTGAGCAACCCATTAATGGGAAAAAAAACATTTAGGAGCTGCCTCTGTTTATTAGTAGTGCAGGGGCACATCCTGGGGTACATTTTCTATTTCTCATCCATAGATCTAAGTTGTGCTTGAATATGGACAGGAATGAACTTTGTTTTATGTGGCTGGGGAGTCTATTCCAGAGTGGCAGTATTCACTGCAGGATATACCTGTCTCTTCAAATTGTTCCGTTGATGTTACAGTAGAGGTTTCGATCCTTAGACTAAGCATTTCTGATGCCATTTGACTTGCTGATGTACATCTGTAATAGGTTAGAGGATGCCTTGTATGTCAGACACAGGTAATGTCTTAGCAGTCTGTAGGATACTGAATAAAGTGACATAGGTTCATAGGTAGGTACTAGGCTATTGGCCCTAGGGCCTATATAAGCCTAGCCAAACGGTACCCTGGCTTTTGCCACCCAAGAAAATTATTTTCCTGTGCCCCTGTCAAACAGAGCCACAGAAGTGATCCCCGGGGTGAATTTCCTATCTCCCATCCAATCATCAAGATTTTTCTTGAAGAGTGCTAATGAGGAGCTTTGTTTGATATAGATAGGTAGTTTGTTCCAGAATATGGGAAGTCTCTGGGACAGGAATCTATCCCTCCAGCATGTTCTGTTTATTGTGGTGACAAGCTTTAGGTCCTTAGAGCGTGTAGCTCGGAGGGATTGGGATTTCTTTAAGTGGAGCATGTCCAACAGCTCTGGGTTTGACATAGCTTTGTATGTCAGGTAGAGATCGCCTATGAGTAGGCGATATGCGACAGAGTAAAGCTGGAGTTTTTTGAGATGGTCTGCGTAGGGCATCTGTTTGAGGCCAGTAAACCTCTTTGTGAGGTATTTCTGTGGCCTTTCCAGTTGTTGTAGATGTCTCTGGCAAAGCATCATGGTTTGTCGATCATGTCATCCCAGGCAGACAGATACTGGATCCACTTAGAATGACACCAGAAGCTTAGTCAATTGTTGAAGTCACTCATTTTGTCCTTGTACTGTGGTATCATTTTGGGTGATGGCAAGATGCTACTCAGGGCTAGGGTCATACCTGCCTGGGCTACAAGATCGGACAGCTCCTCCATGTCTCTTTTCATGTAGTCCAGGGAGGTACGTCTCAGGTCATTCACACCAACATGGACAATGACAGAGTCATATTTGTACTTGTTGTGGAGTGACCTGAGTGCATGCGTTATGTGGCGGATCATGGCACCTGACAGGCAGCTGACAGTTACTTTCTCTTTGTTTAGCCTGGTGAGAGGAACATCAGTGTGCCTGACTATAGAGTCACCTATGACTAGTGTGTTGGGTACATTGTTATGCCTTATGGGCTGTGGTTGAGTGGCGCACTGAGTTTGTGGGCTATGTGTCATTTTGGTTGTGTTGGGAAGGTGGTTGTGTTGGGAAGGTTGCTTGCGTTTCTGCTTTGGAGGTCCCTGTTGCTTGGGTAGATTTTTATTGAGAGCTTCCATGAATGTAGGTGTGTATTTTATGTTTCTATGTGTGTGTTGTGGTGGTGTAGGTTTTGAGGGACTATGTGATGAATGTGGTGTGGTGCAAGTGTTTATCTTCTTCTCTTGACTGTCTATTCCAGTCTTGGGTGAAGAGAGCTTTGCTTCCAGTTTGGCTATATAACTGCATCTCTCACAGGTTGTAGTGTTGGGTGGTAGGAGGAGAGGGTTGTCTGTGTACATGAGGTAACTGCTGCATTGCCCCAAGATGCCCAGATTCATCAGGTAGACAGGAGAAAACACCAGG
The DNA here is from genome assembly GCF_019279795.1 of Protopterus annectens. Lineage (NCBI taxonomy): Eukaryota > Metazoa > Chordata > Ceratodontiformes > Protopteridae > Protopterus > Protopterus annectens. The sequence goes on from NC_056745.1 coordinate 53,510,566, forward strand.
AGCTGACCCTTAGACATGTCTGGATAGGTGCTTATTTATTAAGTACTAAAAACTGTTTTCCTCTAGACAAGTGAGGAAAGTTGAGTGCTGTAGTAATTTGTAGCTTATTTAGTGCTTACAATGAGTTCTGAACAAGTGCTGAGCTCAAAAAAACAGATTTGAGTGCTGAAACTAAAAAACTGGCTAGTTCTAAGATCTTTGAGTTGGTCCATGTAGAACATGTTGCTTAGGCCTTGAATCCTTTTAGTAAGGTATCACTGTGGGCATTTAAGTTGTTGCGCGTGCCTGGACAGATACATGCCAAAGTGGACATTATATTCAATGACTGGCCTAATGAGGGTTGAGTGAAGGAGGTCAATGATATCCTTAGATCAAAACACAGTCCCTTTGTTTATAAGATTTGCAAAATAGAAGGATTTCCTAGAACAATGGACACATGTTGGTCAAAATTTAGGTCACAGTCCACATTTGTTCCATCCTGAACAACTTTGTCAACTCTTAGGGGCATATTGGCAATGTGGTAGTTCCTTGGAGTATAATGCATTTTTTGACATTTAGTTTCAGTCCATGATTTTGGCATGAGGTATTTACTTGGGCAAACCTTCCTGCAGGATGGCTAAGTTATTTGGGGATTCAATGACTGCTCCTAGTGTGTCACCTGCAACCTTAGTCAGGCGGAGCCCCCTGGTATTGGCTTCTACTTCAGAAAAGTAGATGCCAAACAGGACAGGTCCCAGCACAGAAGCCTGGCGCACTCCACTGATGATGGGTCTCCTTGTGGAGATAGCTTCCCCATTTTGATTATCTGCATCCTATCTGTCAGCCAGTTGGCAAGCCAGTGGGTGGCATAAGGGTTTATTGCCAGTTTATTAAGTTTTTCAGTTATGCCTCATAGGGGAATTGTGTCAAACTCTTTGGCTAGGTTGAGGCATAAGAATCTCCTTATGGACTCCCAGGCCATGTAAAAGCAGAATCGAATCACTTACCATAGTTAGCTTTGAGAAGCAGCAATGCTGCTGCACATTTGATTGCACAGTCTCCTGTGACTAGTTTGTACTTATATTCATTGCCATATTTTATTAGGTTCCCATAATGTCTTTATAACTACATTTAAATACTACCTCTATCATAGATATTGGGATCAACGGACTTTTTATCCAGAATGGGGTGCAGTTTTTCTTGCATTCTGGACAAAAATGACAGAAGTTTTCTATATATTTTGGTTTAATCTCTCCGTGTCTTTTGGGTTTCTGATACCATTATGGGAATGGACCCCATGCCTAAGTCAAAGTTTGTGCCCGTAGTGCCTTTTTTAGGCAATGCCAAACTGAAAGTACTTCTGACATAGCAAATCAAAACCAAGAAAATCTAACGGTATTACTGCTCAATGCTAGGAGTCTAAACAAAAAACTCCACTCCCTAGAAGCTCTTTTTACCCTAGAGAATGCTGATGTCTGTGCAGTCACTGAGACATGATTTAAAGCTGTGGAGAGCACACCAACAGTGCAAGGTTATAATGCCTTCCACACATTTAGACCAGCTATACACAGGAAAAGACTAAAGGTGGAGGTGTCTGTATTTACATCAAAAATAAATATACTTCAAGAGTGGTCAAACAGGATAATGCACTTTAGCTGCTCCATGTTCAAATGACCATAGGCAAAATCCAATACCACTTCCTTGCAAGCTATAGGTCCACCTCTATGACCCAGGAACCCCATACCATGTATTTAAGCTTATTAGAAACACTAACCATCCAACCCAATACCATATTCATGGGTGACTTTAATTACTTCACTATTAACAGGGAATCCCATACGACACCAAATGTACAGGCACAGAGATCCCTGGAATTTCTAAACACAAACTCCCTGGACCAGATAGTCAATACACCAACCAGGGTGCAGCCATATTGGATCCGGTCCTTAGTAATATGGGACAGTGCTGCACACCCCTTACTGCAATGTCTTCTTTTCTTCAGGCCAGACCACAAAATGGTCTCCTTTGAAGTACAAATAAAACCTTGACCCCCAGCTAAACCTGAAATATTCAGGAACTATTCTAAAGCTAACCTCCTGCTATTATGTGATAACCTGCCAAAATTTCAAGCCCCCAAAAACCCTGAGAACACTGCTGCCTATGCAAAACTGTTCACAGAAACCCTGTACAAGCATGTTAATAGCTGCATAGAGGCAACTGTAACCACCAGGTAGAGGTACAGAACTAACTCAAAAAACAAGCCCCCCTGGTGGAATCACAAAATCAATAGGCTGTATAACAGGAGGAAGAAACTCATGGCAAAAATTAGGAGGTGCAGCACCCAGCAGGATGAAAGTATTCTCATCAAACTAAACAAACAACACTGAAGACAAATAAAGTTTACCAAAGCCAAATTTGAGTTACGTTTGGCCTCCCAGGTCAAGGACAGCCACAAACCATTCTTTAGCCATGTCCGCAGCCTCAAAGGCAATACACAGTTGTGTGCAGAGCTCATTGTAAATGGAGCCACATATACTGAGCCAGAAGATAAAGCAAACCTCCTGGCTGATAAATTCAGCTCCAACTTTACTCCTCTCTCCCCCTCAACCTTCCCTCAGGAAATATCAAATATAACTCCCCCTACTATCGCTAGGGAAACAGGTCTTTAATGCTCTCTCTCTAAGATCAAGAACACTGCATCAGTGGGCTCAGACAGTATCCCAGGATGCCTTCTAAATAGCATGAAACATGACCTGTCAGGGCCACTGGAATTACTATTTAACTGTAGCCTCCAAACAGGCTTTGTCTTCTCATGAATGGAGAACAGCAACAGTCATCTTCTGCACAAAGGTGGGCCATCTACAGACCCTGGAATCTACAGATCCATAAGTCTCACTAGTCTTATATGTAAAGCCATGGAAAGAATTATCATGGAAATGACCAACAGAGATATAGTAAACCTCAAGACACTAGACCCAACCCAGTTTGTTTTGTCAAGGGCAAATCATGCCTACTCAGCCTGGTGGACTTCTTTGAGAAGGTAACCAAAACATTGGATGAGGGAAAAATGGTTCACACTGCCTACCTTGACCTGGCCAAGGCATTTGATACAATACCCCACTCGGGCATTGCTGACAAACTCAAGAGGTTAGGTAAAAACTTGTACATCACCCAGTTGATATCCAACTAGCTCACAGAAAGAACCCAGGGAGTTAGAATTGGGGAGTCCACCTCTACAAAGAGTCCATTCACAAGTGGGATCCTGCAAGAATCAGTCCTTGGACTGCTTCTTTTTCGCATTTACTTCTCTAAAGTCAAGGTCAATGTCAGTGGTCTCTGGTTGACTAAATTTGCAGATGATTTCAAATTAGGAGCTGACATTCAATCCCACACTGACACACATTTTCTCCAGGAGGGGCTGACACAGGCAAACAACTGGTGTCAGAGCCATGGACTAAAACTAAATGCCAAGATATGCATAATAGTATCCTTTGGGAGTCATCCACCCCTAGTAAATATCATATTGACAACACATCCCTTAGAGCTGACCCAGTAGTCAGGGACTTAGGGGCACACATAGATAGTAATCTAGCCTTTGACCATCATTGTGTCTACAGTAGTGAGGAAATTATTGTATGTTGTGTAACTTATAAACAAAAGTATGGCATCTAAGTCGAAGAAAGTCATTGTTCCACTGTATTTGGCATTCATCAGACCTGTCATTGAGTACAGTGCCCCCTTTGGTATGTACCAAATCAGGCATATCCAACAATTTTAACGTCCATAGAGGTTTCTCACTAAAAAAGTACAGGGTGTAAGTAAAATGTCCTATGCAGACCGCCTCAAGGCCCTATCCCTGTATTCTGTCTCATACAGTCTTTTGAGGGGAGATCCATGCCTGGCATACACTCTGATGGACCTCCTGCATATCCACAAAACAAACAACACCAATATTACCCATTCTAAAGACTTAAATCTTGCCTGTGATATAAATAGGATCTGCTGGAGAGATAGGTATGAATCCCAGAGACTACCACATCTATGGAACAGGCTCCCCATCCATGTGAAGCAGAGTTCCTCCCTAACCCAATTAAAGTGCAACTTGGACAGTTGGAAGGGGAACAGGAAATTCATCCCTGGTTTGGCACCTATGTCTCTAGTGGACACAAGCAGGCTGTAAATGCTTCAATTCCCAGGTCTCTGCTTGTAAGTGTTTCATCTCCTAAACCCCTGCTTACCCTTATCAAGGGTATCAGAACTTGTCAGAGATTTGGGATGCATGGCTAAGCTTAAAAAGGCCCTTGTGGTCATTAGCCTAGTAAACACCTATGAACCTATTATTAAAGTTTGTGAAATTAGTATTGTTTCAGTCTTTGATGTTTGCCAAAAGTGCTCTTCACAGCACTCAAATGTTGCCCAGAATTGACTCCTCCTGCAATTCATATGAAGCTAAATGCACCGGTAGCATATCTAACTAAAAGTATACATTCTTTTTTAATAGACCCGCTGCTCCTACTACTATTGGAACTATCTGGGTATCCTCCTTCCACATTGCAGTCGTTTCTGCCTGCAAATCCTGGTATTTTATGACTTTGTGTCTCTCTGTATGTAAGACAGTATAATCACTTAGTGTAGCGATTTCAATAATCAATGCTACTTTTCATTTCTTTTCATGGACTATGATATCTGGTTTTCTTGCATCTATTTTTTGAGCTGTTGGTAATGAGTGACCCCATGTGACATAAACTTCATCATTCTCTGTAGTGCCTTGTGGCTCATGTTTCCAGTGCTTCTCAGCTACTTCAGTATTGTAATGTTTGCACAATGCCCAGTGCAACAGTCTTGCCACATTATTATACCTTTCAGCATGCAGGCCCTTTGCCATTAGTATATCACAGCCAGCAACAAGATGTGAGACTGTTTCCAGTTCTGTTTTACAGAACCTGCATTTGTCTGTTTCTTCCACATGATCAATAGACTTTTTAAACCAACGTGTATGTAGTCCGCTATCCAGGGTGCTAATATTAATCTTTCATCTTTTGGTTAAAATTCACCTCTCCTTAACTATTCCTGTGTCAGATAGTGATTGACATGAGGTTGTTCCAGGAGTTTTCTTTACATGCAACTATATTTATGCCTTTTCTATATTTCTTGCCTTCTCTTTATAATCTTTCTTTTGTTTTTTTGGCACATTCAGTTGTTACCTGATTTTTGTCTACTTTGGTTTCCATTCCCACTTCACAGTGATACTTTCTGCTAAACTAAGCAGGGTAGTCAGATTTGTTCTCCATGTTTCAAAACTTTCACTATGTTCAGATGTGATGAGGTCAGCAGATATGTATGCAGTCCTATGACTGCAAATCTATACATGCAATCAGTTTTGAGGAGGCCCATATCTCCTACAGAATGAGGAATATATAATCTTGGTATACACTCATTTTTATATATCATTTGATAAGCATGAAGCATTTTTCTTGTTTTCCTGTCCAACTGATCTAATACCTTTTGGGGACAGTCATTCACCCCAACATTATAAGTTAGAGCAGGAACTGCAAATTGATTTATAGCTTGGACTTTCTTTCTAGATGTCAGGGCTGTTTCAGGATTAAATTTAGTCCTCTACAATATTCTTTACTGAGTTTTGTTCACATTTATTCATGTTTTATTGTCGATCCAACATCAGTTCCCAAATATTTATATAATTTCTCTTGCTCAAGTTCCTTTACATCAGATTCCTTTCCCAGACTGATATATTCTTTGTACTGCGGCTTTCCTGTTTTAAATGTTGCTTTTGTACATTTATCAAGATCAAATGACATTCTTATATTATCTGAGAAAGTTTTGACCACTTCCATTTGTGCTTTCAGCACCTCATCTGATGAACTCTACAGTTTTAAATAATCCACAAAAAGAAGATTAAGTATTTGCACTTTGCTGTTGTTACTGGGAACCAAATTGTAACCATGATGTAATCTGTTAAGTAGACAGCTTAATGGTTTAAGGGCAAGACAAAAAAGCAGCTGTGACAAAGAGTCACTGTGGAATATCCCCTTTGAATTTTGATTCCTGTGATAATAATTTGACCTTTATTGTGACTTAGCTGCAAAGTGGTTTGCCACTGTTTCATGGTCACTGTAACATAATTGATTAATGTAGGGTGTGTCTTATACATCTGTAAGCACTCCTTTATTCATGAATGTGGGACGCTGTCAAATGCTTTTTGTAGTCTATCCATGCCATACTTAGATTCTTGCCCTTTTTCCAGTTCTCCATTATGACTTTATTTAATAATGAAAGATCCTTTGTTCCATGTGACTTTCTTTTGTTACCCTTTTGTTCTTTTGCCATGATTGGGTTTTCTTCTGAATGCAATAAATTCTTTCAGCATCAATTCCAGTTTCTCAGTTACAAGGCAAGTTATTGGTCTATCGTTTTTAGGAAAGCTTGCAGGTTCACTCTTAAGGAGGAGTGTCATGTCTCCTGTTGTTAGCCAGGTTGGGTCTGCTTGGGGTGCTTGTACAAGTAGTTTTTACTCAGGGCTAAATCTTCATATAACAATGTTAATACTTTTAGCCACAAATTAGGTATTGCATCTGGGCCTGGGGTTTTCTATTTAGGAACTTTTTTGAATTTTGTTTCAAATCTCTTTGGCCGTTACTTCATCTCATTTCATAGGTTGTACATTTAAACTTCTTACTGTTTCTTTTGCTTCTTCTATCAATTCAGCATCGTTGTTATGTTCCACAGGGTCTTCTTAGATATTTCTCCAAAATGTGTCCATTTCTTCTTTTTTGGTGGTTTTTCTATTTCTTTTGCTTTGTTTCCCAATTCTCTATAATACTTTTTGGGTCATCAATGAATTGTTTATTTTGTACTTTTCCTTTACATATATCTGCATATCTTCTACGTTTTTCTGCCTGTGCTGTTACCTTTAGTTTATTATTTGCTACCGTGTACAAGAGATCCTAGTTTGTTCTAATAGTGTGCGATGCTTTTATCACATCTTTCTAAGTAGTTTTGCTGATGTGTTCTCTCTTCTATATCCTTCTAACAGTGACACTTTTTGCCTTAATTACTTCATAGTTTTCTCTATTTGATACTTCCATGATGGCCTTTGATTTCTTCCTTTCCTTTACCATATTGCCTTGTATTTATGTGGTAAGACTTTATCTGTTATTAATGTTGCTGCATAGGAATGCATACTATTTACTTATGTTATATGACATGAATTTCAGTTTATAGTCTTGATTACTGTGTTCTTTTGTTTTATCGGACTTCTAATATTGGGTCTGATTGATCTTAATATGTCTATCCATCTGTATTAAATCAAGCAACTCTTCCCTTAGATCTTTTTCTTCAAAAGTGAAGGCACATTCTCTATTCTCCATTTCCTGCTGGCATTCTACAGAAAGTTCTGGAACATCTTCCTGTGACATATTCTGTTCATATCTTTCAGTATGCATGGCCACATGGACAATAAAATCTATGGAATAGTCCTGACTTAGGAGGTCACCTGGGAATAGACAAAACTAACACGTGATCACTAGTTAACTTCATTACTAGTGCCCTATTTGGTTTTAGCACTTGAAATTGACATTAAATCTCTTTCTTCTTCTTTGTTTACTTTATATAAAAAGTCATCTTTTAATGTAAAATTGGGTAAAGAAATAAAGGGAACATTTTGCTTGCTAGCTTCCCCTACATTATTGGCTATGTTTTCTCTTGCTTTGCTTAAAGCATTACATTCCCTTTATGTTTTTCAGGGGTTTATATAACTTATTTATTTATCAATTGATTGACTTTATTGATTTATTTGCTTGCATTTGTTTATACATCTGGGTATTATGCCCCTTTTCAGATGAGGCCTGGGTAAAAAGGTTCAGAAAGTATTACATTAAAGAAAACGTTCAATACATACGTGTAGCACTTAGTAGCAGTTTTGACAGAATGAGGAACCATTCAGTTCATACATGTAGATTTTAACAGCAATTCTAATATAGAATGTGCAATAACATTGCAAACATGCAGATTGTTTAGGTATATTTATTACATTCTCTGAATAGTGGCTATTAGGGAGAGATCAGAAACAATTGTGTGGTAAGTAGATATTCAGCTATTTACAGAGAGTGTTACATGGTTTAAAAATTAGCGTTTGTGTAGTTATTTGAAAGGAGGGCACCACTAGAGGATGTCCGTGATAGGTATTTTGCTAGAGAAGGTATCTCATTATGGGTAGAGTATACGTTATAGTTTTAGCAGCTACATCTATAAATAGGGCTATAGTCACAATAGACAGTGCCAAGACAGAGGGCTTAGTCTGGGAAGATACAGCTATAGTAATCTTTTGTAGAGCTCAGTAGTTCGACAGACAGCTCCATGTAATGTCACGTCTCCGTGAGGCAGACAACAGATATATGGCAGAAATGAGTACTGAGAGTTGTTCTATTAGAGGGTTGATTTTTACCCCAGGGGGTGAGCACTGGCAAAGCCATGAGTTAAACATAGAAGAAGTGAGGCACCTAAGACTTGTCTGTAAATCAACCAAGTCTGGATTGCTTTCTTCACTGGCATGCTTCCTCCCCCAAAACAGGGGACACTGCGGCCTTGTTTGTGTCCTCCCTAGCAAATAGCAGATATAGACAAAGAGCATCTTCTACTTTGCTGTCAGAAAAAAACTCTTGAGTGTTCGCTTTTTTTTTTATGCAGCTCCCCCTCTACCTTAGCATGAGCAGATATCACCCTCTCTCTCTTTTTCCTTTCCTTCTTGGCCCCAACTAAAAAGGGCATCTAAGAACAACATTCATTATTAATTTTACTTCCTCCATGGCTTACATGTAACTGTTCTGAAGAGTTTGCCTTAATTTGAAAAATTCTGCTTGGCATTAGCATATATAAACTTAAAACTCTACATTTGTCTGCCTAGCTCACATTTTGTATTTATCTTGTTCTGTAAAGTTTCACTTACGTTTCCTGCTTCTTTTATGTTTGTCTCATTTTCTATGTGAATGCTTCTTGCAAGTCCCTTTGATGGTTGCTATTTCTGTTTCATTTCCTATACTCACATCTTTAACAGATTTATAGTTTTCCTGTTCAGTTTCACATGCTTTTAATAACAAACATGATTTTTTATGTACTAATCCTAACTAAATTCTAGTCCCTTTTGTAGCTTCTGCACAAACTGCCTTCTCATTGTCATGACCCCCTTCTCTGGTCTTGACTCTGGATCTCTGTATTATGGTCATTACCCTGCTCCCCCCACGCTTACAGATACGGGGTGCATGGAGATGCTGCTCTAACCATTTCTTAATAAGTGTAACAGCCTGCCACATTATGTCTAGGGATTCTCCCTCTGCCCACATGTTGCTTAGTGTTCTGAAATGAGGAGCATCTTTTCATAACATTACATCATTAGTCAAATCAAAGTTACAGACAAATGATGTCATGATCGTCCTATAACTGAATATCTACACGAGTAAGGGAATATTCTTTTCTCTCACGGTGAACACATATTTCTTTTACTTCTAGTTTGCTGTTACCCTTATACCTGTACTCTATGAGACCCAACGCAAAGGAAATCATCCTTCCCGCATCAGTATAGCAAAAGGACGATAGTGATCAGTCAGAGTCACTGTTCTTTCTTAGTGCCTCACAGGTATGGTTCTCTTTCTCACTATTTAACATTATGAGTCTCAGAGCAGGATCTCTATTGGTCGCTGATTAATGGGCCATACTCTTCAATAAATGTAAAAATATGCACAGTTATCTATATCCCATTGACTAGATACATTACATGATTTCTGACTACCGTCCAGACATACAGACAATTGTTATAGCAAAACTAAAGATTGCATGTTTAACCCACTCTAGATGACATAGTTTCTGTATTTGTTCCAGATACGTAACAAGCCAATACCAAGAGCTCTAGGATTCAGATGTGGGGAGTACAGGGACAGCAAATACTGATTATACAAAGCACTGCAATGCAGCAGTTACTCATGTTAGTGACAGATAGTACACTGGACAAGTTGTATAATCCTGAACAGGAAGACATAACAATCATGTAAGCTTATTATATTATTCCTGCATGAGGGAGGAACTTCCACAGATTCAGGCAATTGCAGACCCGTAAGTCTGACCAGCCTCATATGCAAAGCCATGGAAACACTTATCTTGGAACTAATTAATCAGGACATGGGGAGCCTCCAAACACTGGATCCATCCCAGTCTGGATTCATCAAAGACAGGGCTTCATACTTACTCAGCCTTGGGGATTTTTTAATGACACACACCATACACTTCAACCTGACCAGAACTTTTGACAAAATTTCCCAATCAGGCATAGTAGAAGAGCTAAATAAACTGGGAATAAATCTCATATGTTACCTGATGGATTGCCAACTGTCACAGATAGGATGCAGGAAATCAAAATAGGGTAAGTTATCTTCACAAAGTGACCAGTATCCAAAGAAGTCCCCCAGGGTTCTGTCCTGAGACCTCTCCTGTTTGGCATCTACTTTTATGAAATAAAAAAAATATATGAAAGGACTCTGGGTGACTAAATTTGTAGATGACTGCAAGCTAGGAGCAGTCATTGAATTCCCAAATAACTTAGCCATACTGTAAGAAGTTTTCTAAAAAGTGGTGCTAAAATCATGGACTGAGAACACTGCCAAAAAATACATTATTATATCCTTTGGAAAGTCATTTAACCCAGGGAACTACCATAATAACAATCTGCCTCTAAGAGTTGACCTAGTTGTTTGGGATTTGGGAACTTATGTGGACAGTGACCTAACTTTTGACCAACATGTGTCCATTGTTGTAAGAAAGTCCTTCTGTATTGTACAACTTATAAACAAAGGGAATGTGTCTGGACCTAGGGATGTTATTGTCTCACCTTTACTCAGTCCTCATTATGCCAAGTCTTTGAATATAATGCCCCCTTTGGCATGCATCTGTCCAGACACATGCAACAACTGGAAGACCGTCAGAGATACCTTACTAAAAGGATACAAGGCCTAAACAACATGTCCTACATGGATGAACTCAAAGTTCTGTCACTAGTATCTTACAGACTGCTAAAGGGTGATCTGTGTCTGGCATACAAGGCATCCTCCAACCAAATTCTGATAGATTTAGTGCACACCAAGTCACATGGTATTAGAAACACATGGTCTATGGAACCAAACCTCATTTGCAACATCAACAGAACATGTTGGGGGGATAGGTATATCTTGCAGAGGATACAACTGCTCTGAAACAGACTCCCGATCAACATAAAACAAATCATTCCTGTCTATATTCAAGTTCATCTTGGATCTATGGGTGGGAAACAGAAAATTTCCCACAGCACTACCCTCTGCACTACTAATGGACAGATGCAGTTAATAAATGCTTTATCCCATGCATGGGTCTCTTCAAATTATCTGTGGAATGATATCAGTTATTCTCATTAGGGATAATATATAATTATCAACCTTGGGATGGGGTGAGGCCATTCTCTAACCAAATGTGATAGGTTAATTCAAGCATAAAAAAGGAAATTATTAGGCTTAAAATGGCCCACAAGGGCAGCTAGCCTAGTACTTGCCTATGAACCTATATAAATTATAAGGCAATTGAGTCTCATAACCATCTATGCTTTGCCAATACTCACCCTTAGGCCATAACCCCCTTGTCTGGGAGGGTTAGGTCAACAAAACCCAGAGTGAGTTTATTGGCACCCATCCAATAATCTGGGTTATGTCTGAAGAACAATAATATATCCAATTGTTTAATAGTAAATGAATAATAAATAAATAAATATGCAAGAGAATTCAGTTTTCTAAGTGGGGAAGGCAGTGCATGATGAATATGTCCCTCTATCACATTCTGGTTAACTGCTGGTGTAGAATTAGGTCTTTGGTTCCAGTATTTGTGGTATTAAAAACTTGCTGAGGTACAGAGGATCCAGAACTAGTTGGTCTCTTATGTCATGGAAAGCAAGATGTAGCTCTCCTGTCAAGAGTCTATAACCTAGTGAGTAAAGGCACAGAGCTTCCTTACTCTCTTGGTAGATAAGGAACTATGCACCATTATCTTTTTAGTTAGGGACCTCTGATGTCTTTCTAGTTACTTAGAATATCTAGTGATGTACATACCAAATGGGGCATTGCACTCAATAATTGGTCTAATCAATGACCTCATTAGATCTGGATGATATTCCAGATATAACTAGCTGTGGTACATAGATGGATTTTCTGACTGCTGTTGTCACATGAGTAAAAGAGAGGGAATTATCAACACATGTACTAAGGTCCTTAAGTATATTTCCATTTTAAAGTGTGGTATTGTATGTGCAATATGCTTTCATGAGGGAAATTCTAACCAACTCTGACACCATTTCACTTTTTTTCTATTTAATTTGAACCCCTTCTCAGTAAATCAGGTGTTTATAAATATAAGTTCTGGAAGTTTCCTGTGTGGCGGTAGGGGACAGTACTAACTAAACCAGGGAGTAGAAGGTAACAGAAGTGCAGTTGCTGCTACAAAGTCACCAGCTGGATTGAGGGAGAGTAGAATCATGTTAGTGGATGATCAACTGCTTTACTTCAAATTGCGGCCAAACACCCCTTAGTGCGTAACATAGGTGGAAGAAGAATTAGTTGGGGGGAGGGAATAGGGTGGCCACGGTGGTGCAACGGTTAGCATTGTCATCTCACAGCAACAGGTTCTCTGCTTCGATCCTCGGCTAGCGTGCCTTCTGTGCGGTGTCTGCATGTCCTCCCTGTGGTCGTGTGGGTTTCCTCCAGGTGCTCTGGTTTCATTCCACATCCCAAAGACATGCTGTAGGTGGATTGGGCACTCTAAATTGGCCCTAGATGTGAGTACGCACATGTGTGTGCCTTCTGTGGAAGGTTGGGCCCTGGGCTAGCAACTCGACACCGTAAAACTCTGCTGCCAATCATGAGCGGACAGGTGATCTGCTGTGGCAACCCCTAACCGGGAAAAGCCGAAAGAAGAAGAAGAAGTGAATTTGAGGAATAGCTATTTGAAAGGTAAGGGTGGAGATCAAAAAAGCCACAGATATTTAGCACTAATTAAAGTAAGGAGAGCTTGCAGCTATTTCATGGAAATATTGGATGTAATGTGCTATTTTTTTAAAGTGGTAACTGTGGAAAAGGGTTACAAGGTAACAACACATATGAGTTGGCAGTAAGCTGAATTAGCAAGGTTGTATTGAGAGGAGGACATGTAGACAGACTACAGGAAATGATGTAATTATAGTAAAAAAAGTATATGTCATGAAATAGATGGACAATTGAAGCTGTTGATTGTAGTTATGTATAAAACTACTCATGTGGATGTGAGTGGAGAGTGGACAGTATATGATTCCGTAGCTCTGGAATCAGAGTTCTCTTAATATAGCCTCACTTTTATTAACCTTTGCAACAACCTTTTGACATTAATCCTGCTAACTGAATGGCCCTGAGACAAACACTCATAAATACTTTTCTGCCCCTGCATCAAGACTTTTTACTCACCAAAGGTGTAGATAGCTATTCTTTCAGCATCTTACACTTTTTTAGTTGAAGAGCAGAACACAAAAAACAAACAAAACAAATATGTCTTTTAAACTGTAATAAAATGGTTGCCACATTTGCAGTAAGCAGCTGCTATACTTTTTGTCTCTATGCCCTGCCATAAGCAGATCACAAAAACAAACAAAAAAAAAAAAACTCTTTTTAAACTGTATTGTGACAAACTGCTCGCCACATTTATAACAAGCACTCGACTTTCTGACTCTGTGACTAAAACACTTTAGTTCTAATTGTAAATACAAGTATTCAAGTGACAGCAATAGACTGAACAGTAATTGGTTTCTGCCAATCCCACCCCCCAACATGTGTCCGCTTTCCTATCCCTAGCTATACTACAGCACCAGGCATATAACCTGCTCATAAATTACCACATTCAAGCACGGCACCATTCGCTGTTCCCGGTTATACTATAGCTGCTATTTTCCACATAAGTAGTTTTATAGTGTAAAACTATTACAGTACTCTTCAGGATATTTTCATCCATCCATCCACCCACAAGTCCATTTTTTCACATGATGTCAGCATGTCACTTCAACACTAAATAAGATTATTTAGCAGTGAGAGTACCATTACTTTAGTCACAATACTACTGATTTCTGTGACATTAGTGTCATGGTTTGGACTGTACTGCTGGTACTGTAGCCTGTTCATCCATACTTGCTCTAATATAAATATGATACAATACAGGTGACATGCATTATGGTACTGTCACCACCTTGTTGTGCTGTGTGTGTGTGTGTGTGTGTGTGTGTGTGTGTGTGTGTGTGTGTGTGTGTGTGTGTGTGTGTGCACAAGTATGTGAATGTGTACATGTGTGTGCGTGTGCATGTTTGTGCGCATTTGTGTGTGTGTGTGTGTGTGTGTGTGTGTGTGTGTGTGTGTGTGCGTGCATATGTTAGCATAAGTCAGAATGCCAGAAGTTTGGCTCGGTACTAGAACTCTGCTAATGAAGGTGTGCTCATCTGTGCTTCGGTAAGAATGCAGTGAATTCTTTCTTTTTGAAATACCTTTCTAACATGCTGTACAGCAGTACTGGCTAATGGCTCTGATAAACGGTGTAGCTGTCTGAAGTGCAGTAGTGGTTTCTGAGCGGGGGGAGCTGTAGTTCATTTGCATATGTATCAACTGCCTTAATGTGTGATATCACTTCTGCAGCAGTACAGTTCTGCTTTGCATTATAAGTTGTGTATTTTATAACTCTGAACAAATAATTAGATGAGAGGATACTCCTGCATCACTTTTGAAATGAGTATATGTACATTGTGTGCTAACCTAACAAATGAATACAATTAAAACAAATGCATGTCCTTCTGTATAATATATGGCTAGCAAAAACATACAAGCATAATAAATCCCAAAGAAAGTGGGATGAAGAATAATCTATAACAATTCTGACATCCCAGATCACAGTTAAATCCTGAAAATAGTTTTAGGCTATTGTAATACAAAGATTTTCAGAGTAAAAATACTGTCATGATTCAGTTAGATAGGCCATTATTGGATGAACTTGTGTTTTGTCAAATTACATTTTTCTCAAATAAAGGACAAAATGGTGCTTGCTTAGAAGAGGCATTCTGTTCTCTCCAATGAATAGAAATTAAAAAAAAAACTAAATATGGGTTATGGACAGTCCCTGGGATTCAGGAAACTTTGTGTAGGCTTCGCGCAAAGGCTATATGGAGTTTACATGTGTGCACAGTGAGCGGGGTGAGCAGCACAGCTAATTACATATTTATGCCATGCACCTCGTTTAAACTTAAATAAACATGGTTTCATGGCCAGCAGAGTTCTGCTGGTCAGGAAACCATGTAAATCAACACTGATAGTAATCCCTGTTTACATCAGAGCATAGTCAGTTAATTTGTTTGCATGGAATGACACAATGATCACCAGAGCTTAACAATGTTGTAGTATTCCTTACATATGGGTTCTCTTCCATCCTATGACCCGATGTCTAGGCAGTATACAAAATCTTCAAGCTATTGCCAGTCCATGGGACTTCACATGCCTGCTTTGACAACATTAGCCATAAAAGGACATCTTCACATACCATCCACAGAACTTTTCTGCCGCTATTTGGAAGGTTGACTCCTGCATTCGGTCTGCATTCGGATTTCATTGCTGTGTCACTATCAGCTCAGATAAATGCCCTGTTGGGGATTTTATTTCTTGTTACTGCCTTTTGTTTTGTTCATGTCATCCAGGAAGGGCAAGTGTAGGTGCGGATGGCAGATTCCACATAAAGATAGCCACGAGCTCTGTGTTTTCTGTTTAGAGCCTAGTCACAACCATCAATCCTGTTCTATCTGTCAGGCCTTTGTGCCTAAAACATTGCATAGTTGTCTTTTGGCTCTGAATCTGTATATGGAAAATCAGAGGCTCAAATGTCTGGCTAAAGATGTTATGGAGGGTGTCAGGGGTCCTTCAGCAGAGCCGACTTTGAAAAGGAAGGCGAGTAAGCTGAAGCCTGAATCCTCTTCTGCCTCAGCTGTACCCCTTGAGGTTTGTGAAGACATGGTGGTATGCTCAGAGGTCAGATCTGCTTCTTCAGCATATACCTCTGCAGACCCTGCTAGGAGAATGGATCCTGGCATGTCTGAGGCTTTGCAGACGTCCTCTTCAGGTGAATGGGAAATCCACGTCTCATTGGGTTGGAGGACTCCGGTGATGTCCATGCCATTGATGCTGTGACTAGGGATCTGGCTTCATCTGCCATTAGACCTACATTGGATTCCTCTTTCAGAAAGGCATGTTAAGAAGAAGCAGAAAACTTAGCAGCCTAGCAATCCTTCTTCCTCTCGTTAAGGCCTTGATGGCCTTGAAACCTACTTCTTTGCCTTTCCTTCTTTTTCTTCCTCCTCAGTTCAAGCTTCTGTATCTCAGGTGCCTGATTCTGCTTCTGAGGACTCCTCTTCTGATACAGGCTCTTTTGCATATTCCACCTAACTTGCTTCACCTTTGGAATATGCATCTCCTGAGGAAGAATTGAATGGAGGAGTTTCCCCTCAGGAGGAAGTTTCCTTTGGCTAGAACATCACTAAGATGAGGGAGTTCTTCAAATGGGATTGTTTCCAGTTTTCTGAAGAACAGAATAGGTACTATGACCTCCTTCAGATGGAGGTTCCCTCTCCCTCTGCAGTTCCTCCAGTCCTTCCAGCTTTCTTAGATGCATTTGCTTGTTCCTCTAAAACTCCAGACTCTCATGCTCTATCTCCTAAGAGGCCTGACAAGTTCTATAAGACTCCAGATGATTGTAAATTTCTCTACAAGTGCCACTCTACAGATACAGCAGTGACCTCCATAGCTTTAGATAGGTCTTCCCGGTTATCCCCTTCTGCCACGATTGTTCCATCTGATAAAGAGAGCAAGATTCTTGAGAGTCTGGGTAAAAAGGTCATACTTCTTCAACTTTAGCAATCAGAGCTATTAATTACCAGACGCATATGTCCAGGTACTCCTTAGCCTTGCTTTCTCAAGCTTCTCAGGCCCTGTCTTCCTTGCCAGATTCTGAGATTAAAACACAGATCATGCCTTATCTGGCAGCTTCTTCTTAGGTGGCTTGGCACTCCAATAAGAGCAGCTATGATGCTGTTGAGGCATCATCTAGAGCTGCTGATTCTGTCTCGGTGCTTATGAGGCATTCATGGCTGAGACTTCAGTCATTAACTGATGACATAAAGGCCAAATTACGAGATGCTCCTTTGGACAAGACTGCTCTTTTTGGTTCAGCAGCTGCAGAGCTGTTTAATGCTCTGCAAGAGAAAGGAAAGGAACTCCAAGACCTTAAACACCTCTTTGTTTCTCCATTTCCTAAATTTCATAGGAATTTTCCTGTCAAAAATGTCTTTTGTTAGAAGACTGCTAATTCAGCTTCTTATTCTGCTTCTAGGCCTAAGAAGTCTTTTAGAAGACCCCCATCAGTCAAAATTATCTTCTTCAGTTCCTTCTTCTCAGCAGTCCTTTCAGTGCAGACCCAGTTCTGTGTGATTACCAAGAGTTTCCTCCAAGTCATACCCATCTTTCTCTTCGCCTTTCTCTTTCTTTGCCAGCCTGGACAAGGATCACTCAGGACACCTGGGTTTTGTCCATTATCCAAAAAGGTTACTTCATAACTTGGAAGACTCTCTCTTCTTTCATGGATATTCCACAGCCCCCATCCAGTCAGATGCAGCTTTTTCCAGACCTCCTTTCTCAGCTGAGGTCTCAGGACACCATACAGCGTGTTCCTTGAGATCAGAGAGGCAAGGGGTTTACTCAAGAATGTTTCTGGTTCCAAAAAAAGATGGTCCTTGAAGAGCAGTTCTAGATCTTTCCCATTTGAACAACTTCCTGCAGGTTCCTTTGTTCTGAATGCTGTCCCTGCTGACACATTTCCCTCTCATTTCCCCTCAGGCCTTCATGGCTTCCCTGGATCTCAAAAATGCCTACTTGCATATCTCCATCCATCTTCTTTACAGGAAAATTTTACATTTCTCATGGGTTCTTTACACTTTTAATTTTCTGCCTTGCCTTTTGGTCTTTCCACTGCCTCAAGGGTGTTCACAAAGTGCCTGGCTTTGGCCATTTCCTTTCTGAGGGTTCAGGGTATTCAGATTTATCTCTACCTGGATGACCTTCTTTTCCTTGCAAACATTGCCAGTCTCTTACCTCTAAACCTAGAGAAGGCCATTCATCTCCTTCAAAACCTAGGCTTTGCCATCGATTTCAAAAAATCCAGTTTGACTCCATCTCAGGATCACATTTTCTTGGGGTACAGGTTCAGTATAGGCCTGATGATGGTCTTTCTACCAACATACAAGGCTCAATTTCTCATTCACTTCTCAGAGACCCTCCTAACTCTTCCGGCCATCTCAGCCAGGGAGTTCCTGAGACTACTAGGTTTTGTGGCCTCCACAATTCCCATGATGCCATTTGCAAAACTCCACATGAGAAAGTTTCAGTAGTTTCTAAACACTACTTGGTCTCAGCATGCTCATCCACTAGATGCCATGATTCTACTTCTTCCATGTCTGAAATCAGAGCTCCTTTGGTGGAGTCAACAGTTTTATTTGAATCCAGATCTTCCTCTTCTTCTGCTCCAGCCTTCTCAACAACTCTTCATAGATGCTTTAGACATGGGCTGGGGGTCCACCTTTGCATCCAGTAAAGTTCAGAGTCTGTGGTCTCTGTCTCAGGGGAGAGAGCACACCAACATCAGGGAAATGAGGGCTCTGCTCATAGCTTTGCAAATTTTCCACCCTCTTTTTCAACTAGGTCCTCCAAAAATCCTTACAGACAAGAAAAGTTCCACGATGACATGTTGCTCTACCTCACAGATGAGGATAGTCAGGATGTGTCTATACATACATGCATCAGGTGCTGCCCCCCCAACTCTGATGAATATATGCTGATGTACACCCTTCTACAGGAACATAGTCTGTGTGGATGGTGTGTTGATGTGTGTATTCAAATGTGTCAAGAAGGTGTGCTGAGTCATGTAATAGGTAATCTATGATGTTGACACAGCTCATTGATTTTCTGTGATAGGCCTGGATGAAGGTAAGACGGTACATATTGGCTATCCTGATCTGGCCTAGGGTTTGGACACAATCCCCCATGCAGATATTGAGAAACTCCCCCCAGCTGGGGATTTAACCTTATGTCACTAGATGGATAATCAACTGGATCACTGACAGAACACATACTGTGAAAGTTGGTGAATCAACCTGTACAAGTAGAGCTGTTACCACTGGTGTACCCCAGGGATCTGTCCTTGGCCCTTTACTGTTTGGAATCTATTTCTCGACAGTCCAGCCCAAAGTATATGGCCTTTGGCTGACTGCATTTGCTGATTCTTACATACTGGATGCAATCGAGTCCACCTATGATGATAACAACATACTACAGGAGTGGCTAACAGACAAATGATTGGTGACTAAGCCACACAGTCTACAAATGAATGCAAAAATGTGTCTTTATTTTGTCCTTCTGCAAGTGGAATTCCCTGATAATTACAGATTTAACAGCAGTCCTGCTATGCTCAAATCCAGTGATGCAAGCTCTGGGAACACATGTAGATAGCAATCTGATTTGACCACCAAGTGTCTACACTGGTATTGAAAGCCTATGTTGTGTACATCATAAGTCATACCATTGTATTCAGATGGGAATATTATATTACAGCACTGTACTCAAACCTCATCAGAACACTAATATAGAGTACAATATAGTATATAGTATACAGTAAATATAGTTTAGACATTTAGAAGAAAATTCAATTATGGCAATAGAACAAAAGGGCAGTAAAAGAAAGTCATATGGAACCAAGGATCATTTGTTGTTAAATAAAGTCATAGTGGAGAACTGTAAAAAGGGGAAGAATTTAATTATAGCATGGACTGACTACAAAAAAGCATTGTATATTAACCCACATTCATGGATAAAAGGGTGTTTAAAAATGTATAAGATATACCCTACACTGATTGACTACATTACAGTGGCCATAAAACAGTGGCAGACCACTTTGCAATTAAGTCACAATAAAGGACAATGATTATTTCAGGGATAAAACTTCAAAGGGGGGATATTCCAGGGTGACTGTGTTACCACTGCTATTCTGCCTTGCCCTAAACTCATTAAGCTGTATACTTAACAGCTTAGGCCATGGCTATAATTTGGCTCCTAGAAAACAACAAAGTGTAAAGACTTCTCATCTTCTCTTTGTCAATAATTTAAAACTGTGTAGCTCATTACATGAGGAACTGAAAGCACAACTGCAAGCTGCCAAATCTTTTTCAGATGACATAAGAATGTCATTTGGTCTTGACAAATGTGCAAAAGCAACCTTTAAAGCAGGAAAACTGTAGCACCAAGAAAACAATTTGGGACAAGAATGTGATATAAAAGAACTTGAGAAAGAGGGAGCGTATAAATATTTGAGAATTGATGAAGGATCAACAATAAAACATGAACAAATGCAAATAAAACTTAGCAAGGAATACTTTAGAAGACTTAAATTAATCCTGAAAATAAGATTGACATCTAGGAATAAAATCCAAGCTATAAACAAATTTGCTCTTCCTGTCCTAACTTACAGTGAGTTATTGACTGGCCCTAGAATGTGCTGGATAGATTAGACAGGAAAATCCACAATAAAAAGTGGCAGCACCAAGAAACCGCAAGTGAGCCAACTTTATTCACTAAAACAACCATGATTAGCACTTTTGTCTATAATAAACAAAATTCATTGGATCTGATGAAGTTTGTTTATTACAGATGAAAGCACTAATCATGGTTGTTTTAGTCAATAAAGTTGGATTAGTTGCCATTTCTGGGTCCTGCCGCTTTTTATTGTGGATTTTACAGTTTGTGGATGGTGTTTGTGAATTTCAATAAATTAGTTAGGAAAACAAGAAGGATGCTTCATGCTTACCAAATGATTTATAAAAAATCAGTGCATACCAAGATTATATAGTCCCTGTTCCAAAGGAGGGAAGGACCTCCTTAAAATTGATTGCATGTATAGATCTGCACTTGTGGGACTCCACACATACCTGCTGACCTCACAAAACCTAAATGTAGTGAAAGTTCTGAAGCATGAGGAGAATAAATCTAAGATGACTTCCCTCCTTAGACTAGCAGAAGCATATCGACATCAAGCAGGAATGGAAATCAAACCACAAGTAGATAAAAATCAGACAGCAACTGAATGTGCAAAATACAAGAGAAAGAATATAAGGTGAAGAAACAGATGAGAAGACAAGAAATGTGGAAAATGCATGAATATAGTTGCAAGTATAGAAAACTTCTAGAAGAACCTCAGGAACGAACACAGGAATGGTTAAGGAGAGGAGAATTCAAACCAAGAGATGAAAGGTTAATATTGGTGGCCCAAGATAGTGGGCTGCGTACACGTTGGTTTACAAAGTCCATTGAACATGTGGGAGAAATAGACAAATGTAGGTTTTGTAAAACAGAATTGGAAACAATTGCACACCTCATTGCTGGTTGTGACATACTAATGGTAGAAGGTCTGTATACTGAAGGGCATAATAATGTGGCAAGATTGTTGCACTGGGGATTGTGCAAACATTATGATATTGAAGTGGCTGAAAAACACTGGAAACTTGAGCCACAGAGCATCATAGAAAATGATGGTCTACATTACATGAGATCATCCATTACGAACAGTTTGGAAGATAGATGCTAGAAAACTGGATATAACGGTCCATGAAAAGAAGACAAAAGTAGCACTGATCATTGAAATTAACACACCCTGTGACTACAGTGCCTTGCGTACAGAGAGACACAAAGTCATAACATATCAGGATTTACAAGCAGAAATGAGAACAATATATGGAAAAAAGATACCCAGACACTTCCAATAGTAGTAGGAGCAACAGTCTTATAAAAAAGAATCTCCAGTCATATTTAGATATGCTACAGTACATGTAACTCCATACGAATTGCAGAATGAGTCATTACTGGGCACATTGCAGGTGCTGCAAAGAGCAGTTCTGGCTGACATCAATGATTGAAACAATACTAATTTCATGAACTTAGATCATACTTTGACTTAGGAATGGGGTCCATTCCCATCATGGTATTAGAACCCCAAAAGATTTGGAGAAATTAAAAGTATAATGTTCTCTTTTGCATCTACCTTACCAGACACATTTAGCAGCTGGATAGACCACATGGGTTTCTCACTGAGAAAACACAGGGCTTACAAACCATGCCATGATGTATGTAAATAGACTGAAAGCCATGTCACTGTAATCTGTATCATATAGGATGAGGTGACTTCTGCCTGGCCTCCAGGCCAGTCTCTGAGCCTGTCTTTGTGGGAATAGTGCATATCCACAGCTCAGAAATAGCTGATGACATCAGCAGTGTCTGGTGAGAAGAATATAGTAATAATAGTGTCCCACAAGCTGGTGTAAAAGGCTTTTTGTAATGTCAAACAAGTCCACCAACACACACACCCCAGTTGACTGCAGTGAGAATATTACTCCTACCTTTTGAAGTACATAGACTACAGAACTCTGTATTTAAAGCAAGTATCACAGCCGAAATATGACTGGAGTGTCTCAGACAATACTTTATAGCTGATGACATCAGCAGTGTCTGGTGAGGAGAATATGGTAATAGTGGTGCCCCACATGCTTGTGTAATAAGGCTCTCTGTAATATCAAGCAAGTACGCAAACACACAATGCCCAGCTGACTGCAGTGAGAATAGAATCCCTGCCTAGGCACAAGGACTACAGACCTCTGTATATAAAGCAAACACCACAGCTCAAATCTGACTTGAAGTGTCTCAGACAACACTTTATAGCTAACATCAGCAGTTTCTGGTGAGGAGAATATGGTAATAACAGTGCTCTACATGCTGGTGTAAAAGGCTTTCTGTAATGTCAAGCAAGTGCTGAAACACACACACACACATACACTCTAGTTGACTGCAATGAGAATAGAACCCCTCCTTATCTAAGTACACAGAATACAGAGCTCAGTACTGTACACAAGTGCCACTGTACAAGCCTGATTTTCACAAGGCTGCAGGAAAACTTATAGTGGATGACATCAGCAGTGCATGTTGAAGAGAAGATCTTGGGAGGCTTATATGAAATGGATGTGTAGGCGTGTGCAAGTGTCAAAATACTGTCAAATCATGGTGTTGGAGCAGTAACTGTAAGATACACACTTATGCTCTTCTGGCTTGACATAAACACACACACACACACTCACGCACATGCACACACGTGCATGCTTGATTGCATTGAGAACAGAACCCCTTGCCTATCTACATACACAGACTAGAGAACTCAGTACTTCACACAAGTGCTACAGCACAAGTCTGACTTTTACAAGGCTGCAGGACAACTTACAGTGGATGACATCAGCACTGGATTTAGGAAATAAGATGATGGGAGGCCTGCATATGTTCATAGCTTCATAGGTTCATAGGAGATTACTAGGCTAATGGTCCTAGGGCCTTCACAAGCCTAGCCATATAAAACCCCAGTACCCTTAATGAGCATAGTTGGATCATAGTTGTTAGCAGAATGATTTTGTGATCAGCACTGAATGCCCCTGTCCATGAGGGACATCGGTGCAATCCCTAGAGTGAATTGACAATCACCCATACAATTATCAAATTTGAACTTGAATAGGGTCATTGAGGAGCACTGCTTCACATGCAGTGGAAGCCTGTTATAGAGGAGCAGCAAGCACTAGGAGATATATCTGTCTCTCCAGCTTGTTCTGCTTATGTTACAGGCTAGTTTGAGATCTCTGGAGCAAGTTATCTTGACCCATTTGATTTGTGGATGCCCAGCATTTCCAGTAAGGCAGGGTCTGAGACTTCTCTGTAGGCCAGGCACAAGTTGCCTCTCAGCAGCCTGTATGCTGAGTACAGTGACAGGTCTTTCAGTCTTTCCATGTATGCCATGTTTTGGAGGTCCTGGATTCTCCTGGTCAGAAATCTCTGTGTTTTCTCCAGTTGTTGCAGGTGTCTGGTGAGGTACATATAGAAGAGAGCATTGTACTCTATTAGTGGTCTGATAAGGATCGAGTACAGTGGAGGTATGACCTCCTTGGTCTTGGATGCAATGCCCATATTTATGAGGTGTGCAATGTAGAATGTGTGTCTTACCACTATGGGCATATACTGATTGAAATTTACATTGCTATCAACTTGTGTTCCCAAGTCTCGCAGTTTGAGCTTAGAGGGGTGCTATGTATAGCATAATTAGCAGGGGTACTTCTTTACCAAAGGTGACAATGAGGCATTTTTTTGTGTTAAGTTTCAGTCCATGAGTTTAGCACCAATGATTTGTTTGTGTCAGCCCTTTCTATAATATGTTAACATTGTTGGGGGCCCTCTATATGATTGCAACCAGTTGACAGTCATCTGCAAACTTGGCAAACCACAGGCCATCTACCTTCACTTCCAAATAGTAGAGGGCCCAGCACAGATCCTTGTGGTACTCGACTGGTAATTGGTCTACTGGTGGAGGTGGACTCCCAAACTCTGACAGTGTGCATTCTGTCAGTGAGCCAGTTGGCTACCCATCTAGTACTGTATGGGTTAATTCCCAGATGAGAGATTTTCTCAATGATACCTGAATGGGGGAATGTGTCAAAGGCCTTGGTTAAATCAACATAGGCAATATGTTCTGTTTTCCTCATTCAGGGGTTTGGGGGCATTATCAAATAATTCAACTAGGTTTAATAAGCAAGATCTACTCTTGACAAAACAAAAATGGGTTGGGTCAAGAGTGTTGAAAGTCACCTATGTCACTGTGCATAAAGTCCATGATAATTCTTTCCATGATTCATGATGATTCTTTCCATAGCTTTGCAGATAAGGCAGGTTAGGCTTACGGGTCAATAGTTCCCAGAGTCAGTTGATGGATGTGTAGGCATGTTGAACTGTGATGGTAGTTCTAGTTCTGCATATTGCCAGATTGACATGCATTGTATATCACACAACATTTGATATTAATTTATTTAGTGTAGTTGATATGTTGGCTGCATTGTAAACATGTAACATTTTTAGATAGGGCCTTCAGTTTGTATGTTTCCACATGTAGTTTCATGGTATGAAGAGTAAATGGACAGTAAACAGCAGTAATACATGCTAATATTTACTTTGCATAGTGTAGTGGTGAGCAGCAGGTTTACAAGACAGTTGGCAAAGTGTTTGTGCATCTCTGCATGTGAGATACACATTTCTATTACTTTCTCTGTTTGCACATAGTTAAGCAGTATGCACACACAAGCCACACTGCCAAAAGTCTGAGAGTTAGTATTCATTCTGTGACACATCTGCTGCTTAACTGACTCTGTGGCAGCAGGTGAAAATGCATTGACATATTTCTTTTTGAGGGCAGATGACACCGAGTTCAAATCCAGGTGTATCTAAAACTTTTAAATAAACTGATAACACAGTGACATGAATTCTTTATAGTACATGAGTTGCTGTGTGTTGGTATAGTGCAGCGGGGTTAAGTGGCATTGTGTGGGGATAACTGCAGCATTGTTGGGCTGCTCACCATCAGTTGGCATTGGTGCATGATGTCATACTCTACAAACATACAGGTCAAAAAGTGAAGGGATCCATTGTTTTTTTCTGGTACTTGTGTGTTGGGTTTGATTCTATGTTTTGATCAGATTATAGGTGTTGTTATGGGGTAGATAGGAAAGTGGTGCAATGGGGAGCAAGCAGGGGGAAGAAGAAAGGGAAAGCAATAGAGAAATGTACAGGAGGAAGGTAGGCAAGAACCATAGCTATCCATTTCTTCAACAGTAAAAACTGATAATGTGCAGAATTTTAGCTGAATTTGGACTGTTACCTCCAGTGGCGACAACAACATAATCATGTTGTATAGCCAACTGGACTGAATCAAGTGTGTCAAGAAGACTTGTGTGGGAAATGGAGAGATATGTGTGGGATGATATTTTTTTGTGGGACAGGTGCCCATTGTTTTTAATTCAGTAAGAGAGGAATGCTGGGTAAGAGATGTAGGTATTTTTGAGTCAGGTGAGATGGGTAGATTAGGAAGCAAGTGCAAGTAAACAAGAAAAACAAGACAAGACACAGGGACAGTGAGGGACACAAGAGATTGGGGGCACCATGATTGGGGTGAGGGAGGGTATAACTCAGGTTCAAGCCCATCAAACATGGAGACAGTGAAAATCGAGTCATCACCCACTGGACTGTCATCACTGTACCCTTTCCCTGCTAGCAGCTGGAGTGCTTGATGCCTTCTCATATGGACCATGAGGGAGAGCAGCCTCTCCATCCAGTCTAGGTGTACATCAATGGAGCTGTGCATGACCCTAAGCACTGACACTGGCATCTCCTGCCTGGTGATGAAATCCCCACCTCCATCACTACCCCTGGAGCGTTCCACTGCACCAGCTGCCAGGACAGTACTACCTGAGGGCATGGGTAGTGCAGGGGCAGCAGAGGCAGTGTTGCTAGTTTGAATCCCAGACATGCTGAGCATCAGTGCTGGAGCCGGTGGAGCAGGGACAGGCTGATCCACTGGGGCTGGCCTATCTCACTGTACTGTGCAGAATTTAGTGATTTGGTACACATGGATGATATGGAGACATTTTGACAACACATAATCAAAAATAATAAAAAGAGAGAAAAGGGTTGGAGTGAGAGAAAAAAGAAATAAAATTAATACCATCATATGTGGCATACAATGCATTAACACAATTATACAACTATTTTATCTGAAGTATTACAGTTAAGTAGACATCCTAACAAATACACACTATAACTACAGACTTCTGAAGGTTATCCTTGAAATGTGCATATATGTGTGTAATAGTTATACAGATTACAGTTAACAGCAGGGTATTTATGCCACTTATATAGAGTTTAATTTAATGTAAATATTATTAAAGAAATGCAATACTGTATAGTTGTGAGTCATGGTATTTGACCCCAGAACCTCTGACTACAGTCTTATATTTGACTCCTAATGTTGGTTTGGGCTACAGGCTAATGCATGCATACTTTAATGCATGCATACTTGCTTTTACAGTTAAGATATGCATTGTCAATTTGCTACAACTTTATAAAAAAAATCTATGTTTAACTTTTAAAGCTACAATAATATTTCTCTTGTGCTATATACATATCATTTGCTTCCCTCAGTCTCTCTCGATTGGAGAAGCATGAGCTAATCTATTGAACTCTATGTCGGCATTAGCTGGAGAAAGAACAGAAAAGAACAGAAGACCATTATGCATCCCAGTCTTGCCTATATTTATCTTTCTAAGTATTACAAATACTCTCTTATTATCATAATTACACAGATGTTGGATGTCTACAGTCTCAAATTCAGTCAACCAATGGTTGAAGGTATCCTTTTTGTGCCTCTGTAGGTCATTACAATTATGCCTGCACTGCTTTCCAGTGTGCGGGATGCCAGTAACACTGAATATAACCTGCGCTAAACTACTCCATGCCTTAGACTTGTACAAGGAGTCTTTGGGTGTGGTCCTTTACCAGGAGTCCAATAAATATCCTGGACTTCTGGACACTCACCTCTGTACCCTAAACTGGACAGCTTCTCTACTAACTTCAGATGTCTGACACCTGATTTAGAGCAATGGTAACTAATGATTTCCCACTAATTCCAGTTATCGTGTTTGCTGGTAATGTGCAAACCCGAGCAACAATGCCACCCACATTTGCACGATGTTTAGCATAGAGCAGCAGTGTCAAGCAGAGATGACATAAATACTTGAAATAGGAATGTTAATCTGAACCTTGACCTTAATATAAGGGGTGTCTGCTGCTGTAGCTTGAAAATATATATTGAAAATTGGAAGTTAACTGTTAGGAGAGTTAAGTTTGTAAACATGCACTGGGGGCATGAATCATGGCCTGACACATTTGTTTTTGACATTATACACTGATAAAATTGATTTTTACACTGTGGGATTCAAACCTGGGCATAAGGGGCAAAATGTTTTCTTTCACAGCATTGATTTTTCCATCTTTGCCACAGAAGAAGTGCTGCTCAAACATAGTCAGGAATTATTCATAAATACAGCTGACAGATTGAGGTCTTACACATGTATGTGTGTAACCTGACAACATTCTTGTATATACATCCAGTTGTGTATGTGTCTTATGTATTTGTGAAGACCATACAAGTCCAGATAGCAAATACTTACATAACTATAGTAGACAATATATCATCAGTCATACATCTGAAAACACTCAAAGGGTGTATTATGCCTCATACATATAAGTCATATCAGCTCCACTATCTTAAGTGTTATAAATGATAGTCAATATAATGGAAAGTTGGACAACAGTAAAAATGTCTGGAATATCCTGTATTAGAACCCAGAACTATATCTATGGCAGTCCTACACTTACACCTGTTGCCACAAGAATGTTGAAATGACACTTGTCTATTTTTCAGTTCATTGGTACAAATTGCACCGTCACATCAGTAAAAATAGGTTACACACCCTGTACTAGAACTCAGGACCATCTGTACTGCAGCTCTACACTTACATCTGCTGCCATTGGACTAGTTACATAACAGTTCCATAATTTCTTACTCATTCTTAAGTTCTCTGTGTTAACTGCTGCCCAATGCCACTTAGCATGTTTGCTAGGTGCTCAACAGAATTAATTAAATGTATCCATTTTCAATTGTTGGCTGTTTGCATCCTATACGCAGGTGTTTGATGACTGCAGGTGTTGGGGAACCTTGCTAACTGCCGTGCAATGCTGCTTAGGACAATGCACAATGGAAAGCAAACATTACAACAATGTAATGTTTTTGACCTTTGCACTTTTACAGACACCCTGTGTGCAGGTGTTTTGTCTGCATCCTGTGTGGGCCACTTGTCCGAGTTTGTGGACTGCTAAGTGTTGCACAAACAAGATAAACACAGCTAAATCTGTTATCAAATTTCTCCATTTGCCTTCTTTGAGTTAAGCTATACACTGTGAAAACACTGGCTCAACAAATAAAAATAAATAAATATAAAGGAAAAATAGTTGAAATGAAGAAAAGTAATCTATGAAATAAACACTACAAAATGTTTGCTAGTACACATGAAATATTTCTACATAGGTCTAGATTAGAACTCTGACTCCAGTGAACCTTATAGGTTCATAGGTTGATACTAGGCTATCTGCCCTAGGGCATTTACAAGCCTAGCCAAAGTGTGTTTGGCTTTCGCCACCCTTTTAGATTTTTTGACTGTGCCTCTGTATAGTAGGTCACAGAAGGTAACCCTTTTAAGGTTAGTTTACTGTGCCTCTGTCTAGTAGGGACACAGAAGAGATCCCAGGGGTAAACCTATGATCTCCCATCCACTCGTCAAGATTTCTTTTGAAGAGAGTCATTGAGGGCTCTGCCTAACATGGATTGGGATTTTGTTCCAGAGTGAGGGGAGCCTCTAGGATATGAATCTGTCCCTCCAGCATGTCCTATTTATTTCTTGCTGAGGTTTAAGTCTCTGGAGCGTGTATCTCTAAGGGATTTGGATTTCCTGAGATGGAGCATGTCCATTAAATCTGGGTTGGACATGGTTTTATACATCAGGCACAGATCACCTCTGAGTAGGCGGTAAGCAACTGAGTAGAGCTGGAGTTTCTTTAGCCTAACTGTGTAGGGCATCTGTTTGAGCCCCTTAATCCTCTTGGTGAGGTACTTTTGGGGTCTTTCCAGTTGCTGCAGGTGTCGGGTAAGGTACATCCCAAATGGGGCATTGTACTCAATTATGGGCCTGATGAGTAGAGGGGCACAATGACTTCTCTTGATCTAGATGTGAACCCTTTCATGATGAGGTGGGCTATATAGAAGGTCTTTCTAACTTCTTTGGCAATGTGATTGTCAAAGGAGAGATTGCTATCTACTTGGGTCCCCAAATCCCTAATTACTTCTTCTGTACTTAGTGGTTTTTCACCTATGTGGTAGTTTGTGGGTACTTTGTTTTTCTCAGAGGATGACTATGCACTTTTTGGCATTTAGCTTTAGGCCATGGCTCTGGCACCAGTTATCCATCTCTGTGAGACCCTTTTGGAGGATGCTTGTGTCAGTCAGCGAGTCGATTATGGCACCCAGTTTGCAGTCATCTGCAAACTTGGTCAGCCATAGTCCTCCTGCGTTAGCCTGTACCTCTGAGAAATATATACCAAACAGGAGAGGTCCCAGGACTGAGCCTTGTGGGACGCCACTTGTAACTGGTTTAGAGTCTGACATGGCACCTGCAATTCTGACCATGTGGGTTCTATCCCTGAGCCAGTTTGCAACACATCTTGTGACATAGGGGTTGATATTTAAGCTGGTGAGGTTATTTATGATGCCTGAATGGGGTATTGTGTCAAAGGCTTTTGCGAGGTCCAGGTAGGCTGTGTGGACAACCTTCCCTTCATCTATTACCTTGGTGACTGTTTCAAAAAAGTCAACCAGGTTCAAGAGGCAAGATTTGCCCTTGACAAAGCCGAATTGGGTGGGATCCAGTGTTTGGAGGTTCCCAATGTCTTTGTTTATGAGTTCCAAGATGATACGCTTCATAGCTTTGCAGACCAGGCTAGTCAGGCTTATAGGGCGATAGTTTCCGGGGTCCATTGTGGCACCACCTTTGTGGAGTGGGACCACTGTTGCTGTATGACATTCCTTGGGTACATATCCTGTAGTGAGGCTAATTTATGGTCAGATCTTACCAATGAGGAGTATACCTCTGGTGTGGAACAGTGAGTCCCCATGTTGGTGATGATCAGGTCCAATATATTTTCCCCTCTTGTGGGAATGGTGACCAGTTGTTCCATGGCATTTGAGTTTATAAATTCTAGGAACCGTTGGGTGAGGGTGTTGGGGCTTGAGTAGTGCTCCCAATCTATGTTTGGGTAGTTGAAGTCACCCAATATGATGGTGTTTCAAAACACAGTAAGGGTGCCTTATCCCTCTTTGCCACACAACCAGTTTTGCAGAAAGGAACTGAAACTGCATACAGCCAACTGCAACATCATCCACATTTTAATTTGTGGTTTTATACTTTTGCTTTTGGTAAACACTTGTTCAATCAATTTCATTTGAAAATATGGCATTCACCAAGACTCCATTCATTCATTCATTCATTCATTCATTCATTCATTCATTCATTCATTCATGTGTACCAAGACCATTGATAATAAATAGCATTGTATACATGAAATAAATAAAGGAAGTAATAATTTGCCTCAGGTGTGAGGAGAAACATCTCAGAATATTCTAAACTGCTCTATAGTGCATCACATTCTCAGATATCGCTAAAAAAGTCAAAGTTCAGTGTGTATTATTCTTATACTCTTAGAATTATTTCAGTTATATAAGAC
The DNA here is from genome assembly GCF_019279795.1 of Protopterus annectens. Lineage (NCBI taxonomy): Eukaryota > Metazoa > Chordata > Ceratodontiformes > Protopteridae > Protopterus > Protopterus annectens. The sequence goes on from NC_056745.1 coordinate 53,541,975, forward strand.
ATCATTTCTGAAAAATTATCTTTTTACGTAGCTTTTCTCAAAATTAGCAGAGCTCAATAAATAGATCAGCTTCCAGTTCCAAAATGATAGTCTACTCTGCCTTTCTGTGGTTAGAGTCAGAAGTTTTAAACTGTTAAAAACAAGGATCAGTGAATTATCAACTTGTATATATAAGTATTAATTTTTATGTTATGTCTTGGCATTAACACATTTTTATACAGTTCTTGTGCTGTGCACCACTGGTCATTGTGTGTGTGTGTGTGTGTGTGTGTGTGTGTGTGTGTGTGTGTGTGTGTGTGTGTGTGTAGGGATGCATTTATTTTTCTGTTTTGCAACAAACCTTCAACAGTGCATTGTCTATTTCAGTTCAACAAAGAGAGATTTAAAATTGACATGCCACATAGATTCCGAGTGTACAACTACAAAAGTCCTACATTTTGTGAACACTGTGGCACACTTCTGTGGGGACTGGCAAGGCAAGGGCTGAAATGTGAAGGTGAGTTGTTCTGGTTTACAATTAAAAAAAAAAAAAAATAGATGTAGAATTATTGGAAATTGCTATTGCTTTTGTCTTTATTTCTTTTAAAAGAAACTTAGATGACACCTACCTTGATATCCCCTGTGTGTGTCACATGCATTGCCTGAATTCAAACACTATACATGTATAGTTCTAATTATACAGCACTAGAAGTTCTTTAATGTGCATGACTGCACCAGAGTGAACCAGCTGTCTTATGCTCATTCTGTGTGATAGGCTCACAGGTATATACTAGGCTACATTACGTGTGATAGGCTCACAGGTATATACTAGGCTACATTACATATGATAGGCTCATAGGTATATACTAGGCTACATTACATGTGATAGGCTCACAGGTATATACTAGGCTACATTACATATGATAGGCTCACAGGTATATACTAGGCTACATTACGTGTGATATACTCACAGGTATATACTAGGCTACATTACGTGTGATAGGCTCACAGGTATATACTAGGCTACATTACATGTGATAGGCTCACAGGTATATACTAGGCTACATTACATGTGATAGGCTCATAGGTATATACTAGGCTACATTACATATGATAGGCTCACAGGTATATACTAGGCTACATTACGTGTGATAGGCTCACAGGTATATACTAGGCTACATTACATGTGATAGGCTCACAGGTATATACTAGGCTACATTACGTGTGATAGGCTCACAGGTATATACTAGGCTACATTACGTGTGATATACTCATGGGTATATACTAGGCTAGCCTTGCAAACCAGTCAAACTGTGTCCCTATGTATCATGGGCATCTATGAGGAGGGAATATGTTAGTTAGAAAGTTTCCAGAGGTTATGTGGGGAGTATGTTAGTTTGGACATCACTGTCTGCCTCTATCTGTCAGAGACATGGAGGGCAGACCTAGGTGAATTTCTGATTTCCCATCCATTGGTCAAGGTTATGCTTAAATAGGGTTAGGGATAGAATCTCCTTTACATGGATGGGAGCCTTTTCCACCTCATAGGGATCCTTAGAGACACATATCTGTCTCACCAACATGTCTTATTTATGTCACAAGCAAAATGTAAATAATTGGATCCAGTAGTTCTGATGCTGTTTATTTTGTGGCTGTACAAAAAGTCCATCAGAGCCGGATCTGAGGATGCCTTTTATGCCAGACATAGATCACGTGTCAGTAACCTGTAGGAGACCGAGTATAGCAATACTGATTTTAAGGTGATTTGTATAGAACAAGTGTTTATACCTTAGATTCTCCTCATAAGGAACCTTTGTGGGCATTCCAGCTGTTGCATATGTTTGGTTGGGTACATGTTGAGGGGGCCATTTTACTCAATGATGGGTCTGATAATGGCTGAATAAAGAGGCAGTATAAATTCCTTGGACCTGGATGCCGTGTCCTTACTTATCCGTTGGATGACAGAATGATTTTCTTACTACCTTGGCCACATGTAGGTTAAAGGCCAGATTATTGTCTACATATGTTCAAGGATTTCTGACTGCTGAAATTGTAAGCAAGGGTAAACTTAAATGTACCAATAAATGTATTATGAAGTGATGCCATGGTATATTTCTTGTAACATAGTATGTGATGTAGTTATGGCCTACTACCACTGGATTCTAAGATATCAGGTCAATGTGATACAACTCTAGTTTGAGAAAAAATGAAATGTCTTACAAGAGGGATGGTGCCAGAAACATTTGTTAAAGTGAAATACATTCTGGAGCCCTGTTCCACACTCACACAGGCTTCAGATGATGATCGAGATAAAACCCTGGTCTGACAGTTTCACAAGTGCGCTAAAGAGAACAGTGCTGTAACCTCAGCTATATCTAGTAGTACCATACAGTGTGCCATGGAACGATTTACTGTGCCACGATGGCTAGAGAGTGTTAGGCAATAATGACAACAGTGGATGCGTTGACTGGGGGAATAATATGCACATAGTGGTGTTGTGAGGCAAGACACCACAGACAGAGAGCACCTCTACATCACTGGAAAGACATTATTTTCCACAATAATACACACACTGGAGGGCATTACTGTGCTTAGAGAATGGGCTACTGGTTAAATAGTTTTGTATTTTTTTATTACTATCTACTTTTTTATATTTTTGATGTAAAATAGTTCCTCTGACTAATGTTTCATACTTGCTGTAACATGTAATTGCTGTTGGTAGAAATGTTTCATTTCCAAAGTGTAAGTTATTTAAGTGAACGTAAAAAACACCAGAACAGCTAATCCCAAGAGGAAAACGTTGTGACCGCTGATAAAATAAGAATAAGTCCAGATAAGAAAAACAGCAACAGCAGTCAAAACTACGGCAATGCTTGAAGAATCACGAGCCTAAACGGCAATGCTTGAAGAATCACGAGCCTAAACAGCAATGCTTGAAGAATCACGAGCATAAACGGCAATGCTTGAAGAATCACAAGCATAAACGGCAATGCTTGAAGAATCACGAGCCTAAACGGCAATGCTTGAAGAATCACGAGCCTAAACGGCAATGCTTGAAGAATCACGAGCCTAAACGGCAATGCTTGAAGAATCACGAGCATAAACGGCAATGCTTGAAGAATCACGAGCATAAACGGCAATGCTTGAAGAATCACGAGCCTAAACGGCAATGCTTGAAGAATCACGAGCATAAACGGCAATGCTTGGAGAATCACAAGCCTAAACGGCAATGCTTGAAGAATCACGAGCATAAACGGCAATGCTTGAAGAATCACGAGCCTAAACGGCAATGCTTGAAGAATCACGAGCATAAACGGCAATGCTTGAAGAATCACGAGCCTAAACGGCAATGCTTGAAGAATCACGAGCCTAAACGGCAATGCTTGAAGAATCACGAGCATAAACGGCAATGCTTGAAGAATCACGAGCATAAGAATATATAAAAAACAAATTTATTGTAAACGGTGAGCGGTTTCATTTAATAGCTTCATCAGACCATACAACAAACTGGTGGCTAGAGTTTAAAAAATATGTAAAAACCAGTCACAAATAGCATTAGGAATGACATCATACCCTTTAAATTAGCTACATAGTAGCTTACAGCTCCTAGTGGATACATTTATGTTAGACAGAAATAACCACTGACTCGTATATAAAGACAATGTATCTAACATACTTATAAAACTTTGGAACTTATGGAAAACCCTTGTGACACGTAATAAACATCTAATAAACATTGCATCTTCTCATTTATCAATAATTTTGCAACTCTGCATAAACTAATCAATGTAATAAAATGAATGGCACATCCCTAGTTGTAACAAGACATTGACTGCAAAGATCTTAATAAATATAAAGGTGAAAACACATACCCAAGGCACTTTTATGTTCATATTGAAAAATAAGGGGCACAAATAAAAATAAAATGACCCTATTCTAACCATATAATGAAACATAAATAAAAATGTCACTATATATATAAAACACTTCTTCCTATAGATTGTGAAAATATATATTATTGAAAATATGTTCTGACACCGTTAATAATTTACATAAACTGCTACACGAAAACAAACTGGCCAGTTCACATCAGGATAATGTTATAGGTACCTTTCCTTGTGGAAAATGTAATTTTTGTCACCATAACTATAATTACAATACTTTTGTCCACCCAGATATGGGTAGGAGATTTGAATTTAGTGTTCATGCTGATTGTCAAACATCTAACGTTGTTTATTTAGCTTCATGCATGATATGTCAGTCATTCTATGTTGGTAAAACCAACCGGACACTTAAAGAGAGGATAAGAGAACATCTATACAGCATTAGAATCAAATATGACAAAAATGCATTATCGAAACATATTATTACAGCAGGAGATGAACATCAATTTAAATTCATGGTTATTGACAGAATAATTCCTAACATTAGAGAAGGTGACATTAGAAATAATACTGAAAGCAAGGAAACTAAATGGATACTCAGACAGAGCTGATAGGGGCAGGGGTCTTAACGAGAGAGCCTCTATAAAACCTATTTTAAAACAAAGGAGAATATTTGTTGTGGCTAGTTAGTTACATTCTCTAAGCATCAATGTAAGACAGACATTTATTTGAAAGAGCAGTTATCAGAAATTTTTTTTATACATTTAGTACCAATGTTGTTGTTGTTGTGTCTTTTGGCTTTTCCCGGTTAGGGATCGCCACAGCGGAACACCGGTCCGCTAATGATTGGCAGTAGATTTTTTATGTGCTGAGTTGCCAGCTCTGACACACAACCTTCAACGAATGTATGCCCATTCATGCACGTCTCCACACAGAAGACTCTTTAGCTGAGAATCGAACAGGACAACGTCTTACTGTGAGGCGACAACGCTACCGCAGCACCACCACTGCAACAACAACAACAACATTAATGAGGGCTCTCTTATGAGTTATTATTTATTATTTTTTATTGATAAATCATGCTCTGTGGTACCATCTATTATTGCATTCTCTCAGTTTATAGTATCTTTCATATGTTTATACCTCATATAAATCATTGTCCGCTTATGTTGGACTTTGGTGAGTTATTTTCAGTGTGTGTTAATGTGTCATCTAGGACTAATTGGTTTGGTCCAGTGAACAAGTCTCCACAATGGCTGATCCTGCAGCTTCACTGTAAATATAGTGTGGCTGTTACACAGGATGACCTTTAATATAGTGTAGGGACATGATACTGGCACTGGTATTTGACTTGCCCTTTGATGTCCTCTATTATTTGATGCATTTCCTGGGATTGGTTAGTTCGGTTCAGTGGACAGGTTGCCATAGTGGATGGGCATTCGATTTTACCTTGAATGTGGTGTGGCTGTAGTGTAGGATAGCCTTGGGTGTAGTGGTAGGGCATGACACCATTGCCGAGCTTTTGATGTGTGAACTACACCTTTCTGCCTTTCAAATTTAGCTGAGTGTTTTTACATTAGATCAAAGTTATTTCATTCATGGTTAGCTAACATGCTATACATCCATCAGCCCTGAATTTGGATTTTTGCATATATTTGCATTATACCCCTGGATACTATCAAGGCATTCTGTGTATCTATCTATATAGATTATTTTTTGTGTTAATGCTTTAGGATCAGATAAATCTTAGATCTTTTGGTATGTAATTTTACCATATTTGTGAGAGTAGTCATTTTTATTTATATTTATTCAACTTTAAGGAAGCATTAATATATTTATATAGTGATAGTGTTTTTGACTAATCCATTAGCCCCAATGATATCTTGTCAATGGCACCACATTTCTGGTGCCATATGACCAGTTCACATTGGTGCTCTAGTTAGTTTATGTGATTTTCCCATAAATACACTATAAAACATACAGTTTCATTCAGTTTATATTATTTTTTGGCACATATATTCATGCCTCTATGTTTTCAAGGTAGACTAGGCAGACTTGAAAGTTAATATCGTGACATATGCCTCTTTGCGCATGGTGCCATCATGTCATATAATTATTCTACATTTTTTATTAAATAATATATGTAGTTTTATTGGTTACTTACTACACTATTTATATAAGATTTTATATAAACACAACATTCATTTGATTTATGGGTTTAAAATGTTATGTTATAGTATGGTTGTGATCAAGGGTGACTCTAAATGTTTATTTGCTTCGTACTATTAGCGTATGATATCTTAATGGAATATCTCTTTGTCTAAATGTTTATTTGCTTCATACTATTAGCGCATGATATCTTAATGGAAGATCTCTTTATACTTCATGTTCTCATATTTTTAAATTCATTCGTGTTTTTATACATGAGCTTTATTGTTATGTTTCTGGTTGGTATTTATGTGATATACCCATCTAGCTCAGAGGGTAGTTCTTTGCATAATCTACATTTGCTTCGGCTTATTACTAATGTATGATGGGTACAGATTTATAATGTTTTTAATTTAGTCCAGATATCGTATTTTTTGGACAATTTCGCAAATTCATGATATATATTATATTATTATGTTGTCTTTAGTGAATACATTTCTATATGCACAAACTCAAGGAAGGTGAAATCAGGTTATTAATATTTAAGATGCTTATTTTTCTGAGCGTTATGCCATTTATGTCAATGAATTCACCAACACGTAGTGAATTGACCAGTTAGTTTTCGTGTACCATTTTATATGAATTATTAACAATGTCAGAACAAATTTTCAATGATATATATTTTCACGATCTATAGGAAGATGCGTTTTATATATATATATATATATATATATATATATATATATATATATATATATATAGTGACATTTTTATTTATGTTTCATTATATGGTTAGAATAGGGTAATTTTATTTTTATTTGTGCCCCTTATTTTTCAATATGAACATAAACGTGCCTTGGATATGTGTTTTTACTTTTATATTTATTAAGAACTTTGCAGTGAATGCCTTGTTACAACTAGGGATGTGCCACTCATTTTATTACATTGATTAGTTTATTCAGTTGCAAAATTATTGATAAATGAGAAGATGCAATGTTTATTAGATGTTTATTACGTGTCACAAGGGTTTTCCATCAGCTCCAAAGTTTTATAAGTATGTTAGATACATTGTCTTTATATATGAGTCAGTGGTTATTTCCGTCTGACATAAATGTATCCACTAGGGGCTGTAAGCTACTATGTAGCTAATTTAAAGGATATGATGTCATTTCTAATGCTATTTGTGACTGGTTTTTACATATTTTTTAAACTCTAGCCACCAGTTTGTTGTATGGTCTGATGAAGCTATTAAGTGAAACCGCTCACCGTTTACAATAAATTTGTTTTTTATATATTTTTATGCTCGTGATTCTTCAAGCATTGCTATATTTGTTGACTGCTGTTGCTGTTTATATAAGTTATTTAAGTATTTAATGTGTGCACACAATACACACACACACACACACACACACACACACACACACACACACACACACACACACACACACACACACAGGTCAAACAGATAAAGCTACATTGTTGAATGAAAAAAACTGCTGTTCCATTATGATCAAATAAATGAAAAATAAATGACAGCATGCAAAGCATTGTAACTCTCCACAAACAGAGCAAAACACTGTAAATCCCGCCACACAAAGCAAAGCATTGTAACTTCCCCCACACAGTGCAAAGCATTGTAACTCCCCCAGCACACTGCAAAGCATTGTAACTCCCCCTACACAATGCAAAGCACCTTAACTCACCCCACACAATGCAAAGCATTGTAACTCCCTACACACACACACACACACACACACTGCAAAGCACTGTAAACTCCCCCACACAGTGTAAAGCATTGTAACTCCCCCCAAGAGTGCAAAGCATTGTAACTCCCCACACACAGTGCAAAGCATTGTAACCTTCCCCACACAGTGTAAAGCATTGTAACTCCCACCACACAATGCAAAGCATTGCACCTACACAAAGCAAAGCATCATAACTCCCCCAACACAGTGCAAAGCATTGTAACTCCCTACACACAATGCAAAGCATTGCAACTCCCCCATGCAATACAAAGCATTGTAACTCTCCCCAAACAATGCAAAGAACTGAAACACCTCACACACAGTACAAAGCACTGTAACTCCCCAGACATAGTGCAAAGCATTGTAACTCCCCACACAGAGAGAAAAGTACTGCAACTCCCCACACACAGTGCAAAACATTGTAACTCTCCCAACACAGTGCAAAGCATTGTAACTCCCCCCACGTAATGCAAAACATTGAAACTCCCCCCACATAATGCAAAATATTGAAACTCCCCCAAACAATGCAAAGCATTGTAACTCCTCCCAGACAGTGTAAAGCATTGTAACTCCCCCCATGCACTGCAAAGCATTGTAACTCCCACCACACAGTGCAAAACATTGTAACTCTCCCAACACAGTGCAAAGCATTGTAACTTCACACACACAGTGCAAAGCACTGTAATTCCCCAGACATAGTGCAAAGCATTGCAACTCCCCACACACCGTGCAAAGCATTGTAACTCTCCCTACACAATGCAATGCTCTGTAACTCCTCACACACAGTACAAAGCACTGTAACTCCCCAGACATAGTGCAAAACATTGTAACTCCCCACAGAGAGTGCAAAGCATTGCAACACCCCACACACAGTGCAATGCATTGTAATGCTCCCAACACAGTGCAAAGCATTGTAACTCTCCCCATGTAATGCATAGCATTGAAACTCCCCACACAAAATGCAAAGCACTGTAACTCCCCCCACACAATGCAAAGCATTGCAACTCCCCCACATTGTGCAAAGCATTGTAACTCCCCACACACAGTGCAAAGCATTGTAACCCCCCCACACACAATGCAAAGCATTGTAAATCTCTCCACACAGTGCAAAGCATTGTAACTCCTCCCATGCAATGCAAAGCATTGAAACTCCCCCCACACAGTGCAAAGCATTGTAACTCCCATCACACAGAGGTAAGCATTGTAACACCCCCTACACAATGTAAAGCATTGTAACTCCCCCAACACAAAGCAAACCATTGTAAGTTCCCCCACACAGTGCAAAGCATTGTAACTCCCCCCACAGTGCAAAGCATTGTAACTCACCCCAAACAATGCAAAACATTGTAATTCCCCACACACAGTGCAAAGCATTGTAAGTCCCCCCACACAATGCTAAGTACTGTAACTCCTCACACACAGTACAAAGCACTGTAACTCCCTTGACACAGTGCAAAGCATTTTACCTCCCCACACACAGTGCAAACCATTGTAACTTCCCCCACACAGTGCAAAGCATTGTAACCCTCCCCAAACAGTGCAAAGCATTGTAAATTCCCCCACACAGTACAAAGCATTGTAACTTACCCCACACAATGCAAAGCATTTTACCTCCCCACACACAATGCAAAGCATTGTAACTCTCCTCAAACAATGCAAAGCATTGTAAATTCCCCCACACAGTACAAAGCATTAAAACTCCCCCCAAACAATGCAAAACACTGTAACTCCCCCTACACAGTGCAAAGCATTGCAACTCCCCCATACAATGCAAAGCATTGTAATTCCCCCACACAGTACAAAGCATTGTAACTCCTCCCACACAATGCAAAACATTGCAACTCCTCCCACACAATGCAAAGCATTGTAACTCCCCACACAGTGGAAAGCATTGCAAGTCCCCACACAGTGCAAAGCATTGCAACTCCCCCCCCCCACGTAATGCAAAGCATTGAAACTCCCCCCACGTAATGCAAAGCATTGAAACCCCCCCAAAGAATGCAAAGCACTGTAGCTCCCCCCACACAGTGCAAAGCATTGTAACTCCCCCCACACTGTGCAAAGCATTGTAAGTCCCCCCACACAGTGCAAAGCATTGTAACTCCCACCACACAGTGCAAAGCATTGTAACTCTCTCCACACAGTGCAAAGCATTGTAACTCCTCCCACGCAATGCAAAGCATTGCAACTCCTCCCACACAATGCAAAGTATTGTAACTCCCCACACACAGTGCAAACCATTGTAACCCCCCCACAAAAAAATGCAAAGGATTGCAGCTTCCACCAGACAGTGCAAAGCATTGTAACTCCCTGCACACAATGCAAAGCGTTTTTATCCCCCACACAATGCAAAGCATTGTAACCTTCCCCACACAGTGCAAAGCATTGTAACTCTCTCCATACAGTGCAAAGCATTGTAACCTCCTCCTACGCAATACAAAGCATTGCAACTCCTCCCCCATGTAATGCAAAGCATTGAAACTCCCCCCAAAGAATGCAAAGCACTGTACCTCCCCCCACACAGTGCAAAGCATTGTAACTCCCCCGACACTGTGCAAAGCATTGTAAGTCCCCCCACACAGTGCAAAGCATTGTAACTCCCACCACACAGTGCAAAGCATTGTAACTCTCTCCACACAGTGAAAAGCATTGTAACTCCTCCCACGCAATGCAAAGCATTGCAACTCCTCCCACACAATGCAAAGCATTGTAACTCCCCACACACAGTGCAAACCATTGTAACCCCCCACACACAAAAAATGCAAAGGATTGCAGCTTCCACCAGACAGTGCAAACCATTGTAACTCCCTGCACACAATGCAAAGCGTTGTATCCCCCCACACAATGCAAAGCATTGTGACTCTCCCAACACAGTGCAAAACATTGTAACTCCCCACACACAATGCAAAACATTGCAACTCCCCCCAGGCAATGTAAAACATTGTAACTCTCCCTACACAATGCAAAGCACTGTAACTCCTCACACTGAGTACAAAGCACTATAACTCCCCAGACATAGTGCAAAGCATTGTAACTCCCCACACACAGTGCAACACATTGTAACTCTCCCCACACAGTGCAAAGCATTGCAACTTTCCCCACACAGTGCAAATAATTGTAACTCCCCCTCACATAATGGAAAGCACTGAATATCCCCACACACAATGCAAAGCACTGTAACTCCCCCCACACAGGGCAAAGCATTGTAACTCCCCCCACCTAATGCAAAGCATTGTAACTCCCCACACACAGTGCAAAGCACTGTAACTCTCCCCACACAGTGCAAAGCATTGCAAATCTCCCCACACAGCAGTGGCGGCTGGTGACTTCAAATCAAAGGGGGGCTGCAGGAGACAGCTGAATGGGTGGGATCAATGGGAAGGGGTGTGGCCAACCAGAAAGGGGAGGAGCTATGCTCAAAACCACAAAAGCTAACTAAATACACTGCCCTGGGTGCCAAACTATCATTATGAGAGTCCAATCAAGACAAAATGAAGTGTAGAAGAATAAAAATATTTCAATGCATTGGCTGCATGACAGTTTACTTAATATCTAGATGGAAACAAAAAGGTTGTGAGGCATGAAAAAATAAATTACTTTTTAAATACATTAATGGAATGCCAGTCAAAATCAAGTATAAGAAAAACAAGCAGCATTCAAACCACTTCTTGCACTGCAGTTCTAATTATAATTTATATTCAGCTTTATTAAAGTACCAAGTAACATGCTGAAAGTAGAAATCTCTGATGCCCCCACTTGTAAAAATGTTACTTATCCAAAAAAAGACCTGCTGCCTGACAACTATCTACTTGTTTCATCGGGAAAACATGATCAAAGTAAAAAATGAAAAGCAAACAAGAAATAAGCTCAAGATGCATTGCTTAAAGGATTACTGTACAGGTTATGGACCACACGATTGGCATTCTGTTTAGTTTACGGGTAAAGCCTGCAGAGATGAATGGAAGTCTCCAAGTGTAATGAGCTTCTTAAAATAATATAATCCTGTCCTTTATTACAAATACTGTCATATGCATTTCAATACCCAAGGCTTATACATTATCTAGTTAAGTATTCTCTACATGGCAACAACAGAAAGGCTTTCAATGTTGGTAATTCTTTAACAGTATACTTATTAAAGCTTACTTGCATCTTACCATCTCAACCAAGCTTACCTGATGGTCATTAAAGTATTGCAACTTAAACACAGAGCAACAGGCACTTTGTGTAATAAGCATAAATCAACAGTACAACAATATGACATAAACCAGACCATTCTGCAAAAATCAAGGACATATGAAAAGCCACTCTAGTACTTGTGTCTACCTTGGATGGGGGGATACTCTGCACATTTACACTGCATAACTACTCCTTGCCTTGCTTCGACACATCCAGAGTCACTACATGGGGGAGTGGGGTGCAACAAGTATGTCACAATTTGAAATGTCTCTGGCTGACTGTGATGGCCCTGACACATTTGTCATACCTCTCAACTTCCGAGCAAGAAATCTGGACAAAGCCATACAAAGAAGTGGGACAAAGGCCCAAAAATAAGGACAATTTTTAAAATATTGCTCTTATAAACTTAGAAAGATAATAGAATAGGTCTTGCATTAGTATGAATTTTCTGAATGGTATGAAATCTGAAACTCAAATGTCTGTCATTATTTTCTAACTTTAGTCTTTAATGATTTGTCACTAATTTGCCAAAAAAAACACAATTTTATGAAAAATGGACCAACAATGTAATGTAAAAATATAAAATAGCCACACAATACAGATGGGAACCTGTCAAAGAAGGGACACTTTAATATTAGTACTGCTAACTTGAGCAGCTGACAAAATAAAAGAATCTACATGCATTTCTAAAATAAAAGTAATCTATAACTCTGATTATTACAGTTATTTCTTAATTGTAAACTCTCCATGTTTTCTTCCAAAATTGCTATTTTGCGGAGGAATTATTAGGGGGAAGAGCAACATTTTGGGCCAAAATCAGGGACAGTTGAGAGGTTTGGCTATGCCTAATTCTATAAAGCAATTTATTTGCATGTACCTCTCAACCTGTTAATGCAATAAATCTGGACAAGGCCAAATATATTGGGGGAACATATAAACAGTACTAAAAATTGCTCTTGTATAAACTGAAACAGTTGATAGAACATGTCTTACTTTAGTATGCATTTTTCTGAAGGTTATGAAGTCTGAAACTCAGTGTGTCATTATTTAGTGACTTAATTCCTAAATGATTTGCCAGAAAACCACAAATTTTATGAGGAACAAACCAAAAATAAGAAGCAAAAATCTATTCATTCTTTGAAAATCTGGACAGTTGGGAGGTATAGTTCAGCTGGGGCTGTCTTTAAGTAGTCCGCCCTTCCCCCTCACAAAATCATGGTCGAATGGAGCCTTCCCCTGCAGCCATTCCAATGATCCATTACTTGGCTATTTCACTCTATTTACCATAAACACTAATGTGCATACTGATTTATTTCTATGATGATTTGGACTTAATTTGAAAGTTTCATTTTGCATTTTACAGCACAAACACTAAGACATCTGCTAAACAAACTTAGCATTAAAACTTCTCTGCCCTTGAAGCTCACATTCATTGAAACAGCATTGAAACCCACATTCAAAGAAAATACATTTTACCAGTGGCAGATAAAGATTAATTTTGGGCAGTTTTCAAATCATAGGCCCCTTGAATATGAAACATACATGTGCTCTTTGATACACCTTCCTATTGTTTTGAACATTTTTCCAGTAAACAATGAAACAAAATGCATGCACCCATAATGACAAAACTGCCAAGTTCAGAACATTTCCATCATAAAAGTCTTCTACAGTCCACCATTACCAGTAAATGTGCGTCACCGCACAGATTCCTGGTATCTCACAGCAATGATTGCTGGGTACCTCTTTCTCCATATCCGGACTGCAGACTGAGTTGTCCGCGCATGCGCAGAGGATCGGGAATTGTTTTCATGTTTTACAGATTTATTTTTGTTTTTTTCTAGGTGGGAGGGCTGCAGTCCGATGTGACGAGCCGCCCCTGCCACACAGTGCAAAGCATTGTAACTCCACCAAGTAATGGAAAGCATTGAAACTCCCCACACACAATGCAAAGCACTGTAACTCCCCCCACCTAATGCAAAGCATTGTAACTCCCCCCATGCAATGCAAAGGATTGCAACTCCTCCCACACTGTGCAAAGCATTGTAACCCCCCACACACACAATGCAAAGCACTGCAATTTCTCCCAGACAGAGCAAGGCATTGTAACTCTATCCACACAGTGCAAAGCATTGTAACTCCCCCCACACAGTGCAAAGCATTGTAACTACCCCCACCTAATGCAAAGCATTGTAACTCCCCCCATGCAATGCAAAGGATTGCAACTCCTCCCACACTGTGCAAAGCATTGTAACCCCCCCACACACAATGCAAAGCACTGCAATTTCTCCCAGACAGAGCAAGGCATTGTAACTCTATCCACACAGTGCAAAGCATTGCAACTCCCCCCACACAGTGCAAAGCATTGTAACTCCCCCCATGTAATGCAAAGCATTGAAACTCCCCCCAAACAATGCAAAGCACTGTAACTTCCCCCACACAGTGCAAAGCATTGTAATTCCCCCCACACAGTGCAAAGCATTTTAACTCTCTCCACACAGTGCAAAGCATTGTAACTCCTCCCACACAATGCAAAGCATTGCAACTCCTCCCACACAGTGCAAAGCATTATAAGTCCCCACACACAGTGCAAACAATTGTAACCTCCCCCACAAAAAATGCAAAGGATTGCAGTTTCCACCAGACAGTGCAAAGCATTGTAACTCCTCACACAGTGCAAAGCACTGTAACTCAGCACACACAGTGCAAAGCATTGTAACCTCCCCCCAAGCAGTGCAAAGCATTGTAGCTACCCCCACACATTAGAAAGCATTATAACTCCCCATACACAGTGCAAGTCATTGTAACACCCCCCACATAGTGCAAAGCATTATAACTTCCCACCCACAAAGCAAAGCACTGTAACTCACCACACACAGTGCAAAGCTTTGTAACTTCCCATACACAGTAAAAAGCACTATAACTCCCCCCACACATTGAAAACTATTGCAGCTTCCCCCACACAATACAAAGCACTGTAAATACCCCCACACAGTGCAAAACATTGCAACTCCCCCGACACAATGCAAAGCATTGTAACTCCCCACACACACTGCACAGAATTGTAACTCCCCACACACACTGCAAAGAATTGAAACTCCCCCCACACAATGCAAAGCATTGCAAGCCCCCCGACACAATACAAAGCATTGTAACTCCCCACACGCAATGCAAAACAGTGCAACTCCATCCACACAATGCAAAGCACTGTAACTCCCCACACACAGTCAAAGCATTGTAACTTCCCCCACACAATGCAAAGTATTGCAGCTTATCCCACAGAATGCAAAGGATTGTAATTCCCCCCACACAGTGCAAAGCATTGTGACTCCCCCACACAATGCAAAGAATTGTAACTACCCCCACACAGTGCAAAGCATTGTAACTCCACCCACACAGTGCAAAGCATTGTAACTTCCCTGACACAGTGCAAAGCATTGTAACTCCCCTCACACAATGGAAAGCATTGTAACTTCCCCCACAGAATGCAAAGGATTGTAATTCCCCCCACACAGTGCAAAGCATTGTGACTCCCCCACACAATGCAAAGCATTGTAACTTCCCCCACACAATGCAAAGTGTTGTAGCTCCCCCTAACAGTGCAAAACATTATAACTCCCACCACACAAAGCAAAGCATTGTAACTCTCCCATAAAATGCAAAGCATTGTAACTCCAACTCACAATGCAAAGCATTGCAACTCCCCCGACACAATGCAAAGCATTGTAACTCCCCACACACACTGCACAGAATTGTAACTCCCCACACACACTGCAAAGAATTGAAACTCCCCCCACACAATGCAAAGCATTGCAAGCCCCCCGACACAATACAAAGCATTGTAACTCCCCACACGCAATGCAAAACAGTGCAACTCCATCCACACAATGCAAAGCACTGTAACTCCCCACACACAGTCAAAGCATTGTAACTTCCCCCACACAATGCAAAGTATTGCAGCTTATCCCACAGAATGCAAAGGATTGTAATTCCCCCCACACAGTGCAAAGCATTGTGACTCCCCCACACAATGCAAAGAATTGTAACTACCCCCACACAGTGCAAAGCATTGTAACTCCACCCACACAGTGCAAAGCATTGTAACTTCCCTGACACAGTGCAAAGCATTGTAACTCCCCTCACACAATGGAAAGCATTGTAACTTCCCCCACACAATGCAAAGTATTGCAGCTTATCCCACAGAATGCAAAGGATTGTAATTCCCCCCACACAGTGCAAAGCATTGTGACTCCCCCACACAATGCAAAGCATTGTAACTTCCCCCACACAATGCAAAGTGTTGTAGCTCCCCCTAACAGTGCAAAACATTATAACTCCCACCACACAAAGCAAAGCATTGTAACTCTCCCATAAAATGCAAAGCATTGTAACTCCAACACACAATGCAAAGCATTGTAACTGCCCCCACACAATGCAAAGCTTTGTAACTCTCCGCACACAATGGAAAGCATTATAACTCTACTCACATAATGCAAGCATTGTAACTCCCACAACACAGTGCAAAGCATTGTAATTGTCCACAGATAATACAAAGCATTGTAACTCTCCCAACACAGTGTAAAGCATTGTAACTCCCCCACACAGTGCAAAGCATTGTAACTCCTCCTACACAGTGCAAACCATTGTAACTCCCCCACACAGTGTAAAGCATTGTAACTTCCCTCACACAATACAAAGTGTTGTAGCTCCCCCTAACAGTGCAAAACATTATAACTCCCACCACACAAAGCAAAGCATTGTAACTCTCCCATAAAATGCAAAGCATTGTAACTCCAACACACAATGCAAAGCATTGTAACTGCCCCCACACAGTGCAAAGCTTTGTAACTCTCCGCACACAATGGAAAGCATTATAACTCTACTCACATAATGCAAGCATTGTAACTCCCCCAACACAATGCAAAGCATTGTAATTGCCCACAGATAATACAAAGCATTGTAACTCTCCCAACACAGTGTAAAGCAATGTAACTCCCCCACACAGTGCAAAGCATTGTAACTCCTCTCACACAGTGTAAAGCATTGTAACTCCTCTCACAGTGTAAAGCATTGTAACTCCTCTCACACAATGCAAAGTATTGCAACTCCTCACACACAGTGCAAAGGATAGTGACTTCTTTCACACAGTGCAAAGCATTATAACTCCCCCACACAATTAAATGTATCACACATTCCCCCACATAGTGCAAAGCATTGTAACTCCCCCCACACAGTGCAAATTATTGTAACTCCCCCACACATTGCAAAGCATTGTAAGTCCCCACACACAATAGAAAGCACAGTAACTTCCCCCCACACAGTACAAAGCATTGTAACTCCCTCCATGCAGTGAAAAGCAATGTAACTTCCCCCACAGAATGCAAAGGATTGTAACTCCCCACATACAGTGCAAAGCAGTGTAACTTCCCCCACACAGTGCAAAGCATTGCGACTCCCTCACACAATGCAAACAATTGTAACTACCCCCACACAGTGCAAAGCATTGTAACTCCCCCACACTGTGCAAAGCATTGTAACTCCCCCCACATACAGTGCAAAGCATTGTAACTTCCCCCACACAGTGCAAAGCATTGTAACTCCCCCCACGTAATGCAAAGCATTGAAACTCCCCCCAAACAATGCAAAGCACCGTAACTCCCACCACACAGTGCAAAGCATTGTAACTTTCTCCACACAGTAAAAAGCATTGTAACTCCTCCCATGCAATGCAAAGCATTGCAACTCCTCCCACACAATGCAAAGCATTGTAACTCCCCACACACAGTGCAAACCATTGTAACCCCCCCACAAAAAATGCAAATGATTGCACCTTCCACCAGACAGTGCAAAGCATTGTAACTCCAAACACACAATGCAAAGCATTGCATCCTTCACACAATGCAAAGCATTGTAACCTTCCCCACACAGTGCAAAGCATTGTAACTCTCTCCATACAGTGCAAAGCATTGTAACTCCTCCCACACAATGCAAAGCATTGTATCTCCCCACACACAGTTCAAACCATTGTAACCACACCCCACAAAAAGTGCAAAGGATTGCAGCTTCCACCAGACAGTGCAAAGCATTGTAACTCCCTGCACACAATGCAAAGTGTTGCATCCCCCACACAATGCAAAGGATCGTAACTCTCCCAAGACAGTGCAAAGTATTGTAACTCCCCACACACAATGCAAAACATTGCAACTCCCCCCAAGCAGTGTAAAACATTGTAACTCTCCCCACACAATGCAAAGCACTGTTCTCCTCAAACTGAGTACAAAGCACTGTAACTCCCCACACACAGTGCAAAGCATTGCAACCTTCCCCTCACAGTGCAAATCATTGTAACTCCCCCCACCAAATGCAAAGCATTGTAACTCCCCAACACAGTGCAAAGCATTGTAACTCCCCCACCTAATGCAAAGCATTGTAACTCCCCCCACGCAATGCATAGGATTGCAACTCCCCCCACACTGTGCAAAGCATTGTAACTCCCTACAAGTAATGGAAAGCATTGAAACTCCCCACACACAATGCAAAGCACTGTAACTCCCCCCACGCAATGCAAAGGATTGCAACTCCCCCCACACTGCAAAGCATTGTAACTCCCCACACACAGTGCAAAGCATTGTAACCCCTCACACACAATGCAAAGCATTGCAGTTTCTCCCAGATAGTGCAAGGCATTGTAACTCTCTCTACACAGTGCAAAGTGTTGTAACTCCTCCCATGCAATGCAAAGCATTGCAACGCCCCCCACACAGTGCAAAGCATTGTAACTCCCCCACACAAAGGAAAGCATTGTAACATCCCCTACACAATGCAAAGCATTGTAACTCCCCTAACACAAAGCAAACCATTGTAACTTCCCCCACACATTGCAAAGCATTGTAACTCCCACACACAGTGCAAAACATTGTAACTCTCCCCACACAGTGCAAAGCATTGTAATGCCCCCCCACATAATGCAAAGCATTGAAATTCCTCCCAAACAATGCAAAGCACTGTAACTCCCCCACACAGTG
Source organism: Protopterus annectens (assembly GCF_019279795.1). NCBI lineage: Eukaryota > Metazoa > Chordata > Ceratodontiformes > Protopteridae > Protopterus > Protopterus annectens. Next base: position 53,560,929 of record NC_056745.1, read on the forward strand.
CAAAGCACTGTAACTCCCCCACACAGTGCAAAGCATTGCAACGTCCCCACGCAATACAAAGCATTGTAACTCCCCTCACACAGTGCAAAGTATTGCAACTCCGACCCACACTGTGCAAAGCATTGTAAGTCGCCACACACAGTGCAAAGCATTGTATCTCCCCCCACACAATGCAAAGCATTGCAGTTTCCCCCAGACAATGCAAGGCACTGTAACTCTCTCCACACAGTGCAAAGCATTGTACGTCCTCCCACGCAATGCAAAGCATTGCAACTCCCCGCACACAGTGGAAGGCATTGTAACTCCCCCCATACAGTGCAAAGCATTGTAACTCCCCTCACACAATGCAAAGCATTGCAACTCCCCCCACACTGTGCAAAGCACTGTAAGTCGCCACATACAGTGCAAAGCATTGTAACCCCCATACACAATGCAAAGCATTGCAGCTTCCACCAGACTGTGAAAAGCATTGTAACTCCTCACACAGTGCAAAGCACTGTAACTCCGCACATACAGTGCAAAGCATTGTAACCTCCCCCCAAGCAATGCAAAGTATTGTAGCTACCCCCACAAAATAGAAATCATTATAACTCCCCATACACAGTGCAAGTCATTGCAACACCCCCCACATAGTGCAAAGCATTATAACTTCCCATCTACAAAGCAAAGCACTGTAACTCACCACACACAGTACAAAGCTTTGTAACTTTCCATACACAGTGCAAAGCATTGTAACTCCCCCGACACAATGCAAAGCATTGTAAGTCCCCCCACACACTGTAAAGCATTGAAAATCCCCCCCACACAATGCAAAGCATTGTAACTCCCCCGACACAATACAAAGCATTGTAACTCCCCACACGCAGTGCAAAACATTGTAACTCCATCCACACAATGCAAAGCACTGTAAATCCCCACACACAGTCAAAGCATTGTAACTCCCCCCCCCACACAATACAAAGTATTGCAACTTATCCCACAGAATGCAAAGGATTGTAACTCCCCCCACACAGTGCAAAGCATTGTGACTCCCCCACACAATGCAAAGAATTGTAACTACCCCCACACAGTGCAAAGCATTGCAACTCCACCCACAGAATGCAAAGCACTGTAACTTCCCACACACAGTGCAAAGCATTGTAACTTCCCCCACACAGTGCAAAGCATTGTAACTTCCCCCACACAGTGCAAAGTATTGTAACTCCCCTCACACAATGCAAAGTATTGCAACTTCCCAGACAGAAAGCAAAGCATTGTAACTCCTCCCACGCAGTGGAAAGCATTGTAACTTCCCCCACACAATGCAAAGCATTGTAACTTCCCCCACACAATGCAAAGTGTTGTAGCTCCCCTAACAGTGCAAAGGTATAACTCCCGCCACACAAAGCAAAGCATTGTAACTCTCCCATACAATGCAAAACATTGTAACTCCAACACACAATGCAAAGCATTATAACTGCCCCCACACAGTGCAAAGTATTGTAACTCTACTCACATAATGCAAGCATTGTAACTCCCCCACACAATGTAAAGCATTGTAACTCCCCCAACACAGTGCAAAGCATTGTAACTGCCCACAGAAAATACAAAGCATTGTAATTCTCCCAACACAGTGGATTACCCTCAGATATGCTCAGAGTTAGTTCACAACAACAAAAAATACACTGAACCCACAGATATTGCCAACATTCTGGCTGACAGGTTCAGTGCAAATTTCTCCCCTCCCTCACCCCCAAAAGAAGAAATACTTATCCCAGCTGAATGTAATCTCCCTGTCATCTCAGATGTCCAGGTGAGAGCCGCCCTCAGCAAAGCTAAAAACACAGCATCAATGGGACCTGACGGTATCCCGGGTTGCGTGCTATGTGAACTCCAAGAGGAGCTAAACCCGCACATAAAAATGCTATTTAACCTTAGCCTTACTACAGGATATGTACCTGAACACTGGCGTACAGCAACAGTGGTCCCACTCTACAAAGGGGGTACCTCTACAGACCCTGGGAACTACCGTCCCATAAGCTTAACCAGCATGGTCTGCAAAGCTATGGAAAGAATCATTATGGAACTCATAAACAGAGACATTGGGGACCTACAAACACTTGACCCCACCCAGTTTGGCTTTGTAAAGGCCAGATCCTGCCTTTTGAACCTGGTTGACTTTTTCAAAACAGTCACTAGAGCCATTGATGAGGGCAAAGCAGTCCATACAGCCTACCTGGACTTGGCTAAGGCCTTCGACACCATACCCCACTCAGGCATCATAGATAACCTCAACAGCTTAAATGTAAACCCTTATGTCACTAGATGGGTTGCAAACTGGCTAAAGGACAGAACCCATAAAGTTAAAATCGCTGGAGCAATGTCAGACTCAAATCCAGTCACAAGTGGTGTCCCACAGGGATCTGTCCTGGGACCCCTCTTGTTCGGCATTTATTTCTCAGATGTTAAAGCAAACATGGGAGGGTTATGGCTGACAAAGTTTGCAGATGACTGCAAACTAGGCGCCATAGTCAATACACCAGCAGATACATACATCCTACAAAAAGGCCTCACAGAAACGGACAACTGGTGCCGGAGTCATGGCCTTAAACTAAATGCCAAAAAATGTATAGTCATCCCCTTTGGGAAAAACAAAGTACCCACAAATTATCACATAGACAGCAACCCACTGAGTACGGAAAAAGTAATCCGAGACCTAGGGACCCAAGTCGACAGCGACCTCTCATTTGACACCCACGTTACCAAAGTGGTTAGAAACACATTCTACCTTGCACACCTTATCATGAAGGGATTCACATCCAGATTGAAGGATGTCATTGTACCCCTATACTCCTCCCTCATCAGACCCATGATTGAGTACAATGCCCCATTTGGTATGTACCTCACCCGGCATTTGCAACAGCTGGAAAGACCACAAAAGTACCTCACCAAGAGGATCAAGGGTCTCCAACATATGTCTTATTCTGCCAGACTAAAGAAACTCCAGCTCTATTCAGTAGCATACCGCCTGCTCAGAGGTGATCTCTGCCTGACGTACAAGGCCATGTCCAATCAGGAACTGATGGACATGCTCTACCTCAAAAAATCCAAATCCATCAGAACCACGAGAGCTAAAGACTTAAACCTCGGCACAAGTATGAATAGGACATGCTGGAGGGATAGATTCATAACCCAGAGGCTTCCCATGCTCTGGAACAAGATCCCAGTTCATGTTAGGCAGAGCCCCTCACTGACTCTCTTCAAGAGAAATCTTGATGAGTGGATGGGAGATCATAAGTTTACCCCAGGGGTCACATCTGTGTCACTACTAGACAGGGGCACAGTAAACTAATTCTATTATATAAGGGGACCTTCACTGTGTCACTACTAGACAGAAGCACAGTATTATAAATCTATTCTGTGCATTTTGTACCATTTTATGGGGTGGTGAAAGTCAAATCAGTATGGCTAGGCTTACAAATGCCCCAGGGCAGATAGCCTAGTACTAAACTATGAAACTATGGAAAGCATTATAACTACACTCACACAGTGCAAAGCATTGTAACCCCCCCCCCACACAGTGCAAAGCATTGTAACTCCTCCCACACAGTGCAAAGCATTGTAACTTCCCCCACACAGTGCAAAGCATTGTGATTCCCCCACACAATGCAAAAAATTGTAACTACCCTCACACAATGCAAAGTATTGTAACTCCCCACACACAGTGCAAAGGATAGTAACTTCTTGCACACAGTGCAAAGCATTATAACTCCCCCCACACAACGAAAAGTATCACAACTTCCCCCACATAGTGCAAAGCATTGTAACTCCCCCCACACAGTGCAAATTATTGTAACTCCCCCACACATTGCAAAGCATTGTAAGTCCCCCCACACAATAGAAAACACAGTAACTTCCCGCACACAGTACAAAGCATTGTAACTTCCCCCCATGCAATGAAAGGCATTGTAACTTCCCCCACAGAATGCAAAGGATTGTAACTCCCCACACACAGTGCAAAGCAGTGTAACTTCCCCCACACAGTGCAAACCATTGTGACTCCCCCACAATGCAAAAAACTGTAAATACCCCCACACAATGCAAAAAACTGTAACTACCCCCACACAATGCAAAGTATTGTAACCTCTCCCACACAGTGCAAAGCATTGTAACTTCCCCCACACAATGCAAAGGGTTGCAACGTCCCCCACACAATGCAAAGCATTGTAGCTCCCCACTAACAGTGCAAAGCATTGTAACTCCCCCCACACAATGCAAAGCATTGTAAGTCCCCAAACACAGTGGAGAGCATTGCAACTTCCCACATACAGTGAAAAGCATTGTAAATCCCCCCATGCAGTGCAAAGCATTGTAACTCCCCTTACACAATACAAAGCATTGTAACTCCCCCACACAATGCAAAGCACTGTAACTCCCCACACACAGTGCAAAGCATTGTAACTTCCCCCACACAGTGTAAAGCATTATAACTCCCCCCACACAACGCAAAGTATTGCAACTTCCCCCACAGAATGCAAAGAATTGTAACTCTTCCCACACAGTGAAAAGCATTGTAACTTCTCCCAGACAGTGCAAAGCATTGTGACTCCACCACATGATGCAAAAAATTGTAACTAGCCCCCACACAATGCAAAGCATTGTAACTCCCCCCACACAATGCAAAGTATTGTAACTGCCACCAGATAATGCAAAGCATTGTAACTCTCCCCAGACAGTTCAAAGTATTGTAACTACACCCACACAGTGCAAAACATTGTAACTACCCCCATAGAGTGCAAACCATTGTAACTCTCCTACACAGTGCAGAGCATTGTAACTCCTACCACACAGTGCAAAGTATTGTAAGTTCACCAACACAGTGCAAAGCATTGTAACTCCCCCACACAATGCAAAACATTTTAACTCCCCCCACACAATGCAAAGTATTGTAACTCCCCCCACACAATGCAAAGTATTGTAACTTTCCCCACACAGTGCAAAGTGTTGCAACTTCCCACACACAAAACAAAGCATTGTAACTCCCCCACACAGTGTAAAGCATTGTAACTCTCCCAACACAGTGGAAAGCATTGTAACTACACCCACACAGTGCAAAGCATTGTAACTACACCCACACAGTGCAAAGCATTGTAACTCCCCCACGCAGTGCAAAGCATTGTAACATCCCCACACAGTGCAAAGCATTGAAACTCCCCCACACAGTGCAAAGCATTGTAACTCCTCACACAGTGCAAAGCATTGTAACTTCCCCCACAAAGTGCAAAGCATTGTGATTCCCCCACACAATGCAAAAAATTGTAACTACCCTCACACATTGCAAAGTATTGCAACTCCCCACACACAGTGCAAAGGATAGTAACTTCTTACACACAGTGCAAAGCATTATAACTCCCCACACACAACGAAAAGTATCACAACTTCCCCCACATAGTGCAAAGCATTGTAACTCCCCCCACACAGTGCAAATTATTGTAACTCCCCCACACATTGCAAAGCATTGTAAGTCCCCCCACACAATGCAAAACATTGTAACTCCCCCACACACAGTACAAAGCATTGTAACTCCCCCCATGCAATGAAAGGCATTGTAACTTCCCCCACAGAATGCAAAGGATTGTAACTCCCCACACACAATGCAAAGCAGTGTAACTTCCCCCACACAGTGCAAACCATTATGACACCCCCATAATGCAAAAAACTGTAACTACCCCCACACAATGCAAAGTATTGTAACTTCCCCCACACAATGCAAAGCATTGTAGCTCCCCCCTAACAGTGCAAAGCATTGTAACTCCCCCCACACAATGCAAAGCATTGTAAGTCCCCAAACACAGTGGAAAGCATCGCAACTTCCCACATACAGTGAAAAGCATTGTAAATCCCCCCATGCAGTGCAAAGCATTGTAACTTCCCCTACACAATACAAAGCATTGTAACTCCTCACACACAGTGCAAAGCATTGTAATTCCCCCACACAATGCAAAGCACTGTAACTCCCCACACACAGTGCAAAGCATTGTAACTTCCCCCACACAGTGTAAAGCATTATAACTCCCCCCACACAATGCAAAGTATTGCAACTTCCCCACAGAATGCAAAGAATTGTAACTCCTCCCACACAGTGTAAAGCAATGTAACTTCCCCCAGACAGTGCAAAGCACTGTGACTCCACCACATGATGCAAATAATTGTAACTCTCCCCCACACAATGCAAAGTACTATAACCCCCCCCACACACACAATGCAAAGCAGTGTAACTCCCCCACACAATGCAAAGCATTGTAACTCCCCCACACAATGCAAGACATTGCAACTCCCCCACACACAGTGCAAAGCATTGTAACTCTCCCCACAGAGTGCAAAGCTCTGTAACTCCACCCACACAGTGCAAAGCATTGTAACTCCCCACAAGAAAATGCAAAGCATTGTAAATCCCCCACACAGTACAAAGCATTGCAACTCCTCCCAGACAGTGCAAAGCATTGTAACTCCCCTCACACAGTGCAAAGCATTGTAACTCCCCTCACACAGTGCAAAGCATTGTTAACTCCCCCCAGACAGTGCAAAGCATTGTAGCTCCTGCCACACAGTGCAGAGCATTGCAACACCCCACACACAGTGCAAAGCATTGTAACCCCCCACACACAGTGCAAAGTATTGTAACTAGGGTTGCTACCTTTTCAAATGCCCAAAGTGGGACATTTTTGGTACAAGCATCAGATTTTGCAGAGCAAAACATACCCACGGCCAGTACAAATAACAGAACTTCACTTTTTTGCCCAAATAAAAGCTTATTTTTGTAGCATTTTAGTTGTTTATTGAGTTTTTATAACATTTAGGTGTTTCAGATACAGAATAACTGTTTTATGCATCTATTATATAAAATATAGGGAATATTTTTGTCCTAAAAATATCAGGACATTTGCCATTTTTTCAGTTTTTTTGCAGGACACAACTTCCCAAAGAGGGAATGTCCCTTGCAAACTGGGACAGGTGGTAAACCTAGTTGTAACTCCCCCCCCCACACACAATGCAAAGCATTGTAACTCCACACACACACAGTGCAAAGCACTGTAACTCCCCCACACAGTGCAAAGAATTGTAACTTCCCCCAAACAGTGCAATGCATTGTAACACCCCACACACAGTGCAAAGCATTATAACCTTCCCCACACAGTGCAAAGCATTGTAACTCTCCCCACAGAGTGCAAAGCTTTGTAACTCCACCCACAGAGTGCAAAGCTTTGTAACTCCACCCACACAATGCAAAGCATTGCAACTCCCCCCACACAATGCAAAACATTGTAACTCCCCCACACACACTGCAAAGCATTGTAACTCTCCCCACAGTGTGGAAAGCTTTGTAACTCCACCCACACAGTGCAAAGCACTGTAACTCCCCCAAGAAAATGCAAAGCATTGTAACTCCCACACAGTACAAAGCATTGTAACTCCTCCCATGCAATGCAAAGCATTGTAACTACCCCCAGCATCTTTATGGTCACTGATTTTGCTGCATTGGTTGCACAGTGCTGCACTGGGCCTATTAGAACCATTAAATCTCTGAGAGATCATTGAGGATTAATGTCGGTCAATAACGCCAGACTTAAGACTTGTGTGCTTCTTACTATTTAACAGATCCATGCTGAGGGACCACCTGTTGCAGCAGTCAGTGCCCTGTCTCTCTTTCTCTCTCTCACTGTCTCTCTCTCTCTTGCTGTTTATCTCTCTATCTCTCTCTCTCTCTCACACACTTCTCTCTCGCTGTCTTTCTTTCTTATGCTCTCTCTTTCTCTTTCATGTATGCAAGCACACAGATACAGACACGGAAACACAAACACAAAAACAGACAGACAGACAGATACACATAGACATGCATGCCCATGCACACAGACACGGACACAAGAACACAAACAGATACAGACAGACACACACACTGACTTGCATGCACATACACACAGACATGGGCACACCAGCACAAAGATAGACAGACATGCATGCACATACTCAAAGACACAGACATGGACACACAAACACAAACAGAGACAGACATACACACACGCACATACAATGCATGCACATAGACAGAGACAGACACACAAACACAGACACAAGCATTTCTTTATTTTTCCCTCGAAGATGATCATAACAGACTATTTCCTAAGCTTAACTATTTAGAACACAAATATTTCAATATAAACTTTTCTGATTCCATGATTCTGTAAAAGAAAACCTTCCTTGTGGATAATATCAGAAAATATTAGACTCATATAAACATTCATGTTATAAACAGTGGTTCTTTAACATGCTGATGATGTATGTTATTTCAGCTTACTAAAATAGGGGTGAATAGCAACAATCAATGAAGGACAGACCTAAGGAGCATGGAGGCTAGGGGTAAGGGATGGCTTTTCATCATATAGTTAAAATAAATACTAACCATTGCCATTGTATAACATATGTATTACACTATTAAATTTATTTTTAATCACTGCGTAGTTTTACTCAACCACATTAATTAACATTCCTGAGGGCATTGACTGAATTTCTTCCACTGTCAGATAATAATAAAGTTAAATGGCTTATCATGCAATAATCATTCTTTTATTGTACTGTCACATGACAGAGAGTACAGTATACTAAAAGACTTTCAAAAGTTAAAGCTGGTTGTTTTATTAAATGTAATACAGCAACAATGACTTGCCAGGAACGTGCTTCCTCATTATGTCTTTAATAGCACCTCTCCAAAGTGGCAATGCTGCAATCCTGAAATTAGCCCGGTGGGTTAACCATACTATATGAAAAGTGAATAACTTTAATATCATAGATTGCATTTATAAATATGATTTGTTTTTGCCTAAGTAAATGTTCCAAAATTATCCTTTTCTGTATATATGCATGAAGCTCAAATCAGTATACAACCCCTGTTTTTAGATGAAAATAAGTGTGCAGTAAAATAACTTTCAGAATTTTTTATGATATGCAAATGTGCTTGATTATCAAAACATGTAAATCATTAGGTACAGTTATAATATATATATATATATATTTTACTAGTTAAGATAGTGGGCTGCTGATTGCTTTATTCAATATAGATAAATACATAAACTAATCGTTTCTGTAGAAATAAAATATTGCTTGTTGACTATGTTTATTAATGAACAGTAGAAATGTATTCCTAAAGACTGTTCAAAACAGTAACAGGGATAATTTTCTAGCTGCATTGTCTGACTTCAGATAGCAAACACAAAATAAATGGTAACTTTTAAATCCTTAACGCTTTCCTCATGTGCATTGTGCAAAGATTATATACTTTTCCCTGCCATTTTAATAATAGCATCCGAATCACAGTATTTAATTCGTAAATTGTACTTATTTATAGTATTAAACATTGAGTTGTTTTATACTAATACTAGAGGAAAAAAATAACATCTCTGCTTCATGTTTAATGCTCTGTGTGAGAACAGGTAGACATTAGTGAAATGAAATAAAATAAATATATTATATTTTAAATTCTAATAGTAACTCACAGTATCTCAGAAACAAGACAATCTGAGTTGCACTTAAAAACACTGGCTGTTGCCTAGCAACCCCTCTCAAAAGGAAGCAGGAAATTCAGAGTATCAGAAGTTGTCATGTGAAGTAAAATGGTTCGTGATCTCTATACAGCACTCTGAAACATGCTTTTATTGATTTTTAACTGCACTAACTGCATTTTTGAATATAACGTGAACATGGTAACATGAACTGTTTTAGTGCCAGAAATTTTTAACGCAACTTCTGTCATAAACAAATTAAAGGCACTGCTTGCATTTTAATAAGATATGACGTTTGATTTTCATAATACCTTGTCATCTGGTCCCAGAAATCAAAATTATTTTTCAGGCATATCAAATATCCAGAAAAATATGTCAACTAATAACTTTCATCTGAAAAAAACAAGTCACAAGTTGCATACCTGAATTCTGCTAAAACTATTTTTCATGCTTATTAGACATTGTAATGTGAAACAGTTTGCAAAGATTTTGTGCTGGAGATGCATACAAAACACCCTGAGAGAGTCATCTTATTGTAATAACATTTGATCAGAACATTACATTATGTTACTTATGCGTTAGTGTGATGGGTCAAAGCTGGCTCCTGGTTATTAAACTTTTCACCTTGTGTAAGTAATTAACTGCTTATTTTTCTTTCTTGATTTTTTTGTTTATTGTGTACAGGCAAACTTGAAGCTTTCAGATTTTTTTATTTAAAACATACATTTCCAAAGAATCCACATTGGCTAATATTTTCATGATGACTCCGTGCCATTTTTATTCTTCTTATGTTTTGCGACAGTGCTGTTTTGTCAAGGAAATAACTTTTCTGAGCTAAAGATTTAGATATGTTTAAATCTCATGATATATTCATTTCTATTTCCTTGCTTTAAAGGTTTTGTTTAATGACCAGCGTGATTTTATTGAAGAAGAAGTCATTATTATTTTGTCTGATGCTGTTTTCTATTTTTATTTCTGGCTGAGCACAGTTTGAGTTCTTTATCAAAATATGATAAAAATCCCACAACTATTAACCAAGTATCTGAGGACATGAAACTGACCTTTCCTTAAGGGACTTTTGTGCTGTTTTAATGTTCTGTGAGTCATCTTGAGGAATGTTTAACTTTTTAGGGGTGCAGGCTATCATAAATCCATAACATTACTCCTCCATTCCATTTGGCAGTCCACAGCCATGGGTTACATCTCCTGGCCTTAGTCTCCTGATAGCCAAATTTTTCCTTTATGTTTTGGATGTGGGTTATGAAGAATGAAGGTCTTCACTTCTCTCTGCTGTAGTTTGACATTTGTATCAGTAACTCGTGTATCTGTTATTACTGTATCTGCTATTATTATCCTGTGTCAGCTTTTATCTTCAAAAGATTTAAGTTTGTCATGCTATGATTGTAAACTTTGAATTTTATTTTATTGTTTTGCTCATAGTTCATAGGTTCATACTGTGCTAACTGCTGTGAAGGTCCATTTTTAGCCTAAACACTAACTCAAGGTCAGAATCAAACCCTGTACCTTGTAACTATGTAGTGAAGATTTTAACCATTATACTAACCCCACCTTCTGTTACCTACTCATCAACAGTATGCAGCCTGTTTACCCATTGTTTTTCTCTTCACCAATGGCAAGAGTAAACTGAGAGGGGCCATAGTTAAACAAGCCTTCAGGGATGCTTAAAAGGTTTCTGCATTTTTCTGCCCTGCATTGCCGTACAAACTTGGTTGTGTAACAAAAAGTGACACGCAATGGGCTGTCCACAATGTGCATTTCCTTACTTCTGCAACGGACGTTGTCATCAAGCAAACCTGCTGACTGACACCAAAGCTAGTGAGATGGTTTCCCTGCTCCCCACCATGGAAATCTCACTTAATAAGAAATAAATTATGTATTGTTACTATTATGCAAGAAGCCCAGAATTTCTAGATTGAAGATATAAAGAAAGATTAATAGAAAAATACTTGCATAAGATAAATTGTGAAAAACTTAAAATGCAAATGTGCATTCATTAATACAACTGATCCATGAAAAACATTCCATAGACAAAGAAACTTTGGACCGTCTGGAAAAAATATAAAGAACAAAACCCAGTGATTTCTGAAAGGTATAAAGAAAAAAAAATGGACATGGGGAAAAAAAAAGGGATATTATATGGTGTGTTATTTATGCAAAGGAGAAGACCTAACTAATTAATACAAAAAAGGCATCTGCAAACATATTTGAAGAGAAATGCCTCAAAGGCACCCAGATATAGAAAAGTTCACAATACAAAAATAAGAAAACAAAGGGGGGATGTAGAACAAAGTACGTAAGCTAGAAAATAGGCACTGAAGATACGTATTATCTGCAAGGTGAAGGATTTAATGTATAAAATCCAACACAGGAAATGTCACAGCATATTGGAGCATTGGGACACAGGTGGAATAGGAGACATTTGAAGAAGAAATATAGACAAGGGAAAGAAAAAGATATTTAATATGGTACAATATGTATGCAAAAGAGAAAGCAAAATTAATCAGTTCAAAAAAAGCAGCACCAAAGATATTTGAAAAGAAATGCAGGCAAAGGCACCTGTATATGGAAAAGTTTACAATATAAAAACAAGAAAACAAAGGGGGGAGTAGAAAAGAGGATTAATAATTGAGAAGTTAAAGAAATAGAAAGTGCATTTATGAATTACCTGTGAAGTGAAGGATTTAGTGTAGAAAATCCAATACAGATTATGTCACAGCAGGATGGAACACTGAGTCCCCAAACTAAGGAGAAACAGGTAGAGCAGGCGGCATCTGAAGACTTGCCACATGGTGATGCTCTGAAGCCTTTCATGGGAAACCGATACAAAAGTTCACTTGAAGTTAAATAGCAAGAGAAAGACCAGGACACAATGCAACCCTGCTGCAGGCAATGTTGCGCAGTGATAGGCCATAGGAGCAGCAGATGACACATTATGCAGGTGAAGATGATATGTCACAGGAAGATGTGCTGGAACCTTTTGTAAAATGCTTACTGGAAACGGGGAGCGAAGAATGTGCTGTCAGTTTTGAAGAAATGATCTAAGGGAAGGACTATTTGATGTAATAGAGATGGACAGACATATTATGATTGATGAAGGAAATAGATTACAGAAAATAAATAAGACCAAAAATGTTAGAAGTCTGATAAAAGAGATGAACACAGCAATCAAGACTATTAACACAAACTCACGTGATATAACAGAAGTAAATAGGATATATTGCTATGCAGCTAAATTAATAACAGATACAGTCTTACCACAAAACAGAGAGCATCATGGGATAGGAAGGGAAGAAATAAAATGCTATCATGGAAACATCAAATAGAAAAAAACTATGAAATAATTAAGACAAGAAGTGCCACTGTTAGAAGAAAGGTCTATATTACCAACTCAAATGAAGTGAAATGTGAATACTGTTTCATCGACACATATGTGTTGAACACACAGGTAAGTGAATGGCCAGATCACTGATTTTTTTGCTAGGAAAAAAAAATCAGTAGGCCAGCTACACACCAGTACAAACATTATAAAGTGGGGAGGGGCTTTGCCCACTACACCCCCCAATCCCCCCCAACTATATATACTAACTCAGAGATCGCACTACAGTGGGGAAAAGGGCAAATTCACAACAACGGCCAACAGATTTTTTTCCCTAGGAAATTGGTGATGTGGCTGTTCACTTACCTATGCGTTCAACACATATGTGTCGATTAAGCGGTATTCACGTTTCAGTTCATTCGAGTTGGTAATACAGACCCTAGAAGAGTATAGAAGAGAGAACAGTTCAACAAAAATACTTTGAAAGATAGAAGTGGCAAAAATAATGCACAGTATCAAAACAGACCAGGATCTATCATGCACTATTGCAAATAATTAACTAAAGAGTTCAGCCTAGGGGGGAAAACTTAGAGGACTTGTAGATAAATATAAAGGAAAAACACAAAATAACCAATTCATTCATGACCCAAAAAAGTTTAATAGAAAACTGGGAAACAAAGCAAAAGGACTAGAAATAGCACCAAAAATTGAAGAAATAGACTCATTTTTGAAAAATATTTATGAAGACCATGTGGAACACTACACAGATGCTGAATGGACAGAAAATTTAAAAGAAACAGTAAGTAGCTCAAATGTAAAGGATTTGAAATGGGATGAAGCAATAGCCAGAGAAATTGAAACAAAATTAAAAAAAGTTACTAACTGAAAAACTCCAGGCCCAGATGCAGTGCCTAACTTCTGTCTAAAAGTATTGACATGTTTGCATGAAGATTTAGCCCTGAGTAAGAATTACTTATATGAGATCCTGAACAGACACCAACCTGGTTAACATCAGGAAAAATGTTACTCCTCCTTAAGAATGAGCGTAATGATGTAAGCCATTTTAAAAACTGTAGACCAATAACTTGCCATCCAAAGATGTATAAACTATTTACTGGAATTAATACTGACAGAGATTAGAGTCATTTGGGAAAAAAAAATCCTCAGTGATGGCAATAGAATAAAAGGATAAAAAAAGAAAGTCAAACAGAAGAAAGGATCAGTTGTTAAATAAAGTCATAATGGAGAACTATCATAAGGGGAGGAATCTAAGTATGGCATGGATAGATTATGAAAAAGCATTCAACAGTATCAAACATTGATAGATAAAGGAATGCTTACAGATGTATAAGATACATCCTGCCTTGATCAATTACATTACAGTGACCATGAAACAGTGGCAAACCACTTTGCAATTAAGCCTTGACAAAGGTCAAATTACTATCCCAAGGATAAAAATTCAAATGGGGTGGTCTAGGGTGATTCTTTGTCACTACTGCTGTTTTGTCTTACTCTTAATCCAATAAGCTGCTTACTTAACAGATTAGGTCATGGTTAATTGCTGAATGAAATGATAATACTCATAAAGAGGAATGGACAGTGTTTCAAAGAATGAAAAATAAAGTTATTTCAATAGGAGAATTTATTTTCCTCAGCAACATACAAGGATATACTTGCATTGAAATCATGGAAAGAAAATGAAATCATGGGAGTTCTGGACTAAGAGAGATTTCAGCTAGTAAACTAAGGTACATAAAAGTTAAAATACTGGATATTGTACTAAGGACTGATGAGTTAGGTTTTAAGACCTATGATTAAAGGTATATCTTGATAGCAGTGACTGTGAAAAGGTCTAGTTCCCCATGGGTTAGGGGGGCAACAGTCAAGAAAACTAATCCAGAGACTATGAAATCTCAGCCTGCATTAGGCTAGAGGAACTTATAATATAAAAGGGAGAAGAATGGGGCAAGTAATTTTATGATGCAAGGTAGTGCCAGCTGTGTCAGGGGGAGTAGGGCAGTGCATGCATAACATATGCCAGCATAGCCAGCTGGAGGTTTGTAAAGAGTTATAAGTCATTTGTATATTAAACTGACTTGTACAGATGCTTATATTAAAAATGTATTTGTAAAGTTGCTTGTGTTAAAAATGTAATAACACTGGGTTCTGCTGGACAGAAAATAAATATACATGTATGTCAGACTGTATTGTAAATGATGAAATGTATATAATTTAACAGAGGATATGAGAAGGGAGTTAAGCTCAGCCCAGCTAACCTTAAGGAAAATAGTCTAAAATTAAATGACTTGGTTTAGGCTATAAATATTTTATGTCACAGGTCTGAATGCAGTCAGAGATGCAATGTCTGTGAAAAGCAATTCTGCAAGAAGGGTGGAGGTGTTGAAATTGTTTTATAGCTTTCAGATGCTGTATTAAGCCATAACAAACTTCTATGTGTCTATTATGACACCTCTGTTCCAGTTCCTGGTGCAGTAACTAGTTTGGAGCTAGTCTAGGAACCACAGAGTCAAGTGACCAGATGTGATATCACTCTGTAGCCAACACTGAAATTGTATTTGAATACTAGTGGGAGATATGAGAGATGCACACTGTCTTGGACCTGAAAACAAAGACACTCATCCACCTCATCTTGCCTTGCTTTAGTAAGTAAGTAGGTAATATTAATTATTCAGTCAGTTAGAAATATATAGTGAGATTAGCTAAGTGTTTTTTTTCTGTGTCTGTATGCATCTTTCCATCTGTGTTGTTTTTTTATATTTCCTGTGAATTAAACTCTGGTGTTTATTGTAAACAGATATTCAGTATTTTCATGTTTTTTTTATTGTTTATTATTAAATATATCTATAGCTTTGCCAAAAAGGTGCAATGAGATGAAACCAGACTGCTTGCATAAAAAATTATTTATTCAAAATTGACATGAGCACTTTCGCAGCTACATATGCTCAGATGTAAAAGAACAATACCTACTGAGTGAACTTATATAAATGCCTAGTCACATGCTCTTCTCAGTTAATTAATCCTTAAAGGAATAATGAATTTAAAGTACAAAAACTTTTTCATTTAATAACAACCAACGCACATTATACTTATTATTATAAAAATGGCATTAGTTAAAAAACTTATAACTATTAAAAACAGACTTCTGCTTAAAAAGTGGTCTAATTTTAAGCATTGGTTTAATAGGTATTTTTTCATTTAAACCTGATGCATGGTCTGCTCTTAACCTAGCTATCCATTTACTCTGTAGACATTCAGTTTGATCCCTTACATCACCTTTTCTTTTGTTAATCTCAATTTTACCAATGACCTGAAACACAAACTAATGCACTGTTGAAGTATTCTTCACGTTTAGATAGAGCATTATTATCTTGGCTAGTCTTAATGTTATACAAATGCTCTCTTATATGATCCCTTAATGCTATCGGTTTTAGCAACATAGAATTTATTACATGTAACATAGCATGCTAAATTAACTATGTGCTCAGTACTGAAGGTCACTGGGACCTTAAACTTTCTACCTTGATTTGGATGATTAAAATGTCCTGAACTATCTATATATTTACAGTAATTACAAGAATGACAAAGTTTGGTAACACCCTCTGTGACTGTATAATTATTGTTAGAAGGCCTCCCATTAATAAGCTTCTTGGGATAACATAACATTTATTTTAGACAGTTTTTTCTTATAATAGAAGCTGGGGTTATCACCTATTACATTCCTTAAGGTTGGATTTATTGTCATGATAGGCCAAAACTTCTTGATAACCTCTATAACATATCTAGTACCACTAGAGTAAGTAACTGGTATTCTACACACATTACTACTAACCTTTTTGCGATCCATTACTGGAGGGTTAGATGAAAAATAAGGCCTGCCCTTACTATACGTATTACTTACTACCGTTTGCAATGTGTTATGAACTCTTCTTTTATTGTAGCCTCTAGCTATAAATTTTTCTTCTAGGTCCTTAATTTTCCTCTCAGAATTGACATTGCTAGCACTGACCCTTGAAATTCTTAAACCCTGGCCATGCACAATATTATCAAATATAAAATGTGGGTGCATGCTACTGCGATGTAAAAAAATAGTTTTATAACATGATTTTCTATACAGTATAGTATCTAGAGTGCCAACATCATTGACTTTTATTAACACGTCTAAAAAATGAATTTCTAGTTTTGAATAATTTACCATGAGTCTAAGAAATGTACTACCATTAATGTATGTAATAAAATCCAATAAATCATTTTCCCTACCTTTCCAGATTAGAAACAAATTGTCCACAAATCTTCTATAAAAGACAATTTGTGTACTAAAATGACCTGCATAGATATGGTTCAACTCCCAGATTAAGTTGGCATAGCTATTGGCACATGATGTTCCCATAGATATGCCATACTTTTGTATAAAATATTTAGCATTAAATAAAAATATATTATTATTATACAAAATCAACTCTAATAAAGCACTAAGAAGCTCTATCTTAATAGCGTTTATTTTGTTCTGTTCTAACAGAAACTGTTTCATCCAGTCAATACCTATGTTATTAGGGATGACAGTGAATGATGAATTGACATGTAGTGTCACTAAAAAGCATTAATTTATATCAAAAGTAGCTTATGTGTAATCAAAAAGATCAATCAAGAACTGTCATGAATCTTGTAATACATGAATCTGCAGATCTATAATAGGTCTCAAGTTTTTCTCAATATAAACTGATATAGCCTCCATTGTCTATACCTTTCATTGTGGCTGTCCTTTAGAAAGTATTTAACTTTTGAGA
Source organism: Protopterus annectens (assembly GCF_019279795.1). NCBI lineage: Eukaryota > Metazoa > Chordata > Ceratodontiformes > Protopteridae > Protopterus > Protopterus annectens. Next base: position 53,578,607 of record NC_056745.1, read on the forward strand.
GCACTTGCATTTATTTAGTGGCACTGTGGCTCCACGTTCCTGAAAGTCTTGCTGCTTGGTTACCACAGCCATTTGTATAAGTACTAATTTTACTAAGAGTAATTGGGCACCTTGGCAAGAGCCTTAGAGTAGGTGGCTTTGGGTGTTCTGATGGCAGTGTATCTACCTTATAGTCTGGGTGGAGGAGGAAAAGCAGGTAAGCTGTGCTGGCATTTCCCAGGTGTGTATGTGTATGTGTGAAAATCAAATCTCGAAGGGTGTATGTGTCAGCTACATTGAACAGGCACATTGAGAGCAATGATTTCACAGAGAGGGTGGTGAAGGACTTGGTTGAAACACCCAGCTAAGAACTCAACTCTATAGCTGTATCAGTGGGGAGTCTTATTTGGGGCCTGGAGAGAAAACCCAGCCCTAGGACCGGAATGTGCATTCCCTGTGTGCTCTTAAGGGAAATTGTGCTTGGTGCAGAGAGCTGCATCTGAAAATACAATGTGTGTCTATTTTTTTTTTCAGTGAATGTTCCCCACTGGTGTCAGTGGTGAGGATTGAGACTCCTTGCTCACTGGCCCGGAGGAGGGTCATCAAATATTAGTGAGCAGTAATGTGGATATTAATTGAACTTCTGTAGCCTGTAAGCAGTTGTCGCTAAAGATGTGTGTACTTCCAGTAGCCACAAGATAAACATGCACAGTTTCATTTTTCACAACAGCTTTATTTATTTTTTTAGTTTAGTTTAGTCAGGGAAAGTAGGCAAAGATGTCAGCAGAGGATTATGGCAAGCTGACAGTGAACCACTTGGCTAAGGTGTGCAAATCCAAAGGACTGATGCATGCAAACCTGAATAAACAGGACATTATTTCAGGCCTTAATCACAGCTGCAACACAGACCAGCGACCAGGAGAATAACCAGTCTGGTAATGGGGATGTACAGTCCTCAAAAACAGGACAGTCCACCTTTTCCTCAGAGGACTTAAAAATCCATCTGGAATTAAAGAGACTTGAACTCGAGGCAAAATGTATGAACTTAGAATCAGCCAAAAGACTGCAGCATTTGGAGGCTGAAGACAATGAGAAGCAGCATCAACATGAAAGGGACATACTGACCCTTCGCCAGGGTCATGGAGGTAATGGGGAAGGGAATAACAGAACCCCAGAAGCAACAAACATCAGTAAATGTTTTCGACAGAATACAGAAGGTTATAATTTTGATAGTTTTATTCATATATTTGAAAGATGATGTAGACAATATGATGTTGACTAAGAGCTCTGGGTACGGTTCTTGACCCCCTTACTCCATGGTAAAGCTGTAACTTCTGTTTCTAAATTGTCTGATGCTGATTGTTTAAATTATGACAAGGTTAAACAATGTTTATTGGAATGTTATAAGTTAACTCATGAATCTTACAGAAAAAAATGTTGTGAGCGCAGACATAAGGCAGATGGAGGTGTAGGTGCTTATATTGCTGAGCTAAGCAGTTATTTTCATAGGTGGGTGAGTGGGTGTCAGGTCACCACTTTCTGAAAGGCTGGCAGGCCTTTTGATAAGTGAACAAGCCCATAGCACTTTGCCTGAAGACATGAAGATCTTGTTGGCAGACCGGGAGTGGAGCTTTGCAGATGAACTAGGGAGAAAAGGGGATCCCTACTTAGCAAGCAGGACACCACTGTACAAGAAGGGGATGCCTAGTGCTGCACATGATACAAGGGAACCCATGGTGGCCAGCTTAAACCACCACAACAGTGTCCACCAGTAACAGGGGAAGTCACCAGTTCAGGTACATGGCCAAGATCAAGGTTTAGAGGTTTGAAATGGAAGCAGAGGGCCATAAAGTATACAAATGTCCATGGAAGCATAGTGGGGAAGATAAGTTGTCTGGAGACAGTAGGGGTACCAAACTATCACCAGGGTTTGTATCCTATCTTGGTGGATAGAAAATAGGTCACTGCCAAGAGAGATACAGCCTCTGACATAACCAGTGTGAAGCTTGTAGTGGTTAAGAGGAGCAGTACTTGCTTGGGCAGTCCACTCCAGTCAGAGCTTTAGGAGAGACCCCATTCCAAATACCTTTGGCCAGGGTTCACCATGACTGGGAGGGTGGAAAAGGAAGCAAGCAAGTAGGTGTGTTTGAGGATATCCCTGTATATATCTTGATAGGGAATGATTCTGATAATGCAGTACCTTGTGTGCATGCAGTTACACACAGTCAGGCTTGGAGACAGGCATGTGGGTCTGATAACCTGGGGGAGACCCAGACAGACCCCACACCTAAAACTGGGACTGGTGGTGTGGCTATTTCAGGGAGGGAGCTATCCTGTAGCAGTGAACCTGAAGGTGAGCCACAGCTGCTGATAGGTACTGATGTTCCCTTGGACAGGATGATTGCAAGGGCAGAGGTGAGTGGTAGTACCCAGGCTGACAGTGAGGCACCGCTGTCAGAGAATACCAGCCTTCCTGTGGAAGGGGAGCTGGGAAGGGTCACAAAGGTAGAGTTGAGACAGGCTCAGCTCTTGGACCCTACATTATGAGGCTTGAGTAGCTAAGGATGCACCTGATTCTCAAGGAAAAGAGGAGTCTGTATAGTGGAACAAAGGGTTACTGTACACCTGAGGGAGGGCTAGAGGGTGAGATAATAAAGCAGTTGGTAGTGCCCAGAGGCTACTGTCTGGCACTTCTAGCCATAGCCAATGGTGTTCCTTTTGTAGGGCATATGGTCATAAAGCATACCAAGAGACATATTGTGAATAACTTTTATTGGCCTGGTATTGGAAGGGATGTAATAGAGTACTGCAGAATCTGTGGGCAATGTTAAAAATTAGGCAAGGCAGGAGATGAGGTCAAGGCTCCTTTGATTCATTTTCTTGTGATTAAGTAGCCATTTCAGAGGATAGCTATGGATATTGTGTGGCCTCCTCGTACCCTAAGTTCCACAGGGAAGAAATATATCCTAGTGGTAGTAAATTATGCTACTATGTAGCCTGAAGTGGTGGCTCTGTCCTCCATCGAGGCAGAAAAGGAGGCAAATGCTTTGTTAGATATTTTCAGTAGGGTAGGATTCCTGAGAGAAATACTGACTGACAGAGGTGCCAATTTAATGTCAGACATGCTGGCTTGTCTGTGGGAGCACTGTGGGGTGAAGCACCTAATGACTAATCCCTACTACCCCAGACTATTGGTATTTTGGGAGGAAGGACCCTTTGGAGTAGTAAGGAAGGCCAGTGATGTTAACTGCATGGTAAACCTGCTAGACAGGAGGCAGAGGCACAAACTACACTATGTTAACAGGATGAAGCCTTACAATGATAGAGAGGCCCTTGTGTTGACCATTTGCAGTGGATGGCAGGAGGAGTCTAAGGTGAATCTGGTGACTGATCTCCTCAGTGAGGTTCAGACTGATACCTCAGTAGAAGGCATCAGTAATGCCAATGGAGATGGGTTGTCAAAACAGGGTATGGGTTAATGTGTTTGAAGACAGGCCAATTTCTCCAGGGTCACTGAAAAAGTAGCTTGAGCCTTCAAATGGGGAGAGATGTGATGATGTGAGGTAGGGCCAGCTGTGCCAGGTGGAGTAAGGCAATGCATGTGTAACATATGGCAGCCTAGCTAGCTGGAGTTTTGTAAAGAATCATATGTCATTTGAATACCAAACTGACTTGTAAAAATGTTTATGTTAAAAATGTATTCATAAAGTTGCTTATGTTAAAATTTATCAATAGTGGGTCCTGCTGGATAGAAAATAAATATACATTTATATCAGAGTGCATTGTTGTAACTAATTAAATGTATATAATTATAATTTAACAGAGGATACTGGAAGGGAATGGGTTAAGCTCTGTAGGTTCATCTATCAGTCTATCTATCTCTATAGGCATCTGTTTGTGTGCGTGCGTGTGTGTGTGTGTGTGTGTGTGTGTGTGTGTGTGTGTGTGTGTGTTTGTTTATAGATTCATAGGTGTGTACTAGGCTAATGGCCCTGGAGCCTTTACAAGGCTAGCCAAAAAGAATTTCCCAGGCATCGTACCACCCGATGTTAGTTCACAGTTCCCCTATCCAGTAGGGCAACTGGAGTGATCCCTGTGGTGAACTTTCTGTTACCCATCCACTTGTCAAGATTTCTCTTGAAGAGGGTCAGCGAGGTGCTCTGCTTGACATAAATGGGAAGCTTATTCTAGAGTAAGGGCAGTCTTTGGGAGATGAACCTGTCCCGCCAGCATGTTCTGTTAATTGTGGTAATGAGGTTGTGATCTCTGGAGTGTGTGGCGCAGGGGGATTGGGATTTATTTAGGTGTTGGACATGGCTTTGTAAGTCAAGCAGAGATCACCTCTAAGTAGACGATAAGAGACTGAGAACAGCTGAAGTTTCTTGAGTCTTTCCATGTAGGACATGTGTTTAAGGCCTAGGATCCTTTTTGTAAGGTACTTTTGTGGCCTCTCCAGCTGTTGTAGGTGTCTGGTCAGGTACATGCCAAATGAGGCGTTATATTCCATGACTGGTCTAATGAAGGATGAGTAGAGAGGGATGATGACCTCTTTCGTCCTGGATGCAAAACCTTTCAATTATAAGATGTGCCACATAGAAGGACTTTCTGACCACAGTGGCAATGTGGAGGTTGAAGGTGAGGGGAGGTGGCTGTAAACCTGAGTGCCCAGATCAGTGTTCAGTGGGGTCCCATCAACATGGTAATTCATGGGAACTGAGTTTTTTTACAAAGGGGATGATAAATTATTTTTTTGGCGTTAAGCTTCAGGCCATGGTTCCAACACCAGTCATTGGTCTCAGAGAAGCCCTTTTGTAGGATGTCTGCATCAGTTGAGGTGATGATAATGACTCCTAGCTTGCAGTAATCAGTAACCTTGGTCAGCCAGAGTCCTTCTGTGTTGGCCTGGACTTCTGAGAAGTAGATGCCAAATAGGAGAGGGCCCAGGACCTAGCCCAGTGGGACTCCACTCATGACTGGTCAACAGTCTGACTTGGAATCCGCAACTTCCACTTTGTGGGTCCTGTCTGTGAGCCAATTTGCAACCCACCTAGTGATGTAAGGATTGATACCTAGTTTGCTCAGTTTATCAATGATACCCGAGTGGGGAATGGTATCAAAGGCCTTGGCCAAGTCGAGGTATGCACTGCTTTACCCTCATCCACAGCCTTGGTGACTGCCTCAAAGAAGTCAACCAGGTTCAGCAGGCAGGATCTCCCCTTGACAAATCCAAACTGTGTGGGGTCAAGAGTTTGGAGATATATCTTTGTTAAGCAGATCCACGATGATGCGCTCCATAGCTTTGCATACCAGACTCATCAGACTAATGGGGTGATAGTTCCCAGGGTCTGTAGTTGCTTCCCCTTTATGGAGCGGGATGACTGTAGCAGTGTGCCATTTGTTAAGGACATAACCTGAGGTAAGGCTGTGATTGAACAGGACACACAGATGTGGTGCCAGTTCATTTTTTAGCTCATGTAGGACACAGCCAGGGATATTGTCAGGTCCCATGGATGCTGTATTCTTGGCTTTGGGCAATACAGCTTTTACCTGTGCCACAGAAATGGTAGGTACCAGACTTTCTTCTGGTATTGTGATAGGGCCCTTGGGAGGGGTGAAAGGAGTAAAGTTGGCACGGAATCTGTCAGCCAGTATGTTGGCTATATCTGTTGGCTTAGTATAGGAGGTGCCATTGTGCAATAACTCAGAGTAAATCTGGGTATTGCCTTGGATGTTTCTGATATAGCTATAGAAGGCTTTGTGGTTATTTTTGGTGTCAGTCGCAATTGTGCCTTCATAGCTGGCTTTAGAGGATTTGATAAGGGATCTCAGCTTTTTTTTTAAACTGATAAGGGAGGTTTTCCAGTCTTGTGACTTCATTTTTTTCTGCAACAGTTTCCTCCTTCTGTTGTAGAGTTTATTGATGGCTGGGGACAACCAGATTGGCTTCCTTTTTTCGGAGGAGAGCATCTTAGTTCTATTTAGTATGGCAAGGTCTATGCATTTGTGTATGTGCTCATACAGTGCATTGGTGTATGATTCAGAAGTCATGGAGCTATTTTTCATTGGCATGGGTGCCGAGAAGTTAGGTACCTCTGTTTTTAGGATCCCAAAGTCAGCTTTAGAAAAGTTTTTCAGGATGGTCATCTTAGTGGGGGGTGTAGGTGAGATGGAGATTTCCATGGTGATCAGTTTGTGGTTGGATTTAACCAGGGAGGAACTGGCTATAGGTGTGGAGCAACAGTCTCCCATGTTGGTGATAACCAGGTCGAGGATGTTGCTTCCTCTAGTGGGGGTCAGAATGAGCTAGTCCAGGGTATTGGAATTGATAAATTCCAGAAAGCGTTGGGCGTGTACATTGGTACTTGAATAGTTTTCCCAGTTGATGTAAGGGTAGTTGAAGTCACCCAGTATGAGAGTATTGGGTTAGACGTTGATAGACTCCAGGGTACTTAGGAACTTGGAGTGAGAGTCTAGCAACATGTTTGTGGTTCTGTAGCAGGCTATGACTTGTATCAACATCTTACCCAGTGTTAGTTGTACCTGAAGTATCTCAGATGCATTATGCTGGGCTACCAGTCTAGAGGTGTGTGTATCCTTTAAGAATATGGAGACACCAGCTTCTTTGGAGCTTCCGGCTGTATGCTGGGGCTGAAAGGTATGGAATGAGTTGTAGCCTGAGAGCACAGGGGTGCTTTCTGCCTCTTTAAACCACTTCTCAGTTACAGCACAGATTTCGACATTCTCAATTTTGAGGAGAGCTTTGAGCGAATACATCTTGAGATTTAGACTTCTAGTATTGAGCAGCATGACCCTCAGATTGCATTTGTTTGTAGCTGTTACAGTGGAATTTTGGTCTTTGAAACACTGTCTAAAAAGGCACTATAGGGGTAGCAAGAGCCTTAGCCAGTACCCGGAATCCCAGTGGTGACAGAAGCAGGCCGTCTCTGGCAAAGCATCGAGGTCTGTTGATCATGCCGTCCCAGGAAGACCGATACCGGATCCCCTTAGAATGACACCAGAAACTTAGCCAATTGTTTGTGTTGTGCTTCTTCCCTCAGTCATGCCCCTCTAATGCATATTCAAAAGATGTATATTCATTCAGGTGGTTATCCAGATGTGTGTGTGTGTGTGTGTGTGTGTGTGTGTGTGTGTGTGTGTGTGTGTGTGTGTGTGTGTGTGTGTGTGTGTGTGTGTGTGTGTGTGTGTGTGTGTGTATAATGTGTGTATATATAACCAATCCAGTTTTAAGTGTAGCCTCTTCAACCCCAGCTACTGTAGATTTCTCTGGATATCCCAGGTTTTCAATATGAAAACATCTGATATGACAGGCTTAAACAAAAAAAAAAAAAAGAGGAAAAGAAAAGAAACATGCATTTTGTTAGTTTGACATTCAGAAAAAAAAAGTTTAACAAAAATCTACTACATAATAAAATAAAATCATGGTAAATAGCACATATTTTTTGCACGTCATGGAGAAAATAAATACATATTTCGAGCAATGAATGCCAAAGTGTACCTGTGTTATGCCTAGTTATACTCTCGTATGCTTCTGCTAGGTGGGCCCACCAGATGTGTAATAGTGGTAGTAACAGGCAGGTTATAGTGGCTCTGTGGACCTTGTCCATTTATTAATGTTTTGTTATGAGTTATGTAACTTGATCAAATATTCAACACAAAATCAATCAGCCATTCATACCACCAAGCATCACAATTGTTATGATCTATAAGTGATGTTATACATGAAATGGAGTTTTTATCTGAAATTTAAAAGTCCTCTGTGCTTTGACCTCATCCTCTGAGAGGTTTGAAACGAGCTGTTATTATTAATTAATAGCTGACACATTTGCACATTTCTTGGCAATTAGTCCTCCCTCCCTCTCTGGCCAGTCATCATGTTCCCTTGTTTGCTACTCACTCCTACTTCACAGCCTGAGTACATGGACACCCTGACATGTACCTTTGGGCTGGTAAGTGTTTTTTATTGCCTGAGTACATGGACAACCTGACATGTACCTTTGGTCTGGTAAGTGTGTCTTTTATTGCCCGAATACATGGACACCCTGACATGTACTTTTGGGCTGGTAAGTGTGTCTTTTATTGCCTGAGTACCTGGACACCCTGACATGTACCTTTGGGCTGGTAAGTGTATCTTTTATTTTAGTTACAAGGAAGAAACATTGTGCAATGCTGATGGCAGTTGCAATTAAATTACTCTTAAAATATATCAAATATATTAATATAAAGCTGAGCCTAGACAGCAGCTACAAATATTAATTTGTAATGAGAAAACACAAGGTATTTGAAATAAACTGATACATAGTAAAATGCAAGTTGTAATACTGATGGTTGACAAAATGTATGTGGTTTCAGTTGATACATGAAATGAAAGCTCATAACTGTCCCTGTTGTCATAAGTTTTGAAATAAGCATTCAATATAGTTGTTGTAGGATGCACCTCATTGACTGCACATGATCATTGCACAATTCTGCCCACAAGGAATATTTTGCAATCTCTTTGTGAATTTGGTTTGCAGAAACACACTGCTAGATCTAATACATACATCAAAAAGTAGCTTCACTAAACTGTAAAAAATGCTAAAAAAAAATTCAAATTTGCAATAAGACATTGGGCCAGTACCTTCCCCCAGGACATGATCTCTTAACCCTCATTATATCTTGCCTCTTACTTGCTTCTCAGTCCAACTGCCATATATGAATAGTTGGTGCAATGGGACATATAGATTTACACACAGGGTCGGACTCCAAAACATTGGAATAGCTAAAGTGCACAGCCTTGACTATTCCAGTCTTACTACTATGATTAGTAAAATCTAACATATCCCAATGCAGAATGATATCATCCTGGAGGCAGTATACACCTGTTTCAATATCTTGTAATGCTTAAGCAATGAACTAAATGGGGTCCACTATGCTAAGACAATGTGATACACTAATATTCAATATTAATGAGCATCACTACAGAGTCTGAGCATAGAGCTGAAGCTGCCTGAGAACTAGGTGGGGTGGGGCTACCCAGTCCAAATGAAGTTCTTGGGTAGAGCAGGTCCATCTGTAGGACAGACCAGGTATTGCATGCAGGGAGTTTGCCTGCAATGCCAGCTGTGGCATACAGACAGAGCTGCATAGCCATGAGACCATTCATCACCACAGCTCCATCTGCATGGTAGACTGGTGAACGCGGGCATGATGGCCAAGCTGACAATGATGCATGCATTCACCACAGGTTCATAGGTAGGTACTAGGCTATCTGCCTGAAGGCATTTATAAGCCTAACTGGAATGTGTTAACGTTTGCCACCCCCTTAGATTAGTTCCCTGTGCTTCTGTCCAGCAGAGCCATTGAAGTGATCCCTGGGGTAAACTTTCTGTTTCCCATCCACTCGTCAAGGTTTCTCTTGAAGAGGGTTAGTGAGGAGCTCTGCCTAATGTAGATTGGTATCTTGTTCCAGAGAATGGGAAATCTCTGGGACAGGAATCTATCCCTCCAGCATGTTCTATTTATTGTTGTGGTGAGGTTTAGATTCCTGGAGCGTGTGGCTCGAGGGGATATGGTTTTCTTTAGGTGGAGCATGTCCATCAATTCTGGGTTGGATATGGCCTTGTATGTCAGGCAGAGATCACCTCTGAGTAGATGGTATGCAACAGAGTACAGCTGGAGTTTCTTCAGTCGAGCTGCATAGGGCATCTGCTTGAGGCCAGTGATCCTCTTGGTGAGGTACGTCTGTGGTCTTTCCAGTTGTTGCAGGTGTCTTGTAAGGTACATCCCAAATGGGGCATTGTACTCTATGATGGGTCTGATGAGTGATGCGTAGAGGGGCCCAATGAAATCTTTCAGTCTGGATGCAAACCCTTTTGTGATTAGGTGGGCCACATAGAAGGATTTTCTAACCACTTTGGCAATGTGATTATCAAAGGAGAGGTTACTATCTACTTGGGTCCCCAGATCCCTTATTACATCTTCCATATTTAGGGGGCTACCACCTATGTGATAGTTTGTGGGTACTTTGTTTTTTCCAAAGGGGATGACTACACTTTTTGGCATTTAGCTTGAGGCCATGGTTTTGTCACCAGGTATCTCTCTCAGTGAGTCACTTTTAGAGGATGTCTGTGTCAGATGGAGAGTCAATTATAGCCCCTAGTTTGCAGTCGTTTGTGAACTTGGTCAGCCATAGTCCTCCTGTGCTTGCCTGTACCTCTGAGAAGTATATGCTGAACAGGAGGGGTCTTAGGACTGAGCCCTGGGGAACACCACTTGTAACCGGTTTAGAGTCAGACCCAGCTCCCGCAACTCTCACCATGTGGGTTCTGTCCATGAGCCAGTTGGCAACCCATCTTGTGAGGTAGGGTTTATGTTTAGGCTGTTGAGCTTGTCTATAATACCTGAGTGGGGTATGGTGGTGAAGGTCTTTGCGAGGTCTAGGTAGGCGGTATGGACCACCTTTCCCTCGTTTATAGCCTTGATAACTGTCTCAAAGAAGTCCACCAGGTTTAGCAGGCATGATCTGCCCTTAACAAAGCCGAACTGGGTAAGGTCCAGTGTTTGGTTCATAGGTTCATACTAGGCTATCTTCTCTAGGGCATTTATAAGCCTAGCCAGAATGTGTTTGGCTTTCGCCACCCATTTTAAATTTATTTTGCTATGCCCTTTTTCGGGGTTAGTATACTGTGCCTCTGTCTAACAGTGACACAGAAGTGATACCCGGGGTAAACCTACGATCTCCCATCCACTCATCAAGATTCCTCTTGAAGAGAGTCAATGAGAGACTCTGCCTAACCTGGACTGGGATTTTATTCCAGAGTGAAGGGAGCCTCTGGGTTATGAATCTGTCTCTCCAGCATGTCCTATTTATTTCAGTGCTGAGGTTCAAGTCTCTCGAGCGTAGCTCGATGAGATTTGGATTTTCTGAGGTGCAGCATGTCCATTAATTCTGGGTTGGACATGGCTTTATATGTCAGGCACAGATCGCCTCTGAACAGGCGGTATGCCACTGAGTAGAGCTGGAGTTTCTTTAACCGGGCAGCATATGGCATCTGTTTGAGCCCTTTGATCCTCTTGGTGAGGTACTTTTGGGGTCTTTCCAGTTGCTGCAGGTGTCTGGTAAGGTACATCCCAAAGGGGCATTGTACTCAATTATGGGCCTGATGAGGGATGAGTAAAGAGGCACGATGACCTCCCCGATCTAGATGTGAATCCCTTCATGATTAGGTGGGCTATATAAAATGTTTTTCTAACCACTTTGGCCACGTGGTTGTCAAATGAGAGATTGCTATCAACTTGGGTCCCCAGGTCCCTAATTACTTCTTCTGTACTTAATGGATTGCCACCTATGTGGTAATTTGTGGGCACTTTGTTTTTGCCAAAGGGATGACTGTACACTTTTGGCATTTAGCTTGAGGCCATGGTTCTGGCACCAGTTGTCTGTTTCTATGAGGCCCTTTTGGAGGATGCTTGTGTCGGCTGGAGAGTCAATTATGGCCCAGTTTGCAGTCATCTGCGAACTTGGTCAGCCACAGTCCTTCCATGTTGGCCTGTACCTCCGAGAAATATATACCGAACAAGAGAGGTCCCAGGACTGAGCCTTGTGGGACACCACTTGTAACTGGTTTGGAGTCTGACATGGCTCCAGCAATTCTAACCATGTGGGTTCTGTCCTTGAGCCAGTTTGCAATCCATCTAGTGACATAGGGGTTTATATTTAAGCTGGTGAGCTTATCTATAATCTTGTGAGTGGGGTATTGTATCGAAGGCTTTTTCGAGGTCCAGGTAGGCTGTGTGGACCACCTTCCCCTTGTCAATGGCCTTGGTGACTGTTTCAAAGAAATCAACCAGGTTTAAGAGGCAGGATCTGCCCTTAACAAAGCCGAACTGGATAGGATCCAGTGTCTGTAGGTCCCCAATATCTTTTTTTATGAGGTCCATGATGATCCTTTCCATAGCTTTGCAGACCAAGCTAGTCAGGCTTATGGGGCGATAGTTTCCAGGATCCATTGAGGCACCACCTTTATGGAGAGGGACCACTGTTGCTGTACGCCACTCTTTGGGCACATATCCTGTAGTAAGGCTGAGATTGAACAGTAGTTTTATGTTTGGGTTTAGTTCTTCTTGGAGTTCATGTAGGACGCAGCCCGGGACACCGTCTGGTCCCATTGATGCTGTGGTTTTTGCTTTGGAGAGGGCGGCTCTTACCTGAGCATCTGAGATGTCAGGAGGGCAGCACTCTGCTGGGATAGATATTTGCCCTTTTGGTGGGGAGGGGGGGGGGGAGTTTGCGCTGAACCTGTCAGCTAGGATGTTGGCAATGTCTGTGGGTTCGGTGTATTTTTTGTCATTTTGGAGGTTCCCAGTGTCTCTGTTAATGAGATCGATGATGATGCGCTCCATAGCTTTGCAGACCAAGCTAGTCAGGCTTATAGGGCGATAGTTCCCAGGGTCTGTTGTGGCTCCACCTTTGTGGAGCAGAATAACTGTTGCTGTGCGGCACTCTGTGGGCACATAGCCTGTGGAGAGGCTGAATTTAAACAGTGTGTTTAGGTGAGGGGTTAATTCATCTTTGTACTCGTGTAGGATGCAGCCTGGGACACTGTCCGGTCCCACTGATGCTGTATATTAATATATAATAGGTTCATAGGTTCATAGGTTCATACTAGGCTATCTGCCCAAGGGCATTTACAAGCCTAGCCCATCGTTTTGTGGCTTACGCCACCCCTTTAGTATGGGGAACTATACCCATTATTTTGCTGTGCCTCTGTCGAGCAGTGACACTGAGGTAATCCCTGGGGTATATCTGCGATCTCCCATCCATTGGTCAAGATTTCTCTTGAACAAGGCCAGCGAGGTGCTCTGCCTCACATGTACCGGGATTTTGTTCCACAGCATAGGGAGTCTTTGGGTGATGAATCTATCCCTCCAGCACGTCCTATTAATAGCCGTGTCAAGGTTTAAGTCTCCCGCCCTTGTGGCTCTGATGGATCTAGATTTTTTGAGGTGAAGCATATTCATCAAATCTGGGTTTGACATGGCCTTGTATGTTAGGCAAAGGTCACCTCTGAGCAAGCGGTAAGCGACTGAATAGAGCTGGAGTTCTTTCAGTCGGGCAGCATAGGACAGATTTTTGAGACCCTTTATCCTTTTGGTGAGGAACTTTTGTGGCCTCTCCAGCTGCTGCAAGTGTCGGGTCAGATACATTCCGAATAATATTGATGCTGTATATTGATGTTTATATACCAATTGTTCTTTGTTTAAATGCTTACACTTTTTGAACTTGCTTATGTGTGATATTTTTAGACGTGTTGTTTACTATTGGACTGTGTAGTATTGGCTACTATGTTATCCATTTATTTTCTTCTACTATTGTAATAATTTGTAATTGTTCTGGAGCTTTTGTCCTTGGGTCTCCACTGAAAATGGGCCCCTGGCTCAGCTGGACTAACCCGGTTAACAAATGTCAATAAATAAATAATATTTCTCTGCAGCTGGCTGTCACCTAATCCCTGTGTCCCCAGCCAAATATACCACAGGGAAACATCTCCCTGCCTAGGTGCATGAATCCCATTGCTTTCATGTACTACTGTCCTTAAAAGATTGCCAAAACTGGTTATCACCTCTGATGTGTGATGAAGACAAATATGAATTAAAAACAATGGTCATAATATATGGGATTATACAAAGGTCTTCAATCATAACTAATGTATAATGTACTCAAAATAATACAAAGAAACTCCTCAAGAGCAAAGGTTCGGCAGTGAATTCCTGACCTCTGTTATGAAAACTAACAAACTGGTTATGATTAGACATCTGATCATAATGTATAGGGATGCATGAAATGATCCCTTTACTCTCCAGAAAAGAAGCATGTAAAATGAAAACTTAATTAGACCTCATGATGTCACAGAAATGTTATCTGAAACAGTTTATGTACATGTGGTAGGTACACCCATGCCTGTGTGTATACAAATGTTACTGTCAGCTACCATCTGTGTGACTATGAAAAGTGCCCGTAAACATTGATCCCTACATGGAAAACAGGATTGCAAACTGGCTGAAGAACAGAATGAATGCTGACAGGGTCAGTGCTGCCTCCCCAGTCAAAATCTGATCATTGGTGTCCACCAGAGTTAAGTACTAGACCCCCCTCCTTTTTGGAGTTTATTTCTGACCTACACTCCTAGAACAAGGATCTCTGACCAAGTTCATGGATAATTGTAAGCTGGGTGTCGTTATCAAATCGACTGATGCTACTAATACCCTTTAAACAGAACTAACGTGTTAATTCCTAGTGCACCAAAAAGGACTAAAACTAAATGCTAAGAAATGCAGGATCATCTCCTTCAGAAAACAGCAAAATCCTATCTATTGCATCAATGACAACCCAGTCTCCATTGAGTCTGTGATTAGGGACTTGGACACCTGAGTCAATGTCTCCATCTCCTTCAATTACTATATAGCAACTGCAGTCAGAATATCCTTCTGTAGCTCACAATTAATCACAAAGGCATCTCATATAAAACCATGGATATTACAGTTCCTCTGTACTCTGATGTGGTTAGACCCATTGTGCAGAGTAGTGCACCCTTTGTCATGTGCCTAACTAGACACATCCAAAAGCTTGAAAAAAAAAACAGAGGTTCCTAACAAAAAGGACCTTGGGGCTCAAAAATGATTAGTAACCAGGAAAGGTTGGAATCATTGCTCCTGAACTCAATGTCATATAGTGTCATGAGGAGAGATCTTGGCCTTGCTTTCAATGCCGTTGGGGACCCTATTATCCAAGACATCCTCTTTCTTGATATATCAAAGAATCTAGCCAACACTAGAACAAGAGATCTCAATTTACATCAGCTATTAAACAAACAAAATGGAGACATTATTCAGCACACCTCTTTGCTCTGGTATAGACTCCCTTTGCTCGTCAAGCAGTGTGATTTCCTTGTCTACCTTCAAACATATCTTAGACAAACCGATGGCTACCATAAGACACACTCTGGGACCTACAGGCCCTTCCCTCCTTGAAAAGTTTTGTAGAGCATGAGGATGGTTATGGGCAAGGCCCACAAAACGTCTGGTTAATTAGCTTTGTATTCCTATGTTGAGTATAAAAAGCATGCACTATATCTGAAAACATCACATTGTCTCTTTTCTCGGTAACAATGAACTGTTCAAGGTTCTTATGCAAAAGATGAAATGGTAATCTACCAGTGTAGTACCTCACAGGCAATTCTGTGCAGGTTAGGGCGTGTCCACATTTATTGGCAGGTCATCGCACATCTGACTGACAAGGTATGCTAATTTAACAATGACAATGTTCTGTTAATTTCCACTGTCCTAAACTAAGTACTTTTAACTACTGGTTTAACACATTGTTGCCACCTATTCAAATTACAGGTGCCATAGAAAAATGTAAGGTAGTAATATGTATAGCGGCAAGAACTTTATTTGTCTCTGTTTTATGTTCACCTGCCTGCTCATTGATATCAAAGGACATGGATGTTGGAGCCCAAGCTCACCAAGGAATGAAATCTTAAAAAAAAAAAAAAAAAAATTAGCTTTTTGTGAAGTAGTTCAGGGATTAGCTCACATTACCCCCTATTATGTAGCACTTAGTCCAAGACTGGACCCTTGAATCCCAGTACTTACAGTACAGCTCTACTTGAATGTGGAACTTGGTACGGCAGGTAGTCCAGCTTCCCACCGGGAACTGCCTGTAGTACCCAGTTTCACCTAGAGGTGAAACTTCATCTTCACTGAGAAGATGATTCATTTCAAAGGGCTACACCACTGAGTCAGCCTCATACTTCAGCAAGCTTTACCAATTTTCAATGCTGATTTATTTCAGGAAGGCAAAACCAGTTCCCCTTTTGGGATTGGGCACAGGGCTCCACCAGTTACCGTTAGCATACACTGAATGGAGAATTGTGTTGTCCTATGTTTTGGACTCAGGGACTGGGTAACAAACCAAGTTGGGTGTGCTTTTCCATGCCTGCATCTTTTGTAATCCAGACCATAATTTCATATTGCTGATACTATGTAATCCTTGTGGTGTTACATTAACTCCTATGTACAGGGTTTGTTCCTTGAATCTAAATTGCCCACAGGTGTGATACAAAATAAAGACCTGGCAACTTACTTCTGTTTCCTTTTTAGCCTTGTAAACTCTATGGTAGCAGTGGCCGTCTGCAGGTCAGTCTAAGAGAATGAGTGAGTGATAGGGCTTCCTATAATGATTTCATGATGAAGTTAGCCATCTTACTGTTCCGTGTCTATTGGATGGATTTGCTTATGTTTGGCAGCATATGTATTTGTATTCTTTGACTTATCATTTGTGCAATATACTCTCTATAGACACAGATAAGTTCCTTTTTACACCGTTTATTATATTTGTTTTGGTGCTGGATTTAGGTTGCATCTGTGCATGTTGTATTAGCAGAGATATCTCCATACTGGAGCTTTTCTCCCTGGGTCTCTGTTGAAAAAGGGCACTGTCCAGTCAGACTTTCCTGGTAAACAAATGCCAGTAAATAAATAAATAAATACATACATTTTGTACATCGTTTCTTGCTGTCTCACTATGTAGTCACTATAGATATACATTAACTCCTTTATATACAGCTCATTGTCTGAATTTTGCTGATGTTTTTAGTTACCATATAGTGCATGACTTGTTAATAGACTTGTGTACGTATGAAAGCAAAACTACTTTTTGTACAGAACATTTTACTAAAGTCTTGACTATGCAAATGCTATGGAGTTATACTATATATTACCTCCTTTGTAGACAGCCTACTGTGCTGGCATTTTGGTGAGGATTTAACCAGCTCGATATGTGTTTTGGTAGGTCACTTGTATAATATTTACAACTTGGTGTTTATTAAAAACAATAGTTTCAGGTGTGTCATGGCTGGAAAAGGTCTTTTCTCAGCCCAGGTATGCAGTTACAAGTAATAAACAAGAAGGTCCCCATTATGTGTCACGGTCACTGCACACTTTTTTCAGCATTTTCCCCCTTTTCCTGCTGACCATCAAGCCACTCCTCTAATGGATGCCCATTTGCCCCCCCCCCGAGGATTGCTCAGATACACTGATGAGAGAGTTGTCGGGGGACTGTCATATGAGTAGATGTTACTTTTTGTAGCCCCACTGGGTTCCCATCTACCAGGGGGTTTTCTTATAAAAGGCACAACCCCTCCACTTGTGCTGATATAAGTTATTGTATCACTTCAAGGACTGCCTTTGCCCTTTTGTCCACACATTCATGCTCCTCCACATACCCTGACAAGGGCTACCATTACTGGCCTGGGTGGTCTCACCCTCATCCTGTACCATCTTCATTCATCCTGGCATGCCTCCACTATCTAGTAAAGTCTGTTTCAGCAGGGTAGTGGTATGAACTAGCCAGGATCACCATCCCTCTCCACCAGGACAGGCATGTCCATTCTCCCTGCCTGTGCCATCAAGCACCTGAACCATCGTTTGACCTTGGGTCACCTGGGCTCTAATTGGAGATGTTCTCTCTGTGCCTCCAGAGTATGCTTCACTTTATATCTGTTCGACTAATCCCTTTGGATAAGAGTCTCACAACTGGATAAATACATACTGTGAGTAGCTGGCATAAGTGTGTGGAGAAGAGATAAGGGAGTCAGAGTTAAGGCACTATCCTGATTGTTGCAAGATCCTGTCTGAAGTAGCATGTCCATTGTTGGTGTGCAGTAATGCATGAAAACAGCGCTCAACTGCAAGAATATGGAACACAAATATGAACTGTCATCACTTACAGTGAAAACAGGAATAATCCATTTATCAAATAACAAAGACTCTGACTGTTTTCATTAATCTTTGCTCTGGCTTTCTTCCTCATAAACTATGTATATTATTGTTTCTCCCTAGAGTATTTTAAGTCTGAATGCATGAAATTACCCGTTTGACCTAACAGCAGAAGGACTATGTCATGGTGTATTAGGTGAGAGCCCATAAATGCTAAAACTATTATTAATTAGATCTGATGAAGCGTGCATGGAGCACGTGAAAGCGCTCATCCCTTGTTTTTGTTTCTTCGAATAAAGTTGGAGGTTTGTGCAAATTTGGACTTTTGTGGTGTATCCTACAGCTTATTTTCATGATATTTTGAGCTCTTGCTTGTTGCCGAGAGGATACTTCAGAAGTGTTCAGCGGTATTATATTTTTACATTTGGCTGTTGCTTTTTGTACCGCTACCTTCACACGATGGAAAATGTCAACCTGGAATTGGATTACAATCCGGAGTCGAGGGTGAATACTCTGAACATTGATGCCTTTTTACCACACAAGAGTAATCCGTTATTGACTCTCAATTTAACAGAGTCGGTAAGCACAAGAAATGTGATAAATGGAAATGATGAAAATATGACTGATTTCTATAACCTAACTAGAGAACTAGAGAATAATCTGTATAAATTACAAAGATTTTCCTGGCAAAAATAAACATCTTGAAGCTTGTATTCACTTCAAAGTCATACCAAGGGGAATGCGTGTCCTATGTATGCCTACGTATGGACAGCAATACCCCGATTTACTAAAAAAATGGCAAGACATGAATTTAGAACTGGGTTTCAAATATATTAAGCTACTATTGAAGTACTTTGAGCCACTAGAGATTGATTTACAGAATAATACTGATGCACTGTACAAAACTATCATTGAGCGCTTCAAATCCGAAGCATGCATCAGTAGACTAAACAACATATCCACCCAGATAAATATTTACAGTGATAAACTTAGGCTCATAAAACAGCGAAAACTGACGAGAGACCATCATAATTTCACCATGGGCAACATCTTTGTTTGGCCCAGAGCTTCAGAAAATAATTCATTGCAAAATGAGCACTCTACACGTTTGCAAGGCAGAGACCAGGAGGTTTTTGCATCTACGATGGAAGTTCATTCAAATTTAGCGCCCCTTTGTCAGCTGAGGCTTCTGCAACTGAGCTGCCGCATTCCATAGCAAACAACGTCATGGAGGCGACGGAGCTGAACACACCGCCTCCTAACCAACAAGCGTTACATGCCTCAAATGATCATTTGAGAATGGGAGCTATTCAGCGTACTACCCAGGTTATACATATGAATAGATCTATAGAAGCTCCTTTTCCGATCAAATTGGACAAGTTTCCGAGAGGGAGGTCGCAGAGCAGAGGACCCAAAAAGCGTAAATGTTCCCAAGACCGGTACGGACAGCAAAAGAAAGCCTGGAATTGACTTCCTTGGTTTTTAACTACTCTAATTATGTGTTGTCTGACTCTGACTTACTGCTACTCAACAAGGGGTTGAATTTCATCCCTTCACAACCCAGCTTGTTGCATGAAACATGTAATGATTTAAGGTTGTTTGCCAAAAAGTGGTGCTAAAAGTCTTTTTTAAAGCTAAAAATATTAAGAATGATGTGAGTAACAATGCAACTGTTAACATGTTAAAACAGAAGAGTACTTTCTCTCCATTGCTACCTCCGCCGGTAGAGTGTTTTGTTGAATTGTGTGAAAGAGATCTCTACACGTTTTATTCAAGTAGACATATTAACAACAAATTTTATAATTTAAATAATGCTGAATTTGTTTCACTTAGAAGCCTACGCTACAACAGAGATATTGTCATTACTCCAGCCGATAAAGGTGGAGGCGTAGTGCTGTTAGACAATGATGATTACATACATAACATAGAAATGTCTTTAGGAGCCACAGATACTTATAAGAATATAACAACAGAGGATGTGAATGTTATAATAAATAGTATAAAAGACAATTTATATGATATGTTAATATGCCGACAGGTTAGTAGTGAGACTTATGAGTTTTTAAATATTAAAAATCCACTCATACCATCCCTGAAGGGATTACCAAAAATACACAAAAAAGTATTCCCCATGCCCATGCGACCCATTGTTTCTGGAAGAGGCTGGGCCACTTATAACATATCAGTATTTGTGGAAAAAATGTTAAGACCCCTGGTAGACAACATCTCCACTATTTTGAGAGACACACAACAGTTATTAGATGATATAGAATCAGTCAAGCATGACTTAATAAATTTAGAATGCTTACTTTTAGTTACACTTTGATGTATGCAGTTTATTTACATGCATACCCAATGAGTATGGCCTTCAAGCTATCAGGGAGTTGATGGTCAAAGAAAGCACATTCAAGGTGGATAGACAAATTCTTTTGGGCCAACTGTTGGAATTGGTGTTATACAATAATGTGTTCATGTTTAATTGCAAGCATTATCTACAAACATGGGGTGTCGCTATGGGCACCCCATGTGCGAACACTTATGCTAATTTGGTTCTATACTTTTGGGAACAACAACACTTATTCAACAGCATGTGGATGAACAAGATTCAACTATACAGGAGGTTTGTTGATGATGTGGTTATAATATGGGCAGGTACAAAGACAGAGTTTCAGGATTTTTTGCGTTATCTAGAATCCACTACCGAGTTCCTAAGATTCACGGCAGAATACTCCAATGATAACATTAATTTTTTGGATGCGAATTTAAGGTTCAATATTGAACACGAGTTGACATCTGGATTATACAGAAAACCGTGTTGGAAAAACACATTATTGAACTTTAACAGCATGCACCCAAGGTATGTGTTTACAGGGGTAGTGAAGAGTCAGTTTGTCAGACTAACTAAATTATGCAAAGACCACGTGACTTTATCCAATGAAGCTGAAGTCATGGAGCAACTTTTTTTGCAGAGGGGCTATACACCCAGTCTAGTTAGGAAGATAAAGAATGAAGTTATTGGTCCAGTAATGAATGATGTAGGATGTGTAAAACCTAGTGAAACTGAATTGAATCACACCAAACAACAGAAACTATTAATTACATCATACAGTAAAGGAGCATACAATGAGAATAGGGTAAGATTTATGATGAAATATACCAATGATAATGATGAACTTAGGAAGATTATAAATAGACACTGGAGTGTACTCACCATGGTGAATGATCTTAAGAGTATAGTAGGTAATAAACCTTCCTTCACATTTCATACATGTGATCATTTAAAAACTATTTTTAGTTTTGATTCCAATAAACCAAGGAAGAATCTCAAGATGGGAGGTTTATTGAGGGGTACGTTTCCATGTAAAAAATGTAATATGTGCCAATACATTACAGCAATACAAAGCTATCAGCACCCGCAAGGTTTTTTTGAATTTAAACCCCAACATTTTGCTGATTGCGATACCATGAATTTGATTTACATGGCCACTTGCATACAATGTGATGCCTTTTATATAGGGCTCACAAAAAGGAAACTCAAAGAGCGTATATATAACCATATTTATGACATTCGAAAGAAAAATGAATTGAATGCCTTAGCCAGGCACATCAATTTGAATCCTACACATGAATTTAAATTCAGGGTTTTACAAGTGGTCAAGTATAATCTAAGGATGGGAGATAACATTAATTATCTAGCACGTTTGGAGCTTGAATGGATTTTTAGATCAGGAGCACATACAGACCCGGGTATTAATAATTATATATCTCTAAAACCCATCTTAGAACATTAACAATATGAAATTAGAAATTCTAAGCAATAGTTTATGAGATATCTGAATTTAGACTACAGCTTTAGAGTGACACAGCTAAGAATTATTACAAACCATTTGAACAGGGTCCATCACACACAATGTTTAAATGTATCTTTACATTTGTATCACATTTTGTGTCACCATCTCAGATCATTGTTAACCTGTTCTGTTATAGGCGTTTTATGGGATACATGATCTATAATGTTAGTTGGTTATTTCAGGAACTTCTCAGTATGCATCACTATCAACAACATGGATATAATCATTGATGAAAACTCCATGTTGGTTAAATATGAAAGTCATTATAGTTTATAGAGGAGAAGATGAATAGAGCATCAAGCAGTCAATGGACACTGCTTTGATTTATAACTACAAGGGATTATTTCATGCTTTATTATATTTTGATCATTGTCCAATTAGGTATATTAATGTTATTTTTAGGCATATGTAAACAACAATATATTTTTAACACATTTTTTACACATATATATTATGAATGCTCAGTTGAAGGCCACACAATTTAGATAGGCTTCATGTTCTGATATTGAAACATGAGAGGCAGGTTTGTTAGCTGTTTGTGCATAATATATAAATTTTTTGAGTGATATATTTTTTGAGTGGTTTTTAACGTGAGTAGACTTCAAATAATGCGAGATTAAATTTAGCTTGCATAGTATCAAATATTGTTTTACAAATGTTTACTTTATGATGATATGCAAGACTTTTATGTTCCAAGAAACAAGATCGCCTTGGAACATTCTAACGCATTTGGATTACTGTATCATTTTATTTTATTTTATTTGAATACTTGGAGTAAGTGAGCGCATTATGCTGTTTGCATTGTAAATAGTTTTTTATGATGAAATAACTGAAGATTTGCAACAGCGTGGCACTTCAGGGAACATGGGGCTCTGAACGCTTGCAAGTATGTGCTTATAGATGCTATATACAGCGTTATTTTATTTCTTGAATTCCGATTTTATGAGATGGAACTTTTTAAATTTATTTATGTCTATTGTAATATGTGCTTTTACGCTTATTGAATCTTAAAATAGATGAGCACTGTTATAAATGTGAAATACATATGTTAATGTTATTTGAGTGCACTTGGTCACTTTAATTCTCTACCAGAGTAATGTTTATTGAATAATTGTTTTATTATATCAATTAAGTGTGCTTCAAATGGTATATAAAGGGAAGAAAAACTATTATTAATTAGATCTAATGAAGCGTGCATGGAGCAAGTGAAAGCGCGCATCCCTTGTTTTTGTTTCTTCGAATAAAGTTGGAGGTTTGTGCAAATTTGGACTTTTGTGGTGTATCCTACAGCTTATTTTCATGATGTTTATTAAAAACAATAGCTTCAGGTGTGTCATGGCTGGAAAAGGTCTTTTCTCAGCCCAGGTATGCAGTTACAAGAAATAAACAAGAAGGTCCCCATTATGTGTCACGGTCACTGCACACTTTTTTCAGCATTTTCCCCCTTTTCCTGCTGACCATCAAGCCACTCCTCTAATGGATGCCCATTTGCCCCCCCCCTCCAAGGATTGCTCAGATACACTGATGAGAGAGTTGTCGGGGGACTGTCATATGAGTAGATGTTACTTTTTGTAGCCCCACTGGGTTCCCATCTACCAGGGGGTTTTCTTATAAAAGGCACAACCCCTCCACTTGTGCTGATATAAGTTATTGTATCACTTCAAGGACTGCCTTTGCCCTTTTGTCCACACATTCATGTTCCTCCACATACCCTGACAAGGGCTACCATTACTGGCCTGGGTGGTCTCACCCTCATCCTGTACCATCTTCATTCATCCTGGCATGCCTCCACTATCTAGTAAAGTCTGTTTCAGCAGGGTAGTGGTATGAACTAGCCAGGATCACCATCCCTCTCCACCAGGACAGGCATGTCCATTCTCCCTGCCTGTGCCATCAAGCACCTGAACCATCGTTTGACCTTGGGTCACCTGGGCTCTAATCGGAGATGTTCTCTCTGTGCCTCCAGAGTATGCTTCACTTTATATCTGTTCGACTAATCCCTTTGGATAAGAGTCTCACAACTGGATAAATACATACTGTGAGCAGCTGGCATAAGTGTGTGGAGAAGAGATAAGGGAGTCAGAGTTAAGGCACTATCCTGATTGTTGCAAAATCCTGTCTGAAGTAGCATGTCCATTGTTGGTGTGCAGTAATGCATGAAAACAGCGCTCAACTGCAAGAATATGGAACACAAATATGAACTGTCATCACTTTCAGTGAAAACAGGAAGAATCCATTTATCAAATAACAAAGACTCTGACTGTTTTCATTAATCTTTGCTCTGATTTTCAAAACACTAACATTAGGCTTTCTTCCTCATAAACTATGTATATTATTGTTTCTCCCTAGAGTATTTTAAGTCTGAATGCATGAAATTACCTGTTTGACCTAACAGCAGAAGGACTATGTCATGGTGTATTAGGTGAGAGCCCATAAATGCTATTTTTAAAAACTGTGACCAAGAAATCCTCTTTGCTGAAATACCATTTACCCTACAGGAGCTTCTTACATTTCCAGGGTCAGTATTTAGCAGGTTCTTTGACTACCAATGTTCTGTCATTTGGGTGCTCAAATCTCACTAGGAACCCATTTTACACCTGAACATATTTTTTCAGCCAGAATCTTCAGTCTCATTACATTCTTAGAGGGCCCACTTTTCACCTGCTACCATATCCAAATTACTGGCAGTGGACATGAGATATGTCTATCCACCAGACAGCCAATGTATCTTACCTCATATTTTGTTTCCATTGTGTCAAGGTGCAATTTGTAGTGTAAATAATATTTATATGTGATAAGGTCAATGTCATTTAAGCAATTGATCAGTTATCAGTCAGTCAGTACATATATAAATAAAAAAATAAAACATGAGAATCTTGAAGTATACTTTTTACTTGTCTTTTGTAATGAATGATATTACTAGACCTGTCCCCTCCCACATTTTGCTTTAAAGAGAGATGGGGGAAACCTTCAGCACAAACATAAGTAATGGAACTATGGCAGCAACTGACATCTGTGCCTGCTTTTCTTATGACGGTTTTGAACATTTTGTCATTTCACAGAGAGCTGTGCACATGCAGTATTGTTTAAATCCTGGTACAGAGTGCTTTATTCCTAATACTCTGTCATAAGTGGGTTAATTTGCCAGCCGCATCCTAGGTTAAATAATGCTGGTAATAGCGTTCTTATCCTGGAGGTGAACCTCTGACAGATTGCTGATAAATCACTTTCTCTGAGCAGCTGTTCCCTCTTTATTTATTTATTTTTCTTCTGCTTTATTAACTGGCTAGGTGGGCTGCTCCAAGAACCTTTTTCAGCCAAGACCCCAGTACTGAAGCAGACCAATTTGCACATGCATAATACAGAGTGCATTTGCACATGCATAATACAGAGTGCATGAGATATACGGAAGTACAAAACCAAAAACACTTAGAACAAAGTGCAAAAAAAGCAACTTAAATCGGAAAATACACTTCCATTAACAAAAGCACTGATAACAGAGATGAGATAAACAAGCCAAGTCCAACAGAAGGAATACGTACAAGACAGAAAATGTACACATGCTATATGCATTGTTCCGCATCTTGTGGATGAACTTGTTCCTACCATAATTAGGCAAATAGAAGAGCACCATTATGTGTATGTAATTAAACACAGCATATTAACTGTACAAATATTTGTATATGGTAAATTTAAGACAGTGTAGGGCATTGTAACTATAATAGATAACAGAGAAAGGATCCCAGGGTATTAGCAGCAGAGAGATAGAGAGAAGTTATAAGAACTGTAAGAGCTTATAATGAGAAATGAACATACAGAAGTTAGAGGATCGGGACACAAAAAAGGATAAGAGGAAGGGAAGAAAGCATTGTTAGCGTAGTTGCATAGCAGCTGTATTGGCAGCTTTATTTACGTATTTACTAGATGTTGTCATCAGTTTGATCTATGTACTTTAGATGGGAAGCAGCATTACTAGATGTTGCACTGCAGAACATGTTTTGTACGATTATCCTTCGTCCAGATTACAAGTACATTCTTACATTTAGGCTGTCATATAGTTTGCATCTAAAAGCCTTGTAACTGGTAGCTTGTCTTTTTCCTGTCAAAAGTTGCCAAGTCTGGCAGCCAAAACCTCATTCTTCAGATGAGCAGTGCAGAAATACTTTAGCATACTTATTGTATAATAAAAATTCAATTTCTTAAAAACACATTGCACAGTCTTCCTGATGAAGCAGCCTCAACAATTGGCTAATGTTTGTGCTTTAGGATGCAATTGTAATTTAAGCTGTATTCTTCTTTAATTACTTGCTGTTGTACTTGTGCAATTTGGTGTTTCAGAGTAATTGTTTAATGTCAGTTGAGTAACATGTGTTTTATCTCCCTTTCTGCTAGTCTCTGAGTTCCGTTGTTTTCACCTTATATAATTATGCAGCTCCTGTCCATAGATAGCTGTCCCTAATGTGGTGGCATGAACATTCAGCAAACATGTCACCAGCCACTTACACAGAGATTTTTGTTTTGATTCTAGCCCTTGTTTGCATTTTCAGTTTGGCTTCCTGAGCATGTCCCAGCTTTGGCTTTGTGGGATGAGAGGAGTGCTTATAGAAGGTTTCAATGATCTTAGTCAAATTCCATCACAAATTGTAGTTGTACTCACATCAGCTCTCAGTGAGTCATTATTTAGTATCACCTGTGCTTTTTATCCTCAGAGAAAAGTAGCCTTTTAGGAATTTCATGGCTTCACTTGCTATTACAACCTGCGATAGTTCTGCATATTATTCTGAGATTGCTTTACTACAGAGTAATGGGTATATGTCAGTAGACTGCTAAGATTTAGTATGAATTCACTAGACTGTACTGTTTTCACTGTACTGCTCACAGTTAGGCTATGCAGAATAAATAAAGGAACTCAAGAGCCGCACAATTAAGATAAGCTTTTTGATGAGTTCATAAAAAGTAGAGAGTCTTGCCTCACCACCCCCACCACACACACACAAAAATGTAGTAGCCTTATTGTTTCTCAATAATTGGGGACTGAAAGCTTTGACAGGAACTGAATATTATTAATTGTGTTCACCAGAGGGAATAAAAACAGGGCTGCATAAAGTAAATTGAAAACAAAGATAGGGCTGATGATGATGTGGTAGGTGGGTGGTGACATCTGGGAGGTATCAGGACGAGTTTGTTTCGGTCAGAATTTTAGACTCTGGGATTGTCCGTTTAAGTTTCATAATTGCTAGAAAAATCACTGATCATTTGCGCAAGTATATTCTGATCAGATGTGGTTGCAGGAACACAGTGCATACAGGAGACAGCCGTTGAAGTTTCACAACAGGAGAAATCACAGATCACTTGCATAATCATGTCATGATCAGACAGTTTAGAAGTGTAACACATTATGACGTATATTCTAACAAAAAAATTTAAAAAATGTAATTGTTACTTGCAGACACTATGTTTTTATAAGTTCAGTGATGTTAAGGCTGTCCTCTTCTTTTTCATTTTCACATATCTGGAAATGATACATACAGTCTTCAAAAGAGCACATATACTTACCGATGCATATATGTACACATACATGCATGCATATACATACATACATGCATGCATATACATACATACATGCATACATATACATATACATGCATACATATATACACATAAATGTATACATATGCATGCCTACATGCATATACATACATACATGCATAAATATACACATATATGGATACACATACATGCATACATCTACACATGTGCACACATACACACAAGCACAACTTCAGCAATGGATGCAATGCATTTTCCAGTAGAAGGACGATACGCTAGAGGCTGGTTCTGTTATATTATACATATCTGTGCTTTTTTATGCAGTATAGCGCTCATGTGCCATTTGTAGATACAGTTACCATGCTTCCTTCTCCTCTCCCATTATTCTGGGTACAGCTAGTAATAAAATTATAGACAATGAGTTAAGTGTCATGGTTTAATGTAATGCCTGTAATGCTGGTTGTATTATGCACTGTGAGTGAGAGCCAGACTTTTTTAAAGAGAATGAATGAAAAATAAGAATAATGGAGAAAATGTTTTGCATCTGCAAAACTGTCCTGGGAAAAGTATGTGCAAGGCTGTAAGGAAGAGGTGTCAGGGTGCTGTTGTGTGCCATAGGTCACACGGCACAACATTCAAAGGACAGTTCCCAGGAAATCAGCCATGATTATATTCCACAGTGTGCAAGGAACAAGGTATCATATTCCAGACACAGCTGATCCCTTGAAGGAAACAGAAAACGTGCAGTCCAACAAATGTCAACACAGTATAAATACTGTAGGTCAAGTTTGCCTCTATGAAAGAGGGCTTCTGTGTGACACTGTTATCATGCAGGAAAATCATTTGCAGTCAAAATACACCTACTAACGTTTTCATAAATATGTCACATGGCAGCAGTGTGCTGTATATGGTGGCTGCACTGCCATAATATAGCTAACATACCATATTTTCTGAACTAGCGCTTGATTCTCAGAGATAGCACTTCCCTTTCACCTGTGTATGATGTATTGCATTATAAAAATGCCATATCAGTTTCATTGTTTTACAATTATAGTTATCTTATTAGAAGGAAAATTTAGAAATACCATACAAGTAATGACAGAAACTGCATATTTAACAAAGAACCCCATTTCCTGTTGAGGCCTGTAACAAATATTCCCAAGTGTGTTTTTTGCAGCAGTGTGATGCTCTAACACTGTTTTGTTAGGCAGTGTGCACTAAGCATGTGCCACTGTACATCAGCATGGTGAATATTATTGCGTATTAATATGTTGAACTGGCATGTCTTTGCTTGGTGACTTTCAGATACATGTTACATTACATATTTCTGGTACATGGCGTTATAGCTTAAGAAGAATGTGTTGCAGATATCGTTTCACCTCATTTTCTTGTACTGATCCTGTCCACAATTAAGTTCGATCTACAGTGGTTTTATGTTATATATAGCTGGCAATGACTAATGCAGATCATGTGATAAAATAGCTACTGTTGGAGGTGGACTTGAATGTAGATTATAGAGGAATGGCAGCACAAATACATAACTGGCAACAAAGTACATAGTGGCAAAGGTCTGGGATCAGTACAAGGCTAAGCTACTGACAGCAGTGTCAAATACTAGGGACAGACATATAAAAGCAAAGTACACCATGCAGTACTGTAAAGTGCAATCAACTTCTATCCAGTATCTCTTTAAAGTACTTGTATGCTTTGGAAAGAGACAAATATCTGAAAAAGGCAATCTATGCTTCTAGGTAGAACAATAAAGTACTAGCACCTGCAGAGAAGGTGTAGGACACAAATGAACAGTGGTGCTGCAGTGATTCTTCAGTTTTTAGAACAGCAGGTACCACTAAGAGGAGGAGTTGCATGGTCCAACAGGGGTCGCTAATGGATGGCGATGGAAAACATCTCCATGTTTCTTTTCAACATGCTTTCTGCCAGGGAAGCCAGTGTGCCTTGACCTATCTGGTGCTGGAACAGATCATGTGCGATCTGAACATAATTGTGGAGTATTGTGGCACAGTACCAGCATATATTTGACTGTGCATGGAAAATGGCATGAAACCCATACTTGGAATGGAGGCCTACATGTGGAATGTCACAGCATGGTTTATCATCTCTGCTTATGTAGTTTTCCTGGTAGTACAGCCTGAAAAACAAAGCATTTCTGACAATGTCAAAGAATCTGCTATACCCAAGCCAGCCTTGTGCCATAAAGGGATAAAGCCCTCACTATGATCCCGGCAACTCACATTTGATTAGTGGCTTGGGTGACTGGTGGCTGGCGGGAAGAATGGGCAGTACCTATCCTGAGAGGGAGGTGGCTTCCTAGCCACCCTTGCCTGCCACTTTGCTGGAGAGAGGTGAAGGTTTCAAGCCACCAAAAGCAGGAGATGATCTGGGGAGGGAATACACTGTGGCTGCCCAAACACAGCAGCTCCACCAATGGGGTGGGCTGGTTAATACAGACATGATAGCTAGCATGGCTGTCATACCTGCATTCTCCCAGACCAAGAAAAGTGCCAGACTTGTTAGGCCACTATCCCACCAGGAAAAGACTTCTTTTATTTACCTGCCAACCTGTTGTGCTTTTTTATTTAGGATATAACTAGTGTTATAAACGTTTCATAACTACTGTTTATGATATAACTAAGTTTTTATTCTTCTCTTTCTCACAGAATACTCAAAAGATACATTACTATCTAATGTGTATTTTCTTTGCCAGAATTGTTTTAAATGTGTATATATAGATTACCTATCTATGTACTAGGTAACCTTCCTTTATTTTGCAATGAAAGTTACACATGGAAACCTATGGCTTACTATAATGTTTTTTAAACTGACAACTTCTGTAAATATGTAACGTCTCTTTTTATTCTTCATTTTCTTTTGCAATGAATGTTACACGTAAAAGCCTATGGCTTACTATAATGTTACTCTAATGTTTCTGACTCTGAATTGTGTCTATTATGTAACCTGTCTTTCACTATTATTATTAATGTAACTTCTTGTGGCGCTTCTCTCCCTGGGCCTCCACTGAAAATGGGTCTCTACGACCCAGTGGATTCTCCCGATCAACAAATACAAATAAATAAATAAATAGTGGTTTCAGCAGTATCGGTCAATTCTTGAAATAAAAAAAAAATTGGAATTGATTTCAGTAAATCATTTTATCTGAGTAAGAGATTGTTATCATAGATAGAGTATATATATTAAATAAAGTTTTTGAGAGGTTAACTGATCTCCTCTGATTCCTGCAGTAAGGGTCCATCCGGTGTACAGTGTTCCTTCATGGCTGAGCTGAGTAATTTTGGAATTCTGCCCTCTATAATCAAAATAAATTCAAACTTTCCCAATATTTTTTTATTCTGTAGTATTATCATAAAATGATTGTCTCTGCTAAAAATAAACTGCCTATTTAGCTCTATGGCAAATGGTATGTACTTCTGCTCATAACTGTACCATACTGTACTGTTCTGTAAACTACATTTAGAGCATATATTCCAAAATTCTGACTTCCTTGAGTTACGAAAAGCCTTGGGATCCTCAATAATCATATCATCTAGATAGTTCTATACATATTGACATGTGCTTATATGGGGATGTACATGCCTAACACTGTGTCATGGATTAATGAAAGAAAGCATTGGACCCATCACAGTGAAACTTGGAAATGAGAGTTAACATGGACCCTGCAGATTGTGGCGTAAGTCAGTTTCACTGCTACTATATGCTGTCTGTAACTCTGGACTCAATAAAATAAGGTTGGTGAGACAGAGCTTGACATATCATCCATCCATTGTTTATTAAGAGCTTGACCATTTTGAAACATGCCTGCTTTGAAATGCCATCTTAGCTTATATAAATCTTCTGAAAGATATTGTTGAAAATCGTACTTATTTCCAAAAGTTGTCCCTTCCTTTTGTTTATGATATATTAGCGGCTTCAACAGCATTGGTCACTTCTTGAAATAAAAAAAGTGGAATTGATTTCAATAAATGAGTTCATCTGAGCAAGAGGTCATCATCACAGATAGAATATGTATTTATATATCCATCTATCTATCTAAATATAATAAAGTGTCTGACAGTGAACATTCCTGTCTAATCCTTCCTTTGAATAAATTCCTTTAAAATTTCTCCCGTAATCTGAATAGAAGCAGATGTTTAACAGAATTGCTTTTGTGGTCAACATTTTGAGATAAGTTCTGTTTGTAAACAGCTTTCCATTCAAATGTTTTGCTGCCAGACTTGTATTACTAAATGTATGAAGTTCAATAGCATCCTTTTAGAGATGTTACTAATCTTTTAGGTTGTCTATGGTGCAGTTCCTGGGCCTGAATTCGCATGCATGTTGATGATGTTTGAGTACTGACAATATAGGACCTCAGTGATCATAGATCTCAACCTCTTTAAGCAAGAAATCTGGCAAAGCCATAAATAATGGGGGGTGAGGGGGTGGGGGGCAAAAGCCCAAACATAGGGACAAGTTTTATATATTGCTCCTACAAACTTAGAAAGTTGATAGAATAACGGGTTTTGCATTAGCATGAATTTTCTGAAGGGTATGAAGTCTGAATCTCACATGTCTGTCATTATTTTCTGACTTCAGCCCTCAATGATTTGGCAACGATTTGCCAGAAAAACACAGTTTTAATAGTAACAAGCCAATAATATGAGAGAGAAATCTGGACATTCTGCGAAAATCTGTACAGTTGAGAAGTATGTCAGTGTTGTTTGATACCTGTTTTTTTACTCATTTTGAATATTGATTGATTTCCATTCATCAGTAAATTGATTGCAGATATTTTAACAGTTGGAAAGTTTACTATATCCCATGATGGTAACCATTTGAAATGCCTGGAATGACTAGAGTGAGTCCCGAAATGCAGAGACTGAATGGCCGAAAGATTGGACTTATATATACTAAGTCTGAGATGTCATTTCTAGGGATATTCCCTT
Source organism: Protopterus annectens (assembly GCF_019279795.1). NCBI lineage: Eukaryota > Metazoa > Chordata > Ceratodontiformes > Protopteridae > Protopterus > Protopterus annectens. The sequence continues at coordinate 53,610,726 of NC_056745.1, forward strand.
TTCTCCAAGGTATGTTGATCTCGGAGTTGGTATCTATATCTAAATCTTTATATCTGTCTATGTATATATGGGTCTACTTTGTTTCATTGAATCTCATTTCACTGAATTTCATTTCGCCCCAACCACATCACTGAAAACACAAATTACTGAAAACTCATTTCACTGAATCTCATTTCACTGAACTGCAGTTAGTATATATGGCACTGTGTAGAGTACTGTAAGGCAAGTAAAAGGTATATGCCCTTTTCCCTACTGTAGTGCGATCCTGGAGTTAGGGGGTGTGGGGGCGTAGCCCCCACCTTGTTTATTTTATATTGTATTTTACCAAAAACATCAATTCAATACATTTTGAACAATAGACATGCATAGTTGCAACACCAATGACTAACTCTCTCCAGAAGACAATATATACTGAATCTGTTTGTGTTTTTAAGGTGAGATTGTGTCTGTTGTCTCTCATAGGTTCATCAATAGGTACGTACTAGACTAGCTGCCCTTATGGACTATTTTAAGCCTGTCCAATTTCCCTTTTTGTGCTCAAACTAAGCTGTCCCATTTGGTTGTAGATTGGCCTTACCCATCCCATGGTCGATAATTATATATTACCCCAATGAGAAAAACTGGGATCAAACCATAGATAATTTGATGGGACCTATGCAGGGGATAAAGCATTTAGGAGCTGCCTCTGTACATTAGTATTACAGGGGCAGTCCTAGGGAAAGTTTTCTTGTTTCCTATCCATTAAGCCAAGGTGTGCTTGAATATGGACAGGGATGAACTTTTTTTGTAGCTAGGGAGCCTGTTCTACAGCAGCGGTATCCTCTGCAAGATATACCTGTCCCTCCAAACCAGTCTGCTGATGTTGCAGAAGAGGTTTAGATCCATAGACTGAGTATTTCTCATGCCATTTGACTTGCTGATGTGCAGTAAATCCATCAGTATCCGATTGGAGGATGACTTGTATGTCAGACACGGGTTAACTTTTGGCAGGCTATAGGATACCAAGTATAGTGACAGGGCTTTGACTCTGTCTTTAAAGGACATATTTAGACCTTGTATCTTTTAGTAAGGTATCGTTGTCAGTGTTCCAGTTGTTGCATGTGCCTGGACAGATATGAGCCAAAGGTGACATTACATTCAGTGAATGGCCTAATGAGGTCTGAGGAAAGGAAAGTAATGACATCCTTAGATCCGGGCACTATTAGTTTGTTTATAAGCTATGACATCCTTAGATCCGGGCACTATTAGTTTGTTTATAAGCTGTGACATCCTTAGATCCGGGCACTATTAGTTTGTTTATAAGCTGTGACATCCTTAGATCCGGGCACTATTAGTTTGTTTATAAGCTGTGACATCCTTAGATCCGGGCACTATTAGTTTGTTTATAAGCTATGACATCCTTAGATCCGGGCACTATTAGTTTGTTTATAAGCTATGACATCCTTAGATCCGGGCACTATTAGTTTGTTTATAAGCTGTGACATCCTTAGATCCGGGCACTATTAGTTTGTTTATAAGCTGTGACATCCTTAGATCTGGGCACTATTAGTTTGTTTATAAGCTGTGACATCCTTAGATCTGGGCACTATTAGTTTGTTTATAAGCTATGACATCCTTAGATCTGGGCAGTATTAGTTTGTTTATAAGCTATGACATCCTTAGATCCAGGCACTATTAGTTTGTTTATAAGCTGTGACATCCTTATATCTGGGCACTATTAGTTTGTTTATAAGCTGTGACATCCTTAGATCTGGGCACTATTAGTTTGTTTATAAGCTGTGACATCCTTAGATCCGGGCACTATTAGTTTGTTTATAAGCTGTGACATCCTTAGATCTGGGCACTATTAGTTTGTTTATAAGCTGTGACATCCTTAGATCCGGGCACTATTAGTTTGTTTATAAGCTGTGACATCCTTAGATCCGGGCACTATTAGTTTGTTTATAAGCTGTGACATCCTTAGATCCGGGCACTATTAGTTTGTTTATAAGCTGTGACATCCTTAGATCTGGGCACTATTAGTTTGTTTATAAGCTGTGACATCCTTAGATCCGGGCACTATTAGTTTGTTTATAAGCTATGACATCCTTAGATCCGGGCACTATTAGTTTGTTTATAAGCTGTGACATCCTTAGATCTGGGCACTATTAGTTTGTTTATAAGCTGTGACATCCTTAGATCTGGGCACTATTAGTTTGTTTATAAGCTGTGACATCCTTAGATCCGGGCACTATTAGTTTGTTTATAAGCTGTGACATCCTTAGATCCGGGCACTATTAGTTTGTTTATAAGCTGTGACATCCTTAGATCTGGGCACTATTAGTTTGTTTATAAGCTATGACATCCTTAGATCCGGGCACTATTAGTTTGTTTATAAGCTATGACATCCTTAGATCCGGGCACTATTAGTTTGTTTATAAGCTGTGACATCCTTAGATCCGGGCACTATTAGTTTGTTTATAAGCTGTGACATCCTTAGATCTGGGCACTATTAGTTTGTTTATAAGCTGTGACATCCTTAGATTCGGGCACTATTAGTTTGGTTATAAGCTGTGCACTGTAGAAGGACTTTCTTACAATGGACATATGTTGGTTTAAAATTAGGTCACTGTTCACATATGTTCCCAAATCCAAAATAACTAGATCATCTCTAAGAGATGTATTGTTAATGTGGTTGTTTCTTGGGCTAGTTGACTTCCCAAAGGATACATTGGTGCCTCTCTTGACATTTAGTTTCAGTCCATGATTCTGGCAGCAGTTATTTATTTGGGACAAACCTTTCCTGCAGGATGGCTAAGTCATCTGGGGATTTACTGGCTGCTCCTAGCTTGCAGTCACCTGCAAACTTAATCAGCCAGATCCCTTTGGTATTGACTTTTCCTTTAGAAAGGTAAATGACAAACAGAAGAGGTCCCAGCACAGAACCCTCTGGAACTCCACTGGTGACCGGTCTTTTTGTGGAGCTAACTTCTTCTGTTTTGATTTCCTGTGTCCTATCTGCGAGCCATTTGACAATCCAGCAGATGACATAGGAGTTTATTCCCAGTTCATTTAGCGTTTCTTCTATGCCTGAGTGGGGAATTGTGTCAAAAGCTTTGACCAAGTCGAGGTTTGCCATGTGTACATTTTGCCTTCATCCATTGCTTTTGTGACATTTTCAAAAAAAATCCTCCCTTATGCAGGGGAATGATTGTAACTGTTCTCCATTCACTTAGTACAAAACCTGTATGGAGGCTGAGATTGAACAGTGTCATTAGGGGTGTGGCTAAAATCACCCATTCACTTGGTATAAAACCTGTATGGAGGCTGAGATTGAACAATGTCATTAAGGGTGTGGCTAAAATCACCCATTCACTTGGTATAAAACCTGTATGGAGGCTGAGATTGAACAGTGTCATTAGGGGTGTGGCTAAAATCACCCATTCACTTGGTATAAAACCTGTATGGAGGCTGAGATTGAACAGTGTCATTAGGGGTGTGGCTAAAATCACACATTCACTTGGTACAAAACCTGTATGGAGGCTGAGATTGAACAATGTCATTAGTGGCATGGCTAAAATCACTTTAGGAGGAGATTGTGTGTGTTGTCAATCATTAGAGCCTTAACGCATAATAACACCCAGAAAGTAAGTTTACTTTTTAAGCATTATGCCTGCATTTTGTCTGCTGTTGTATAATATTTTCCTAGATCTTGTTTTACTTCACATTTAACATAATTTATTTGCATTACTTGCTATTTGTGATCGTTCCTTTTGCATGTGTGACTGAAGTCATATGTCTACTAGCTGAGGCTGGTGATTTATTGGTACACCTTTCTGTGTGTTTTGGTATTAGTATTATTATTAATACTAGTACAAGTACTAGTATTAGCATTAACATTAGTATTAATATTAATATTGTTATTAGTATTAGTATTAATATTAGGTTTAGTAATAGTATTACTGTATGATTGAAAGCATCTTTCATTACTGTAGCAGCGTCATCTTACTATTCCACCTTTTTATCCTTCTAAATGTCTTATCATCATTCCTCATGCTTAATGGAGGAATTTCTTGGTAAACTGACTGCTGCAGTGACCCTTCTCCATTGGAGGTCTAGTTTCACTTTGGCTGCTAGTCAACACCATGAGGCAAAACAGGCCATGGCACTCCATGTTTTCATGTGCTTGTAAGTATCCAGGTTCAGTGCTTATATTCCAGACAAGTTTCAGAGACCTGATCTCCAATGGTCCGAATCATGACACTACATACAAATCCCAGTTCTGTCTGCAACAACCCAAGGGTTTATCTCCAACCTGCCTCAAAACTGTGACTTTTTTTGTTAATGTATATTTTGATCCATATATGGTGATTGTTATGCTCCTTCACCAACAGGCAGCTTTTTCTTTATTCAGTACGATATGCTATCAATCTCCTCTGAATATATCCCTATGTCAAAAAGGATGCATCAACCTCTTTGAACCTAGTTTTGGCACAGGTATAAGCTCTGAATTCCTGTTCATCTATCATCCACATATGGTGATTGTTGTGCTCCTTCACCAACAGACAGCTTTTTCTTTATTCAGTACTTTAAAACTGGCAGGATCAGTTTGAAATACAGATATGCTATCAATCTCCTCTGAATATATCCCTATGTCAAAAAGGATGCATCAACCTCTTTGAACCTAGTTTTGGCACAGGTATAAGCTCTGAATTCCTGTTCATCTATCATCCACCAGACTGAGTGAAAATAATACTTCAGGAGATTGAAAGCTTCTGTATTGGCTCTGTGTTTGGGTCAATGAGGTGCTTTATCTTTGATGACTTCAGTGCTTGGGTTAATGAGGAGACTGTGGCCCTGACACATTAATTCCTCTATAATATGATTTTGCTCAGGTAGTTACCCTTTGCAACCTGTCATTTATGACATACCTTGGACTTGGTGCTCCAGTTCGGTATGACAGTCCTTCACTTGATGGTGGAAAACATTTCTTGGTCTGAAAACATTGGTTTGTTTCACAGTTAACTTGCCTAGTAACACCCTCTTATCTTGAACTTGAGGAATGCAGGAAATTCAGAGCTGTAATAGCTGGTCATTTTTTTCTTGTGCCCTGTTGGTTGCTTTTCTAGACTTGTGCCGGTGCTGTTGCTGAACTCTGTGTGGTCTATGATGGGGCTGTAAAATCCTGCATTGATTTACCTGCTCCAAGCTCATGCCTGCCCCATTCACCTTATTTCACCAGAGCCAAAGTGTGCTGCTGACCTGATGGTCTTCAGTAAGTCAGAGAAAGACGTGAAAAGAAATGGTAAAGAGCTGGAGTCATGGACATCGAGCTGAGACTTGATGGGCATTATTCTCTTTGACATGATGTTAGTGCTCTGCTTGATTTCTACTGCACCTTATGAGGCAGCCATGCTGTCTGACATGGTCGACTGGTTCTGTAATCCAGCCTGTCTAGCTGGACAGCTTCCTCAAATTAAGATTCAGATCCCTGATTACACTGAACTTGTGCCTGCTTTCAAAGATATGCATGCACTTCTGGATTGTACATATCTATGACTTCAATTATTTTGTTAAAAGTGTTTAACACAAGAAAAGAACCCATGTTTATAAACCTGCAATGCCTGCAGAATCCATGGAGGTATGTGCACATTGCTCTGTTTGTGATACAGCTATTAGGACTTTCACCATGTGACTTCAATAAAAAGACTCTCAACTTGAGATTAATTTTGTTGACAAAACATGAATATCTTTCAGTCTTCTGAACCAGTTTGGGTTGTCCCAACAAAATCTTCCAACTGTCCTTCAGAATATATTTAATCCCCCAATAGCCGACAATGTCTATCATCATTAATTCTGCTATACTTTATATGTTAGTCATTTGCTCAGCTAAACCTCTCATCAAGATTGGTATATAACTGGACCATTTGTTTTTTTTTTAAATGCTTCATTCAAAATATTACTTAGAGTTGTTTCCTCAAACACATCCTTTTTTCCTTTAATTTGAACTAGAAAGATGCAGTGCTTTATATGTGTAGATTGCATTTATTGTAGGAAATATAATAGCTCTGTTTAGGTATATAACATTTCACAAAAGAAAATATTGGAATAAAAACGCCTGAAACCATCAGAATTCAATTCACATCCAAAAACACAACATTTGGTTGTTTATATTCTCTGAAGTGGAACTAGGTAGAACAGAAAATATTAATATTGTAGTTAAGAGGTATGGTGTAAAGTAGGTTCAAAGAAAATTGTATACATGGCTATCATTAGGTTTCTGTTAGAAATATAAAGATGGGGGTGGGTAGTGTTACAAAACGATGTATATAGCTTTGTGATGCTTGTCAAACTATTCAGATATTGCTGAAGACTGGTTGTGGGCCATAGGATTCTGAAAGAAGAAAACTTGTTTTTGTGATATGGCAAGCTGAAGTTAAGAGCAGATCCGTTGGTTTCATAGGTGAAGGTTTAGTTGTGTTTTAAATGTGTTTACATTCTGAATAGATTTCTATGATAGCAGGATGTGGTTCCATAGTTTAGCTATATAGAATCACCTGCATTATTATATATTAGATGACTTGGTTATAGTACAAGTGATTTTTCTCTGGAGCATAAAATTCTATTGGTGGATTAGTGCTGTTGTAAGTTATTAAGTGCTGAGCAATGTTCTGGTTTATAGAGAAGACTGTGTATTGCATTTAGCTGTGAAAGATCTAGGTGTTGGTTCTAACCAGTTTCATTCTCTTAGGGCTAGGCAGTGATGTATTCTGTTGTTATAGTTTACTGAAAATTTGTCTATTTTATTATATCATTGCTCTAGTCTGGACAGTTGTGAGCATGCCTCTCAACTTTTAGAGCAGGAAATCTGGACAAAGCCATATATAAAAGTGGGACAAAGGCCCCAAAATAGGGACAATTTAAAAAATTGCTCTTATAGACTTAGAAAATTGAAAGGATAACAAGTTTTGCATTAAGCGTGAATTTTCTGAAGGGTATGAAATCTGAAATTCAAATGTTTGTCATTATTTTTAACTTCAACTGTTAATGATTTGCCACTAATTTGCCAGAAAACCACAATTTTATGAAAAATGGATCAAAATATGAAGCGAAAATCTGGACATTCTACCAAAATCTGTGCAGTTGAGAGGTATGAGTCTTGAAGGCAAGTGAAGTTTGGCACAGCACAGCAGAGACATAATAGTAAGAAATTAGAGGCTGTATTTCTCCTGGTTATATGTATTTTGGTTATATGCCATCTGGTTATATGTATTCTAGTTATATGTAGTCTGGCTTCTGCCATGTTAAACTCACTCTTTTTTGGTAACTAAGTGGATTTTTTCTCTTGTAAAACTGATTGTAACTGCAAATCAAGCCTACAGAAATGTGGTATGTAACAGAGCTCCATCAGAATATGATTAGTGCCTTCCTGCAGTAGCACACTTAGTTTATCCTAGCTTTTGCCTAGTATTAGGCCTAGTATTATGTCACATGACTAGCTGAGGAGATTTATCCCAGAGCCTCTCCATTTCCCAACAGCTTTACCTCTCCTGGTTCTGCCTTCTAAGTGTATCAATCATGTTCTGCAGTAAGTTTAAGGAAGAGACCTTTGGGGTTGGATATAACCTCCTTACCATGTACAATGCTAAATTTGTACATTTTTTTATGTAAACTGTCTTATGTTGCATTTTATTTCATTGATAAGAGCAGCTGTCTGAGTTTTGCTCAGAGCTGCAAACCCCTGCCATGACATCATGAAAGACTGACCCATAATGCCTCACTGCCTAAACTAATTTATAGGCTACTACATTTCCATACAAAATGCATCTGCAGGAGTGGCTTACTTCCTTGGAAGACAAGTTATCAATAAGTTCTCACAGGTAGAACACCTCGCTTTGAAAATTAATATATGAGATCACATATTAGTGAAACCACAATGTAAGTAACAGGTTGATATTTTAAAGAGATAGCATGTGTTAAGTATTTTGACTTGCACCTGCTATGATATTATTTTGTGGGTGTTTTAGATGAAATATGAGTAAACAGTAAAAAAGCTCCAGTCTTTTTTTTTTTTTTTTTACAAAACCACTTTCAATTTTATCATGAGGAATATTAATTGGAAATGATGTTAATTATAACACAAATATGTTTGTGGATGTGTGCAATGCACTTTAATTAAGCTAATATACAGTGAGGGAAAGATTTCTCTTATAATTCCATAGATGCTGGTAAGACCTTTATACTAGATTTGAAGTGGATAGTAACATTTATTTATGGGAATTTTGAGGGGATATGATTTCTAAGCCTATACTGGCATTAAAAGTGTGTTCAGACTTCCCCCCTGACCATTTCCACAGTTTTTCTTTCAGGGGTGAGCGAGAGTCTTACTGCCAAGTCATTCCCTTTAGGGTAGGGGTTAATAAAGGAGCTCATTCTGCAAACACCTCTGTGGGAGTGATTTTTTTTCCCCTGGGGCCATCTTTTCCCCTGTTCACATTACCATATATTTCCAAGGATAAGGCATGAAACAAGCCAATGCAAGAGGATTCGCCGTCTTGTATGATAGATTTAACTATGAAAGCCCCCGCCCCTCTGTCAACCAGTACAGCCATATGTTCTCTGATCTACGCTGGGGGAAACAATCATGGAGTTTGTCTCATGGGCATTCATGCTAGACCTGCCTACTGTGAGATGTGAGCAGGTATTGCCATGCCATTAATCTCTCTCCCCTTCCAGTTCTTCAGGTTCAGGGCTGCTACTGAGACCTGGGTCATAGTCAGGACTTTGTCTCTGTTTATTTACTTATTTAATTGTTATAGTTTTCTTAAATGGAACATTACAGTACATCGTTCACCATGATTATCACTTACTGTTTGATTACTGGAGTAATTAAATGGTCTCAGGAAAATTACATTTTGTCATGTCCTATGTTATTAACATGTGAAGTGTTTTGTATCTTTATCTAAGTAAAGAGTTCTAATCATATCTCTCAACCTGTTAGAACAAGAAATTTAGACAAAGCCATAAGTAAAGGGGGGGGGGGGGGCAAAGGCCTAAAAATAGGGACACTTTTTAAAAGTTGCTCTTACAAGCTTATAAAGTTGATAGAATAACAGCTTTTGCATTAGCATGAAATTTCTGAAGGATATGAAGTATGAAACACAAATGTCTGACATTAGTTTCTGACTTCAGTCCTCAATGATTTATTAACAGAAAACCACAATTTTATGAGAAACAGATATAAAATATGAAGCAAAAATCTGGACATTCTGCAAAAATCTAGACAGTTGATTGGTATGGTTCTAATCTCAATGCTGATGTGAATGTTGCTAGCTGACTTTAATGCTGCCTCCAAGTTCAAGTTCAGGCTAGTCAGAGAAAGGCAGAGTTGAGGTTTTAACTAATTTTTCTTCCCTCTAAAACTGTGATTCCTTGCAGGTAGTATATTTAAAGATTTGGGTAAAGGCCACATATTGTGGGGTGGGGGGGTTGAGGAAAAACACTCGTACAGAAAACTGTATGCATAACATCTGTGTGATGTTTCTATGGATACCATTTTGTGTGTGGAATATTTTGGCCATTTAATTATTTATTACAATATTTTGATACTGCATGTGGGTCAGCTTGTTTTTTTTTCTTGGACAACAATATTTATGGTTACACTGCATTTTATATGTATGTGTATATACATATATATATATATATATATATATATATATATATATATATATATATATATATATATATATATATATATATATATATATATATATATATATATATATATATATATATATATATATATATATATATATATATATATATATATATATATGTATATATATATATATATATATATATATATATATGGTTCCCCTTTATAATCGCAAAATACTGAAATCTTGAATTTCAGTATTTCATGAACGTAAAGGTGATTTTTTAAAATGTTGAAAGTGCATAATTGTGAATTCGAATATTTCAAATTCGCGGTTATGGCTTTACGTTATATGATGTGCGCTGTTTGGTTTGGATGTTGTTCGGTGTAGTATATGGATTTACGTGGAATCTCAGGTAAGTGAGTGTTTTGTAAGGGTTTTGGGTGGGAGTTTGAGTGTTTGTGAAATTGTTTTTAAGTTATATGTGTAGGTTAGGGTAGGAAGGTGAACGTATGAGTATGTAATTGTTGGATGTGTTGGTGTTTGTGTGATGTGTGTGTGTGTGTGTGTGTGTGTGTGTGTGTGTGTGCGATGGACTGTGGAATGTCTGGGTGTGAGTGTACTGTCTTTTATTATTTGTGTGATCTCGGAGTTAGTATATATAAGTAGGGGGTGGGGGGTGCAGGGGGGCTTGCACCCCTGCTTATGTGTAGTGTAGGTATATGGATGTGTGGTGTACTGTTTTTGTGTGTTTATTTGTTTTGTAGTGTGGGTGTTGTGGCTTATGTGTGGTGTGTTGTATGCTTTGTGTTCGGGATTTGTAGTTTTGGGATTGTGAAGGTTCGGTATTTGAAGGTTCTGCCTTTATGGTCTCGAAATACTGAAATTCGAGATTTCAGTATTTCACTATTATAAATTGGAACCATATATATATATATATATATATATATATATATATATATATATATATATATATGATAGCAGGAGACAATAAGCCTATCTAGTCTGCACTTTAAGTGTCTTGATATTTTATCTCCCATAAATCCCTCTCACCCTTTTGCCACATGTCCTATGCCCTCTTAAATGCACATGTGAATTTTCCTCCATTACACCTTCCCATTGTCCATTCCATGGACCCATAATTCTCCCCATGAAGAAGTATTTCAGAAAAACAATGGGTAGTTAATTTCTTCCCCCTGCTTCCAATGTCTCCTCCTCTACCCTCTTTCCATGATGACTACTACACACCTCCTCAACACAAACTTGTGGATCCATATTGCTTCTAACAATCCCAGCTCTTCTCAACTCTGTCAAGAAGATCTCACATTTCTGGTAGCTTTCCCCATACTCCTCCCAGAAGTCTGATTTCTCTTTCCTTCTATGGCTTGCAAATCTATACATAGTACACAATGTGTCATCTGACCAGGCCTTGTAGAATGACATTATAAACTCTTTGATTATGGAATATATCCCTATGATAATACCCCAAGATTTGGACACCGTTACATTACTCTCTTCCTGATGGACCATTCAGGGTATGATAATCAACCTAAGACTGGACATATGCTACTTTGCTAGTCAATTTTAGCCACTTGCCTGATTCCTGACATTGTCCCAATCACTGGAGCCGTCTTTGGCCTACCATTCAATCATCCAACAATCCATTTCTTTGTTTTTGGTCCTACCACCAACTCTCTTGACTTTGCTAACAGCTGCCTCTACAGAATCAAATGAAAGGCTACCAAGAAGTTCAGGCAGACTACATTTATAGGTTTCCTCCTTTCAAATTCAGCTATAACACTGTCAAAGATCTGGATCAGGTTTGAATAATGACTATTCCTGGCCATGAGTCCTTGTTAGTTGCTGCCACTAAAATTTTTATTCAGTGCAGAAGCAATCACCAGTTCCCTTAGGAATTCAACCCATAGCTTTCCCTGACACTGTAGTTAGGTTAATAGGCCTGTAGATCCATGAATTCTTCTTTACTTTGTGCAAGGGTGTCACACTTTGCTGTTGTCCAGTTCTCAAGCACTTTTGTATGGTCAAGTGTTCTGTTGATAATCTCCGTTAATTGATCTGCCAGTGCAGTAGGCAGATTCTTGAACATCTTAAGGGGCAGCTAATCTGGTCCTTGTGATTTATCCTTCCTAAGGGCAGGCAGCTCCACCTTCATCTCCTTCCATTCCACTCCTGTGTCAGTCTGCTAATCTCAATACTCTGCCCTACTTTCTTTCCAACATAACACTTTCTTTTTGCTTTCCTTTATGAGGACTAAAGCAAAGTATTCATTCACTGTCTCCACCTTTAATAAGTCCTCCATGATCTTCCTCCTATCTTTGTGCACCCTGGACAGGACTGTCTCTTTTACCTTCCTTTTGTCTTTGTACTTAAAAAGCCACATTCTGTTTGCACACCATTTCTGCAAAATCTTCTTCGTGTTTTGCATTTGCTGGTCAGATCATATTTGTTGCCCTTCTACTAATGTCATTGTACTGTGTCTCCTCCCATTCCCTAAACTCATTGTCCTGTGTCTCTTCTCACACCCTAACATTTGTTTATTATTATTTATTTATTTATTTATTTATTTACCATTTGTTAATCGGCTTAGTCTGCCCTTTTTCAGCAGAGACCCAATGAGAAAAGCTCCAGTAAAAAAGTGTTACAATAACAGTATTAGGCATATTAACATAGGAGGAATAAAGATTTGTCTTATACATAGTTATAACAATACGCATAATACAAAATGTTATCACAAAGCATTGAAGAGAACTTCTATCACAACAAAATCAGGTTAAAGTCATGGCACTATTAAAACAAGAGGCAATTATACTAAAGAACAGAACTAAGATAGATAATGCGATATATTAAATGGAGTCTTGTTAGTGATACAGGTAAAGTCAGATAAGTAGAATAAAATGCAAGTAGCAGAGGCAGAGTGGGTAGTGTTCAAGCAGTTCTAGACATTTAGCAGATACTCCTTTAAAGCTAGCTTGAAAATGATAGTGTTATTAATTGATCTGATATGGAGAGGAAGTTTGTTCCAAGCAGTGGTGACTGAGTGGCTATAAAGAATTTTGCCAATGGATTTATTAGGTTTAGAAATTTGAAGGAGGTGTTGGTTAGAGCTATGAAGGCCACGGTTAGGGACATATGGGAAGATGAGAGTTGCAAGAGAAGGACAGGCAAGCGTTTGGTGAAGGATAGAGCGAGTCAGGTGAAGTTGAGGCAGGAGGAGTTGATGCTGAAATTCTAGCCAGTTTTTTTAAGGAAAGGCAGTAGTGAGAATGATATGAGAGATTACTGGCAAATTTAGCTATTTTATTGTAAGTAAGTTCAAGTGTGGTTGATATTTTTGGAGGTTAATTAAGCTTGCGGCAGCATATAATAGGGTAGGGAGTAGGTAGGCTTGAGCTAAGGACAATTTAGATTCTTGTTCAGAATCTTTTGTTTTTGTAAAGTATTCCTAGTTTCTGTTGTGTCTTCTTAATGCAATTTTGATGTGGATGTCGAATTTAAGTTAATGGTCTATGTAAACCCGAGTAGTTTAGTGTGAGATTCGACTTTGATAGTAGTGTTGTTTAGAGAAGAAACAGAGAAGGTGGGTTTGAGGTGTTGGAGAGGCTTTGGGTGGATGAGACGTAGTTTAGTTTTATTAGGGGTAAGTAGAAGGTTGGTTGTGAGCCATCTTTCAACTGAGTGTACAGATTCTTGGGTGAGGGTGAGTAGGTGAGGTAGATTGTCAGAAGTAGAGAAGATGGTGGAGTCATCAGCATATTGTATTAGTGTGGAGTGCGGGCAGGATTGGTAGAGTTTATTAGTAAAGATATTGAATAACATGGGCCCTAGGATGGAGCCTTGGGGGACCCCAGTTTGATCGGGAGGAAAGAGGAAGTAGCAGAGAGACATTTGACAGACTTTAGTCTATTAGACAGGTAACTAGAGAACCAACTGAGAGTAGAATTGGAAAGACTGAGGTAAGCTAGTTTGGAGAGAAGGAGGTTGTGAGACACAGTGTCAAAGGCTTTAGAGAGTTTGAGGAAGAGGCTTGACACTATTTTGTTATTGTTCAAAGATGTAGAGATAGAACAAGTAAAAGATAATAGTGCAGTAGTTGTGCTGTGATGAGGACAGAAACCATGTTGAGTGGGGGTGAGGAGGTTTTCCTGAATGAGATGTGTAATGAGCTGTTTATTCTTGCACTTTTCAAGAATTTTTGAAAGGGGGGATAGAATAGCAATAGGCCTGAAATTTGAGGGGTCGTTTGAGTTTCCTCCTTTTTATAGGGTTATAACATAGGATTTTTTCCAGATGTCAGGGACAAGATTTTCTTGAATTGCCTGATTGATAAGTATGGAGACTGGATAGGCAATGGAGGAAGCTGCAAGCTTGAGGTAGAGAGCTGGCAAGTTATCAGCAGAAGGGGAGCAGGGTTTAAGTTTATTGAAGAGTGATCTGATATAGGAAGTGGGGACTGGCTTGGTGGAGAAAGGAGTTATATGGGAGGGTGAGGGGAGGCGTCAGGGTAGGTATTTTTGTTTGATTGTATTAAGTTCTATATTGAGTGAATGAAGAAGGAGTTCAGAAGAGTGTCAGTTTTGACAGGAGAGCTGTTAGAGGAGGGATTAGGAGGAGATGGGTTCCCTGGGTGTAAGAGCTTATTGATAGTACACCAGAATTTTGGGGGGTTAGAGTTGGGGTTTTCTGTGGGTTAAGATAAAATGTTTTTTTTGTCTAGGTTGACTTGCTTTTTGTGAGATTTCAAACTCCCTATAGAGGTGGAGATTGGAATCTCATCATTGTACTGTGTCTCCTTCCACTCCCTTATTGAATTTGTCTTCTTTTCCTGGTATTGTGTGCAATCATGTGGTTAGTGTACTTAATTTAATTTAGTGGCAGTGTAGGAGATGGAGTTCCCTTCATGGGGGTACAGGAGGCTTGTTCTATTCAAAAACACTTTTTTTCTTTTTTATTAGTTCATTTTTTAATACTTTTATTCGATGAAATGGACTCGATATTGGTTGCCTTTTGACCAATCATCATGTACCAATGTGTGTGTATATCTATCTAAATCTATCCATAGATATATATATATATATATATATATATATATATATATATATATATATATAGACACACACACACAGGTATATATATATATATATATATATATATATATATATATATATATATATATATATATATATATATAGGTCTACTTCAAAACATTGAAATCTCATAACACTGAAACTCAAAACATTGAGACCATAACACTGAAAACTCAAAACAGTGAAAACTCAAAACAACGAAAACTCAGAACACTGAAACTTTGCATCATAAGACTGAAAACTACAACGGACATGTAAATAACATCCCCTCTGCCTATAACAACACCAGACTAACAAACACACTTTTACTACATTTTTGCAGGAGGTAAGCCCCATTGCACCCCCCCCCCATAAATTAAATATACCAATGGAAAGATTGCACTACAATGGAAAAAGGTTAATTTCCTAACCTCACTGTATCACGATCACCATACAGAATATAAACATAATGTTTAAATCACTTACCTGCATGGCCTAAAAACATGTACAGATTGGCAAAATAAACACTTTTCCCCCTGCTCACGTCTCCCATCACTTCTCAGAACACTAACTTACCCTCCATGAAAGCAACACATTCATATGTTAAATTCTGTATGGTGAGCATGTTACAGTGGGGTTAGGAAGTTAACTTTTTTCCACTGAAGTGCGATCTAGGAGTTGGTATATTTAATTTATGGGGATGGGGTGGGGTGCAGGGGGGCTTGCCCCACTGCAGAAACAAAGTAAAAAGTGTATTCCTTACTTTGGTGCTGGGATAGGTGGAGGGGATGTTATTTACATGTGTGTTGTAGTTTCCTATGTTATGATGCACACTTTCAGTGTTCTGAGTTTTCATTGTTTTGGGTTTTCAGTGTTATGGTCTCAATGTTTTGAGTTTCAATGTTATGAGATTTCAATGTTTTGAAGTAGACTCATATGTATATATAGATATGTGTGTGTGTGTGTGTGTGTGTGTGTGTGTGTATATATATATATATATATATATATATATCTATATATATATATATATATATATATATGTACATACATACAAATGTATGTGGGTCTTCTTCTAATTACTGAAATACCAATTACTCGAATCTCACTAGATCGAGACAACAACACTGAACATTCAATCACCGGAATTTAAAACAGGGAAAGGGCGCAGTTTGGCAACATGGGGAAATTTGCCCTTTTCTGCACTATAGTGTGATCTCAGAGTTGGTAGTTGGAGTGTGTGGGGAAGAAGCCCCCAACGTAGGTGGGTTTGACATACTTCAGTGTGGTTGTTGTTGGTTGGCCAACTGCCTCCGTTCCCAGTTTAAATTTCTGGTGATGTGAACATTTGTTTAAGTGAACATTTGGTGTTGTAGTCTCAATCTAGTGAGATTCAGGTAAGTGGTATTTTGGTAATTAGAAGCAGTCCCATATATATATATATATATATATATATATATATATATATATATATATATATATACACACACACACACACACACACACACACACACACACACACACACACACACACACACACACTTTTTTTTCTTACATTTATTGACAAGGAAAGTCCAAATGGGTAGACACCCTTTTTCAGCAGAGGCTCATGGGGAAAAGCTTAAGCAATCTAGACTGAATACATTAAAAGGTACAGCCTGGTTATTCTGACATAAACTTTGCATAGCAATACATAGGATGCCTACATGTATTTAGAATAGCAATGCCAGTAATAATACAAACACATTCATTAGATAAAAAAGCTATTCAGAAATAAAATCATAGCATAATATTCTGCTTAGAAGACGCAGCATGATATTGCATAGAATATTTAGAAAGAAATTTAGATTCCATTACACAGGCTATGGTACATAATGAATTACAGCAGATCTGTGGTGTATAATCTTGAAGAGAAAGATTGTTGTTTATATTGTTGGAGAAAAAAAAGAGTCCTTTATCAGTAAATATAACTGTATAGACATCAGGATATTGGACTATTGTGGCATCTTTGGATGAAGTATGTAAGTCATGCATAAATAGGCTGAACTGTTAGGGGCGTATGATAGAACCTTGAGGCATGCCAAAGGATGTGGGTAAGATGAAGAAACAGTCATTGTCCCACTTAACAGCCTGTTGTCTGTTTGTCAAATAGCTGTGGAAACAAAGGAGAGCGGGGTTGGTGAGGTCTAATGATTAAAGTCTGAATAAGAGTTTTTTTGACTGACAGTATCGAAGGGCTTTGCTACGTCTAGGAAGAGGGCGAATACAAGGTTATCAGAACATCTGGTTAACAGTGTTAATATGTGGTTAACAGCATTAATGAAACTGAGTAAGGCTGTAGTGACACTGTGATGGGGTCTGAAGCTGTGATGAGTTGAAGGAAGGGGACTGTGTTGCAAAATGAATTTAAGAGGCTGGGAGTGGATACCCTTTCCCAGAACTTTTGAAAGAGGTGGCAGAATTGCATTGGGTATGCAGATGCCAAGGTTAGTTGGGGACACCATTATGCATAGGTATGATGATAGACTTTTTATACAGTTGTGGGACAGTTTTCATTTACTGAGTGGCTTGTTCAGATGTGCACTGGGTATTCTATTAGATATACTGCAGTCTTAATGTATTTTGGCAAGAGCTTGTCAGGAGCTGCAATGATGGGTTCTGTTTATCTATTTATTTTTTTGATAATGGAGGTGAGGACTGACTTAAGGGAGAAGGAGTTGATTATCTTAGTTGTGTGGGTTAATGGATTTGGGTTGTTGGGTGTAGTGGTTGTGATCCGGGAGGAAGCTATTTGAATAAAGTGAGAATTGAAATTTGAGGCAATACTTTTTATTTTGGTTTGGGTTGGTTGGAGCAAGTTGTGTGATTTTGCCTGGTTTGAGCAGGTTATTAACTGATGCCCAGAAAGTTCTGAGGTTTAACTTTGTTTATAGGTTCCTAGGGTGGTACTAGGCTATCGGCCCTAGGGTCTATACAAGCCTAGCCATAACAATTCCCTAGATATTTCTTCCCACACTATTTACTTCCCTGGATCCCTGTCTAGCAGGGTGACTGACATGATCCCCAGGGTGAATTTCCTATCTCCCATCCAATCGTCAAGGTTCCTTTTGAAGAGGGCCAAGGAGGCACTCTGCTTGACATGTATGGCAGTCTATTCCAGAGTATGGGGAATCTCTGGGTCAGGAACCTATCCCTCCAGCATATTTTGTTCATTGTGATGACAAGGTTTAGATCCCCGGAGCGTGTGGATCTGAGGGATTGGATTTCTTTAAGTGGAGCATGTCCAACAGCTCAGGGTTTGACATGGCCTTGTATGTTAAGCAGAGATCACCTCTGAGTAGATGATATGCCACAGAGTATAGCTGGAGTTTTTTTAGATGGTCAGCATAGGGCATCTGCTTTAGGCCTGGACTTTGGTATAAAAGGATTTCTTTGTCCAGTGTTATACCATATTTAATCTGATTTTTTAGATGTTTGAGTTCTTGCAAGATGGAGAGTGTTTTACTTTTCAGGTAAATTTTCCAAGCTTTGTCTCTTTCTTTCATTAGAAGTTGTGTATTTTTGGAACATTAAGAAGAAGGTCTGATTTTGATTTGTTTTGTTTGGATATGAGCTAGTCTGTTGAAAATGTTTAAAAAGGTGTTATGGAAATCAAAGTCTGAATTGCACAATGGAAGATTTTTGAGTGTGTTCCAGTTGTAGTGCTACAGGGTAACAAAGGTTTCAGTATGAAAACTGGTTAGGTTTCTAAACCCATTATATGGGTGTTTACATAGTACATGCGTTTGATGTCTAATTATACAGGTGGGAAGGCGATCACTTTAAGAGTCAGGTAATGTACCATAGGACTAATACTTTTCTGGTTGTGATGCAAGTATCCAGTCCAAGGTAGTTTCTTTTGAACTATATTTGTTATATCTTGTGCAGGAATTAATTAGTTGAGTAAATCCATGCAGTTCAATGCTATTTCTTGGGTTGACGGAGTTTAGGGTAACACTGAAAAACCAATCAGTAAAAACTAAATGAAAACTCCAGCCAAGCCAGAACTTCCAATGAGTGACCTCCCAAACCTCCTGTGATAGAGGCACATGAGATACATGCAAATGACCCACATGAACATCAGGTGCTCCAGCCACATGGCGATCCTGATTGTCCATGACCTCCACACTTGAAGTTGTTTCAATGGACAACTTCAGGCCAACAAAGCCAACAACCCTGTGTTTCTTTTGCTTAGTCAAACACTCTGCTTGTGCTATGCTGATAAGGTCATAACAAGGCTGAAATGTGCATGTCCATGGCTGGTGGGGTTTGGCTTTGTTGGCCTGATGTCCGTTGAAACAACTTCAAGCATGGAGCTCAAGGACAATCAGGGTCGCCATGTGGCTGGAGCACCTGATGTTCATGGGGGTCATATGCATGTATCCCATGTGCTTCTGTCACAGGAGGTTTAGGAGGTCACTCATTGGAAGTTCTGGCTTGGCTAGAGTTTAGAGTAATCCTGCCAATGTTAACATCAACAAGGATTATAGTTTCTTGATACATGTTGATGGAGATCCAGTATACGATGTCCTCCAGAGCAGATGTATTACTTCCTGGAGGAGTATGCAAACCTACTATGACTATTCTTTTGTAGGAGTTGAGCATTATCAAATTTGGGTTTGTCAGTCTACTGGGGGTGCTAATTCCAGTCTGTTTTTGTAAATTATGGCTACCCCTCTTATTTTTTTCTGACTATCCTGAAAAAATATTCAAACCTGGTGGTAGGATTTCTTCATTATTTTATTTCTTGATTCAACCACGTTTCAATTCCAACAAGGAAATCTGGAGAGCAATGGACTAAGCGGGCATTCATGTCTGGGAGCTTGTTACAGATCATTCTTAGCCTGGCCTGAGATGCTCTTAGGCCTCTGTGGTTGCATGAGGTATAACTTGTAGGTGAAGTACTCAAGGTGTGGGGTCTAATAGCTTGAATAGGTTCAGGAGTGGAGTGGATGCCACTTCCAAGATTTAATATTATAGAAATATAGCGAGAATACTATAACCATTTTATTTATTATTTAATGTTAAGCTTGACAGAATGGGGATTCGGACATGCTTACTTTATTTTAAAACAATCTGTGAGGGATTCTGGTAGAGATATAGAGAGACTGGCAAGTTGGATAATTTTATGTTATAGTGAGAGCTGGCTGAGAAAGAGAGGGTAGTTCACAGTGATGGTGTGTATAGCGATAAGTTGAGAGATATGCTAATAAGGAAAGGAGGAAGAATGCTGGGATATGAAACAGAGTATCTGAAAAATGGCTAGGAAGTGATATAATTCATTTTTGTGCTTGGTGGTTTCAGTGAGTGACTTTAGAAGGAGGGAAATTAATATTATTGGTTCTGGCGAGGTAGTGAGGGAGGAGCTAAAGAGAGTATGAACCTGAGTATAGGGAGGTCAAGTGGAATGGGTCCAGACCCCCTGGGGGAATCACTGTCCAAGAAAAACGATCACTTGCCATCCAATTTCATTGCAAGAGTATGGAATAGTAACGACTGCTGATGACTAGAGAAGAAAAAGTAAAAATAATGGGAGAATAAAACTATTGCTTTCGCTAGGGAGTCAAGAGTGGATAGTACAAATATGTTTGGCATTGTTGGGAATACAAAACATTAATATGTATTCACAAAGGGGGAAGGGTCCCAAGTTCATCCAGCGACAAAATTGCTCCACTGAAATGCAGATATTGTTTAGCATTAGAAGGTTAATCCATACACACACACACCCACACAGCTATATATAGGTTAATATATCAAAGCACTCTCTCTTTTCTCAGTATTTATGCAACTCTGTGGTGACTGTTGTGTAGCTCTACTCCTTCAAACTCACCAGGTAGGAGGTGTTGCCCCCATACAGCCCTACCTCTCCTGTCTAAATGGACTCAACACCATTTTCACACTAACTTGGCTGAAAGGGAAAACATTGCATCAATCAGGAATTTCAGTAACTGCTCTTAAATAAATGCACAGATATTTCTGTGGACTGCCTTTGCTTACCAGTTCCTAAGATAAGAACTGTGTCACAGTGCCAAACTTCAAGTCCACAAGCATAAGATTTACAGATTATGAGAAGATGCGTTAAGCTTTCAGACAGGTTTAAAATTAGTTTCTTGGGACTCCGTTTCAATAAAAGTTTGGATTATCATCTGCTGTTTGCTTTTGGTGCTGCCGAGCTGCTGTGAATAGACTCGGTGTTGTTATTTAGCCCAAGCATGCTGGCTGCTGTCTTGAGTTCCTGCATTTGTTTTTTTTTTGGTTCATGTTTACTTTTAAAGCTGTCAGGCAGTTTAGACATTTGCTGAAGGGGTCTAAGTTATTTCATCAACAGAAGTGGAACATTTGTTATTTGCCTTAGAATGTGTTAAGGATTACAATAATGTGAATGCATTTGAGGAAGATTTCATGGCTGCTGGTGATAACAGTATACCAAGCAGTACAGTTAATAATCATCCTTTTCTCCAAGTCTTTTTGGTTTCTAATACCATGACGGGAATGGACCCCATTCCTAAGTCAAAGCATGATTAAAGTTCATGAAATTAGTATTGTTTCAATCATTGATGTCAGCCAGTAGTGTTCTTCGCAGCACCCGCAATATGCCCAGTAATGACTCCTTCTGCAGGTGGTATGGAGTTGCATGTACTGGTATCTAAATACGATTGTAAATTCTTTTTTATAAGACCCGTTGCTCCTACAACTATTGAAACTGTCTGGGTATCTTTCTTCCACATGGCTCTCATTTCTGCCTGCAGATCAAGGTATTTTATGACTTTGTGTCTCTCTGTACACAAGACACTGTAGTCACTAGGTATGGCGATTTCAATGATCAATGCTACTTTTGTCTTCTTTTCTTGGACCACTATATCCAGTTTTTTAGCATCTATCTTTTGAACTGTTGGTATTGGGTGATCCCATGTGCTATAAACATCATCATTTTCTATAATGCTTTGTGGTTCATGTTTCCAGTGTTTTTCAGCCACTTCAGTATCATAATGTTTGCACAATCCCCAGTGCAACAGTTTTGTCACATTATTATGCCTTTCAGTATACAGTCCTTCTGCCACTAGTGTGTCGCAACCAGCAACAACGTGAGTGACTGTTTCCAATTCGGTTTTACAAAGCCTACATTTGTCTTTCTCCCACATGTTCAATGGACTTTATAAACCAGCATGTACGTAGCTCACTACCTTGAGCTGCCAATATTAACCTTTCATTTCTTGGTTTGAATTCACCTCCCTTAACCATTCCTGCATTCGTTCCTGATCAACATGAGGTTCTTCCAGAAGTTTTCTATACTTGCAACTATATTTATGCTTTTTCTACATTTCTTGCCTTCTTATCTGATCCTTCACCTTATATTCTTTCTTTTGTTATTTGGCACATTCAGTTGCCTTCTGGTTTTTATCTACTTCTGGTTTGATTTCCATTCCTGCTTGACGTTGATATGCTTCTGCTAAATTAAGCAGAGAAGTCATCTTAGATTTATTCTCCTCATGTTTCAAAACTTTCACCACATTTGGATCTTGTGAGGTCAGTAGATATGTATAGAGTCCCATGATTGCAGATCTATACATGTAATCAATTTCAAGGAGGCCCATCCCTCCTTCAGAATGGGGAATATATAATCTTGGTATACACTGATTTTTATAAATCATTTGGTGGGCATGAAGCATCCTTCTTGTTTTAATATCCAATCTATCCAACAATTTTTAGGGCCAGTCAATCACGCCAAAACTGTAAGTTAGGACAGGAAGAGCAAATTGATTTATAGCGTGGATCTTGTTCCTAGCTATCAGTGCTGTTCTCAGGATTAATTTAAGTCTTCTAAAGTATTCCTTAGTGAGTTTTGAGGATGTATTATAAGACAAGTAAGAAAACATAAGGACTTTCCAAAATTTATTTTATAACTACTTTTGATACAAACATGAATAAAATCAGAGATTATGAGTCTGACAAGTGTTTTTCAGACAAGTTTCGTGATGAATGTAAAGTTATATTTAGAAAGCCAAGACTTCCAGCCCAAGGTTCTGGCAGATTTTAAGAAGCCATTTTTGTAACAGTACAAGCAAGAGACTGTAGATGGAATGAAGGAAAATGGAGGTCATGTCTTGAGGACGCTACTTGTGTTATAAACACACAATTAAAATAGTGAGGGTACTTCAGCAAAGTATCTAAGGTTTATAAAATCAGTATGTTTATTACTTGTAGAAATTAGGGAACCATTTATTTAGCAGTATGCTTGCATTATACTTTTCATGTAGGAAAAAAGTACACACAAGTTTAAACATCAGATTTTAGAACAGTTGAGTGACTTTCATCCTAAAATAAGAGAATAATGCAGTATACAAGCATACTCCCATGACAAGATGCCAGGACTGAAACCTAGACTCAAGACTCGTGATGCAGGAATGTTAACCACTGCACCACTATGCTTCCTTTCCTATTACAGAATTGATATATATGGCTGCCCTTATGCCAATGACAGTGTGAAACTCCCTTATCTATATTAATATACTTATGTCATTCTTGTTTATTTATTTGGTTATCAGGTAAGTAAGCTGTTGCAGTTAACTTTTCCCCAGTCATGACACATTAATTCAAAATATGTATAATATACTATAAACCTTGCTGACATTTTGTACTTTTTTTTAATGCAGAATGCGGTATGAACGTCCACCACAAATGCCAGAAGAAAGTGGCCAACCTATGCGGAGTTAACCAGAAATTAATGGCAGAAGCCCTAGCAGTGATTGAGAGTGCACAGCAGGTAGGTGTCGATATGCTATACCCTTTAAAGCAGCCATATACATTTATTTTATTTACATTTGTTTATCCTGGCTGAGCTCTGATCATGCATGACCAGTTGCAGGCCAGCTCGAGTTGTAATGAATTTTATGGCAGAGTATGATTACTACAACACAAATAGAAAATACAACACAAATGCAAGCTAACTGGTGGAATCGCAATGAGTTCTAGTACATTATACATAAATGTACAATGATACCAATATATGTTACCAGAAATTTGTGTTATGATCAGATTCAAGTAAGCTGAACGGTTCATGAACAGAAAGGGAACAAAAAGTACAGCAAAATCAGGAAAGTGTAGAGGATTCCAGTGTTAGTGGGGGAAGCAAATATGGAAGGGATTAGTAGGAGTTGAAGAATTATATACATATTTTACAAGGGTTTTGTTGCATTGTGCAGAGGTGTAGCTAGCTAATTTGGTGCCAGGTGCCTTCCTTCAATCTGGCATCCCCCTGCAACAAAGGCTCACTTGTGGTATTGTGTGTTAACGAGGGGTGTAGTGGTGCCAACGTAATGGTGAATAAACAGATGAAGTAGGAGGTTTCATTAGTTATGTCACATGACCTGTTTTATTACACTTACATTTAAATAGAGCTTAGAGAAATTATTTGAGTTGGTGTTGGAGGTTAAGAGTATTCTGACATTTCAGTTATATGTTCAGGTAGGGCTTGCCATACCTTAAAGGCTAGGACTGAGAAGTTGTGGCCAGTGCAGTGAAGTTTAGAAGTGGGTGCTTGAAAGGAGTGCAGGTCCTGCGCTGGCATGGCTTCGGAGGTTGCAGTGTGGGTAGTTGTAATCAGTTTAATGGTGAGTGGTGATGGGGTGCCTTAGTTCGCAATTTTATTTGTTAGATGTTTTGGGATCTGTTCACATTTTTATCATTTCTTTGTTTCATATTCAATCTAGACAGCCCATTTAAGCCGACTTCAGATAAGAGAACCTATAACTAATGCAGTGTTTTCTGAAACAGAAAAAGAATGTAAAAGCATCACATTCAAGCTTGCACAATATACAGAATGCAGTTCATGTGCTGAAGTGGTCAGAACAACTGTGACAGGCATGAGGCAAAATAATTCAGTGTCAAAGATGCTCACTTTAGCAGAATGATGTTTAATACAGCATGCGGTAAGTCAGAAAATTAAACGCTGAAATTGCAAGGTAAATACACAAACTAAACTGCTAGGTATAGAAATAGACAATAATCTCAGGTTCAACATCCACATAGTACAAACCATTAAGAAAGTTAATAAAAAAAATTGGTCTCCTATACAGGAACAAACAGTTTATGACAAAAGCGCACCAAAGTAACCATCGCAAGGACTCATCTTCTATCCACCCTCCTCTATACCTCTCCCATCTTGACCAATTTCCGCCAAACTGATCTAAATAAAATGGAATTTTGCTACAACAAGATTGCCAAGTTTGCTAATGAAGCCTCATATAGGTCCCACCACAGTCTATCCCTTAAGCAACTCAACTGGCTTGAGTTGCCTCATATACTTCTACTCAATCAACTCTCTATAGTGCACAAACTCTACTACCTTCCTGAGATAACTCCAGCACTTCAGCACATAATTCAGCCCACATTCCCTCTAGAGCCTTAAGATCTATTAACCAGAACCTCATAACTGTCATCAAACATAAAAACAAAGCTGGTAAGTCCCTCTTTGCCAACACTATTGCCAAAACCTGGAACACACTACCAAGCGAAATAACTTTTACTACCTCCTTTAGTCATTTCAAAAAACCCCTGAAAACCCACTATCTGAGTAACTGGCTATGCTCATGCCACTCACCAGGCTAATCCATACCAAGAGAATTTGTCAGAGTACAGCTATGTATAAACAGTTTCTGCCCTGAAAGCTTCCAAACCTGTGCACATTTACCTTACAAAACTTATAACTGCAAAAGAAAAAAATGTAACTCCAATTGTCTACTGTAAGAAATGTTAGTCACTAGCATGATGTCCTGTTGTGTGTATATATGCTACATGTATGTTTGTTAAACAGCATGTTGTCCTGATGCGTATATACGCCATATGTATGTATGTATGTTCTACTTCTTTTTTCTCTCATGTAATGTATTGTACTATGGAGCTTTTCTCCCTGGGCCTCCGCTGAAAATGGATGTGTCCAGTCGGACTTTCCAGTAAACAAATGTAAAATAAAATAAATAAATAAAATAAAATACAATGTTATACTAAGTATAAATAAGAGTGAACACAGACAGAGCAATCAGTTTAGATCAAATTTAAAATGATTGAAATCAACAAAAATCAAAAGTATTTTTTTTTAGGAGGGCAAGCCCCCCCCCTGCATCCCTATGCGAGGGCTGTGCCCCCTCCTCCTGCTAATTATATATAACAACTCTGAGATTGCACAACTGCAGGGTAATAGTGAATTCCATGTCACTGCTACAGTATATAGTGATCTCATACAAAAGACTGCTGGCAAAATCTCTATAGAAAGAGTGTTCATTCATATGAGCTTCTGCTCTTATTTACATGTTATAAAAGCACTCGCTTATATGATTGTTCGCAGTTTTGATCTGCAACCGTGTGTGTGTGTGTGTGTGTGTGTGTGTGTGTGTGTGTGTGTGTGTGTGTGTGTGTGTGTGTGTGTGTGTGTGTGTGTGTGTGTGTGTGTGTGTGTGTGTGTGTGTGTGTGTGTGTGCATCTGTGTATGTGTATTAGGAAATATGACAAAACATTTACTGAAGTCTACACATTGACAAAACACTCTGCCAAAATGAAAATTGCTGAAATAAAACTAGGAAATAAGTAGTTTTTCCAACTGGTCAAAAAAAAAAAAAAAAACAGATGATAAACTTTCTAATATGTTCTGTCTGAATAGTGATATTATTATTATGGAAAGGGTTTTTAGCAATGTGATGGGTTGGAGTTAGAAACAGGAGTGGAGTTGGAGTTATGGCAAGCACATATGACTATGATGGGGGGGGTGTTTGTGTGTAAAAGCATGACTATTATAATTATTGGACTATATTATTGCCAGTGTTATTGTATAGATCACAGTTATTTATTTAGATGTTCAATTAAATGCAAAACTATAGGATGTATTGAGCTATAAATGCTACTTATAATGTAACCTAAATGCAAATGTCAGTTTGCAATGTACCTCAGAAGGTGATGTATTTGCAAAGGTTGGTTTTAAAAGTTGTTAGCTTTGTTGGCCCAAGTTATGGCTGAAAATGGTATTTGGGCCAGTTCCGTTACATGGCTGTATGGACTCCGCAATACCTGACAGGACCAAATCATCTTCCTCAAGGAAGTGTAAACCTGTCTTGTGGACAACAGCAATATACAGACTCTATAATAAAAGGAAAAAAAAATTGCTGTCCAGGACCAAGAAGGAGCAGGTGACAAGTTGGAAGCAATCTCTCCTTTGTCTGAACAAGCAAATAAGGTCACTGGTAAAATCCTCTAAGGCTAACTATGAGTCCAAATTAGCCACATCCACTAAAGGACACTCACAAGTTCTTCTTCACATATGTCAGCAATCTCACAGGTAACTCCCAAATATGCTCTGAACTGATGGTCAATAACACCACATACACAAATGCCATAGATATAGCCAACCTACTGGAAGACAAGTTCAGTGAAAACTTCACCCCCTGTCCCCCCATCAGTAAACCAGGACATCCCCAGAACCTGCCCCTCTCCCCTCATTACCAGGGATCAAGTCCTTAATGCCCTCTCAAAGACAAAAAACACAGTCTACATGAGACCCAATAACATCCCTGGCTGTATCCTACATGAACTCAGGCATGCACTCTTAGCTCCATTAGACACCTTATTCAACCAAAACCTGAGCACCGGCTTCATCCCAGCTGAATGGAGGGCAGCCACTGTCATCCCTCTACACAAAGGTGGAGCGTCCACTGACCCAGGCAATTATAGGCCCATCAGCCTAACAAGCCTGATCTGCAAGGCCATGGAATGCATTATCATGGAACTTATAAGCAAGGGCAGTGGCAACCTCCAAATACTTGACCCCAGTTTGGCTTTTCAAAGGGAGATCATGCCTGTTAAACTTGGTCGACTTCTTTGAAACAGTCACCAAAGCCATGGATGAGGGGAAGATGGTGCACACTTATTACTTTGACCTAGGCAAAGACTTTGACACTATTCCCCACTCAGGCATAATAGATCAACTCTCCCAGCTAGGCATCAACCCGTATGTTACCAGATGGGTAGCTAATTAGTTCACTGATAGAATCCATTCAGTCAAAGTAGGGGAAGCCACCTCTAGTAGTAGACCCGTAACGAGTGGTGTACCCCAAGGATCAGTCTTGGGGCATCTACTGTTTGGGATATACTTTTCTGAGTTGTAAGCCAAAACCAGTAGTCTGTGGCTGACAAACTTTGCAGATGACTGCAAGCTGGGTGCTATCTTAAATTCCCTTAGTGATGTGAATATCCTCCAAGAGGGCCTGATGCAAACTAATGACTGGTGCCAGAAGCATGGCCTCAAACTGAATGCCAACAAAAGCATCATTATTCCCTTTGGGGAAAATGTCATCCCCCCTAATTATCACATTAATAACAACGTACTAAGCATGCAATCAGTCGTGAGGGACTTGGGCACCCAGGTTGATGGCAAGCTGAGTTTTAACCACTACGTTGCCTCCGTTGTATGGAAGGATTTCTACATGGCCCACCTCATAAATAAGGGTATTTGATCCAGGAACAGGGAGGTTATAACATTCCTGTACTCCTCCCTTATCAGACCCATTATCGAGTGCAATGCCCCCTTCAGCATGTACCTTGTCAAACACATGCAGCAGTTGGAGAGACGACATAGGTTTCTGACCAGGAAAATCCAGGGTGTCAAACACCTATCATATACCTGTGTCTGGCATACAAGGCCATTTCAGACCCAACCTTGATGAAGTTGCTGTATATCCATAAGACAAACTCCATTCGCTCAGTCTGCAAGCAACGCCTTAGCCTGGTCTGTGACATTAATAGAACTTGTTGGCAAAATAGATTTGTGTCCTAATGACTCCTCCTATCTGTGGAATAGAATCACTCTTTATGTCAAGCAGAGCACCTCTCTAGCTTTCTTTAAGAGGAACCTGGGCAACTGGTTGGGAAACAGAAAATATCCCCCTGGGACCCCACCTGTGTCCCTGCTGACATGGGAAACAGGTGCTGATTTTGAAGAAACATGGGCAAAATTCTTGGCTAGGCTTATAAGGGCCTCTGGGCCAATAGCCTAGTATCATCCTATGAACCTATATGCACCTATGAGCAAAACTGAATAAAAAAATAAATAAGCACATTCAAACATAATGAATGTCAAGTCTACATATTAATATAATACATATGGGTTTTGTGTATGTGCATGTTTGTGTAAATTTGTGTTCTTACATTGTGCGCTGACTTTCAAACCCATGGCAGCAGCATGGCGGTCTAGAAATTCTGAGCGGAACAATCTGCATGCCAATAATCACAGTTAAGTAGGAACAGTCGAAAGAAGAAGATGATGATGGTGATGATGATGATAATGTTAAGCTGTACCCCACCTGCAGTGCAGTATGAGAATGTTGGAGGAGGTATTCACACAAGGTAGCTCCATAGTGCTGATTCAGCTTTACTGTTGTGCTCTAGTAGTGCTATAGAGCTAACCAGTAATTCAGAGATGTGCAAGAGTCACGTGGAGCAAAAACTCATTAGTAACTCATTTGTATGTATCTGAATTAAACACCTAATACAACTGGAACAAGTGTGATAAGTGTTCCTCCTACCAACCCATGCGGTGTTGTTGTACAGGTGTCTACTGATAGACAGACACACACACACACACACACACACACACACACACACACACACACACACACACACACACACACACACATACAGCGTCACATACTAAGTTATCTCCTGTGCCATAAACAGCAATAAAATAACACTAAAATATCACATTCAGTCCTCAAGGCTCTTTTGTAAGATGACATGGTAGATGCAGTTTTTAATTGTTTTCCCATGCTGTTTCAATCCTGCGTAAGATTTTGGGGCAGAGCACATATCTAATCTGAATTGCTGTAATCTCAGACTGTTACATTTGCATACTGTATTACCCAGCCGGCTGCTGTAGTACGTTTTGCCAGGGCCTTCATACTGCCGTGGTGTTATAGCAATCTTTGAAATGGTGTGTCAAAATACACTGAGCAATCCTGTTAGGAAACAGACGTGGAGAGTGTGCTATGTGTTTATGAATAACCCCCATGTTTTTGTCTCAAACACAAGCATAATAAGATATTACATTCAAGAGAAGAATGTATTTCTTTTAACACTGAGCTATTCTAGTCTTTTATTGGCAGTCCACTCACATTTTAAATCACTTGTTATAGTCTTATAATTAAACCCGAACGGTCCTCTGCTATTGAACCACAAGTGCTTAAAATCTTATCAGTTTAAACATTTTGTTAAAAAAAAAGTTTCCCTCAAATTTGCCAAAGAAAAGAAAAAAGAAAATAATTTGCTTTTTGTACAAAAGTAATGTGTTTACCCTGTTTTCTAAAATCTGCAACCTGAGAGAGGTTCAGGAGGTTCTGTGGGCTTATTCCATGTATAAAATAATAATCGGAAACAACACTTTAAAGCAAATACCATTTCTGTCTTCTGAATACAGTTTAGTGTACCTATGCCTAGTAAGGTCAGTTAATGGTACATTTCAGGTTTTCACTCAATGTGCCCTGTATACTCACATAATGGAATGTTATAGATGGTATAGGGCCCCATTTCAATAGACTCACTGTAAGTGACCACTTACACTGAGAGCAGGCTGAGAGAGCAGGTGTTTTGGAATCTGGTCCTTGTCGTAAGTCTGTTTATAGAGAGCCCTCATCCTCTCAGATTTATGTGGTCTAGCCATAACTGATGTATTATTTCCTTTACTCATTCAGCTCTGATTCATTTATTCTTTTTATCCCTCTGCCTATTCTTATATAATCTATTATTTCTTGAATTTCTATCCAGATTGCTACATGGTCTGAGAAACTGTAATTTTAACTCCTTGATGTAATATATTTAAACTATCTGATACTGTAATCAGTTTCACTTCTCCAGTTGCTCCTTTTGTATGTTCAGTGTTTGCTTTTCCATAAATACATTTTACCACTTTTAATTATTTCTGAAATACCTTTTACATGCACCCCTTCTTTTGCCTATGTCTTAAACCACAACTGAAGTCTCCTACCACTTGCATATTTACATTCACATAATCCAGTATTTTCCTGAACATAATCTCTCTTTGTTTTTGTAAAATGTATACATAGAGTGTAATCACCCTATATGTTTGGTTCTTTCATCTTATATCTAATATTGCTGTTCTTCCTAATACTACTAGCGTATGGTCTAGAATTTCTATACATTCATTACATAAAATTGCTAAGCCTTAACATTTTTCACATCTCAGGTTCCATATAGCCTTTCCTTCCCATAACCCATTAACTTGAATTCTTTCATCTTCTGTTCTTATTCTTAAATCTATTAATACCATAATGTCCATATTGAACTTTCTACACTATTCCAATGCTCCTAGCCTTCACTGAGCATTCTTTATACTATTCACATTAATAGAATAATATATATATATATATATATATATATATATATATATATATATATATATATAGAGAGAGAGAGAGAGATAATTATAAAAATGGTTTAACTTAATTTTTTGAATGTTGCATTAGTCAGCATTTGTTTAGTAGACAAAATTTGGTCAGCCAAGCAGATGGTTGACAGGTGTGTGAGACTGCAGAATATTTGGGATAGGGGAATATGCATTTTCCCTGATATTTTCCAATGGTAGAGTTAGTATATGTAATTAAAAGGGGATGTGGGGGACAGGGGGACTTGGTCCACTGCAGGGAACATTGTTTGTGTTTATTTTTTTTATGTTTTATTATTGCATGCACTGAAGCTGTTGCTTGGTGTATGGGTAACAGCATGGCCATGTTTGCAATGTCAACATTTTTTGGTTGACATTCTCTGGGTCTTTCGGTGGCCCATATATGTGTATATAAAGTTTGTTGCTGTGATTAGCCATATAGTTATAATGAGTTTTAGGTGAACTTTTGTTATATGGCCACATAGTGAATTAAAGCCCAGTCACTAGAGTAGAAAAATATAGCAGCATAGAAGTGTATATACAGTATTAGATGATTCATTTTTCCCTGGTAATAAACTCTGCTTCCCATGAGCCAAACTACACATACATGTAAACAGTGTAATAATAACAGTTGTCAAATAAATTATGTAAACTTTAAAGGACAATCCTGTAAAATGTTTTCTAAAGGATTTTTTAATTACAACTGTATATATAAGTGTCATTCAGTTTGTCTTCCACACAAGCTATAAACATACCAGATATGAGATATAAGTATTGATGAAGGCATGGAGTGTACATTGGAGCTGTTATGTTTGAAATATTAAGTAAAAGTGTAATCAGATAAAGATCTTTATTGTTACATGAGCTTAGGATTCCAAAAATTTTAAAATTAATGTTCAGTCACATTTTAAGACTATATGCTGTTTAACTTTAAATATCCAGCAACCAAATCAACTTGCATTTATCTTCTTTTAATCCAGGCACGCACACTTCGTGACCCTGAACAGATTTTAAGGGAAGGGCCGATTGAAATTGGCCTGCCATCTACAGTAAAAGACATTAACAGAGTGCAACTGGATAGTTCTACCTCAGTAAGAAAAGGTATTGACTGAAACTTTTAAATCTTTATTAGAAATATGATAACTGATTCAGAAACAAAGTACTAATTGCAAACCTGCACATTTAAGTAAGCATAACTCCTTTGTCACATAGTGCTTGAATACATATTATAGATTGAACATGCATACTTCTCAACTGTCCAATTTTCACAGACTGTCCAGATTTTTGCCTCACATGTTTGGTCTGTTACTCATAAAATGTGTTGTTTTTTGGCAAATTACGGAGGATCAAAGTGACTCAATAATGATATACATTGGAGTTTTAGACTTCATGTCCTTTATAAAATGCATACTAACACAAACTCTGTTATTCTAGAACTTTCTAAGTTTATAAGAGCAGTATTTAAAAATCTGTCCTATTTTTGGGCCTTTGTCCCCCATTATTTTAGGATTTGTCTAAAATTTCTTGTACTAAGACTAAGAGGCATGTGAACATGTATTTATTTAATAAAACAATCAGTCCATAATGATACTACTCAGTGAGTTTTTATTGTTTATATACACTCAATGCTATCAAAACTTAAATATGATTAAGAACATATGAAAGTACTTGTTTAAGATGGAGTGTTCCCGTTTTAGTGGCTACAAGATATGCACAAAAAATGACCGTACAGAAAGTTCTTATCTTTCTTCAAGAAAGTAATGTGCATTCATACATTTTGTTTGCACATTTCACCATAATTTTCCTTTAAATAAATAAATACGATTTTCATCCCTCACTGTATTTTGCATGCTGGCCTTTGCAGTCAAGGACAGAATACTAGACCTTCTTATGTTTTGCAGCACTTGAAAATAGTTGCTTAGTCTGCCCTCCGAATAATGTAATCCTGTACATGATGTACATGCTATTTGTAGACATGCTAAATGAATCATTTAAGTGAAAAATAAAAACATAAAATGATATGTAATGTGATTTTAATCACTGCACACTTATGTTTGTTATATATACCGTGCTTGCTTAAGATACTGCATCAGAAATCAAAATGTGTATTATAGCTCTGTATTATTATGTAGGTGTTAATCATGCCCTTACTTATGTATTTATTTTGTACATTTGCATGTATAATTGACTGTCTCCTCTCATTTAGTGATAAATAGCTATACTGGCTACAGCCTTAGTCAGTGACCCCATCCATTTTCCTGTATATTAGCTTTCTTGTGGAACATGTAGTTTGGAGCTGCTTTGATTAGTGTCATCAGATTTTGGATAGTGTCCTTGCTATCGCAGGTTATAAAATTTTCAGATGCACTGGTGTGCAGTAGCACTGAACCACATGCATTCTTCTGTATACAGTTTGCTTACAGATGTTTGCTCTGCACCTGCGTAAAAGTGACTTATTGGCAATGTTGGCAAGATTGCCTTTCTGGATCCTTCTGCTATCCCTGATCAGAAAGGTGAGCTGAGCTTGGTTGCTTACCCCTCACCACCCCTGGCCATGATCTCTCAAGCACCTCAGCAACAAATCAGGCAAATGTTCTAGCAACAGAAGTAAGAATATTATATCAGTCTCTCATCTCACTATTGAATGATTGTATTTATTCTATGCGTTAGTAAACCTACAGAAATAATTTATATGAATTTATTTTCTTCTATACCTCTAAGAGCTCAAAGAATGTGTATTAACTTCAAAACTGCCTTCCATTACATCTTTCAAATTTAAAAGTCAAACTCACAATGACATCTTCACTAGTGTAACTTAAGTTCACAATATGCATGTCTGCAAGATGTTTCTGCAGGCTATTTTCTGTCAATTCCATTTGAAGGGGGAGGGAGATGGTGCCTCCCGTAATACTTTTCCCATTTAGAACTAGCCAAGTGGGGGATAAGGGTGGATGCCAACCCCTTTATAAATGGAACTGATGGAAAATGAAGTTCACCTACCTGAGTGATTGGGAGTATGCATCCAAAAGTAGGAGCACACCATTCTGAAAGGCATGCAGTTAACATGCTTATAACATTTTAGGTGGAGAGTGAGTAAAGCTATGCCAAAGTGACTTTTAAAATGGCAAGATAAGATGCCTTTCAACTTTTCAGATTTCCAATAAGATTGTCAGGCATTATACAAGTAAGCTACATGAAATATAAACTCAAGGGGATATGGCTTTATTAACTCACTGTGTATTTCTTAGTTTGCATATGTGTTACTTTAATTAGGAATTTGTCTGAGGACTCTTTTCAGACTGTTGAAAGTCATGAGTAGACAAGCAAGTTACATACAAGCACATGGCAGTATGTATTGCAGACCTAGTAATACATCATGCATCAAAT
>NC_056745.1:53650308-53740308 GCF_019279795.1 Protopterus annectens
TCCTAGTTTGTATACAGCTCTGAGCTATGCTAAGTTGAAACAGTGGATATGGAAAATGTTGCTCTGAGTACATGGTGTAATAAATCTGGTCTTCACATTAATTAATTGCTTTGTAACATTTGCAAAACAGTAATGGGGTTATTTGAACATCATTAGTGTACTTAATGTAGGAAAGGATGAGAAGAGCACACATTTTGAAAGTTACTCTTAATGTCATAAGAAATTGCATTTTTTTAAATAGGAACAGTCCTCTGATTGTTTGAATATGTATATATGCATTTGTTTTTAAGGGACTGTTTCAGAAAATTATTTAACTTATGTTGGAAATCTCATCTGCCCCACTATAACTGGCACATTAAAAGGGAAGTCCAATGGCCAAGGATGAATGACGCAGAAAGTAGGCAAAGATTTGGGAGATTAACAAAATATTGGCACACTAAGGCTAGTAGTTTGGAGGAGAGGTTGTCAAGATATTCTGGGGCCATTACTCCATACTATTCAGTTGTCCCTGAAACAGAAAGCTACGGATAAAGTTGGAAGGGATGATTATCTCAAAGAAGTCATGATTTTTAAGATCTCAACAAACAGTATATGCTAGTGGCACTCTTCTGAGACAAAATGAACTCAGACGAGCCCTTTGCAGAAATGTTAGGATCCTGGCCCCTGTTAGACTGGGAGGGAATTCTATAGCATGCATAGTGAGCTGGTATTCCTTTTACTTGTCAAAGTCAAGAATGGTGTGGCTTATTTAGCATAATTCCCATAATCATGAAAGTGGGATACCAGTGTGGTAACCCCAAGTGAAGTAAGGATCTAACTCTTTTGCCTCCTGCCACCTGGTTTCTAATTTAAATGCAGACAGTAAGTTACTCATTTGTCTTTTGGTATCTTGGGCAAACATTTGGATGGTTAGTGGTCACAAATACATTTGACAAGATGTAATTGTCATTGGATTTAGGGTTTTGAAAGAGAATAGCATTCCTTACTTTCTGCAGAATGCATTACAAAATAAATGTGAAGAGATAAGAGACAACATTAAAATATAAAATAACTTGTCCCTCATCTTTATTTACAAATAAACCATGTTCGTTTTTTTTCACATACATTGATGATTTTGACTAGTAGGAACATCATTGCAAATACGCTACTGAGCTGTCGACTCAGAGCAAAGTGTCTAAAATAACAATAAACAAAGGATTATGTGTTTTATATGGATCACAAGGACAAGTGGCTCCTTACTGCATGGGATTATTTGCTGTTGTCTCCAAAATTGTCAAATATTAGAGTTAATTTAGAAGGAATTAAAAAAAAAAAACAAACATACCTTTTCCCTCCTTTTTGTTTCATACTTTCTGGCAATTCCGGTATCCATCCTTCTCCAAGTCTGCTAGATTCTCCTTCCCCTCTGGACTTTCTCTGACTCAGATCCAGGGCTGGCATGAATCTTAAGGGACTCCTAATGGTTATTTGGATGACGGCATCTACCAGGGCGATTTTTTTATTTAATGACCCAACCTCAGTTTTCCTCATTCTCAACCCCTGTGTTTGTCTGTTCTCTCCAAAGGCTACTAAGCTCTATGGCCCATGATTCTTTTCAGGGAGCACACAGGTGAATGCCTTTCCCCAGGGATAGGTACATTCATTCCCTCCCTGCCAGCACCTCAGACATCTGAGCTGCTAAGCAAACCTGGGTCACCTGCGTCATAGGAAGCCATAGTTTCTTTCAAGAAGTCAAAGACAGAAGATTACTGGCATCCTGCCAAGGTGGAGAAGACCAAGAAGGTGAGCATTTAATGTTCTTCAGGTCTTCAGCTTCTCCCTCATCTAGAATATGCTGTCTGGGAGTTGGTATGTATGTATATATATATATATATATATATATATATATATATATATATATATGCAAGTATCTTATATGCAAGTATCTATCTATCTATTGATCCGTCTATCTATCTATCTATCTATCTATCTATCTATCTATCTATCTATCTATCTATCTACCTATCTATATATTATATATGTACATACTCTCACATTAAAAGTGGGGTTGTGGGTGCTTGCTCCTATGTCAGAAGTGCAGGGGTGACCCTCTTGTGTGTTTATTTTTTAAACAAAAACATATTTATTAAAGTATCATGTATGGCATAGGCAATCATGCATTTATATACACGAAAACAAAACATATTGATGTGATTTTAGTTGCAATCATTATACATCACAAACCATATTGACATAATTTTAGTTGCAAACATGATACCTCATTTATAATCTACCCAGTCTTTGTCGGTCAGACATCACACATCTCATTCATATCCTGCCTTCTTTTAAACCTCATTCCTCTCTGCATGTATAGTTACCACAGTTACCATTTTTTCTATGTAATTTGCTCCTACCCTTTTCTAAAGCTCCCAATTTCAGTTTTTTATCTCTGTTACTATACTCACTACTTCTAGTAAAGTTAGTTTAGACTTTGATTTCCATTTTCTAGTTGTTGCTTTTTTTTGGCAGCCACCATAATTAGACTTAGCAAGGCCTTACTATGTCTAGGCAACTCCACTTTTATATCATAATTCAAAAAAGTAATTTCCCTAGTTACACCAATTTGCTCACCCAGTATTTCTAACAGAGCAGTCTACAGAGAATATTTAAAGTCTGCTAATTCATTACATTCCTGGAAATATGTTCCCAATTACTTCTTTCTTCCCCATCATACCTGCAGCATTTGTTGTCTACCTGAGCAACAATTCTTTAGCGTCTGCTTGGGGTATAAAAGTACCTATGTAAGCACTTCTAAGCAAATATCCTAAATCTTCTAGACTTTGTTGCATATTTGGGAGACATACATATATCCCCCATTTGTTCTTTTTGAATTGCTATTCCAATCTCTCTTCCCAACACTTTCTAACTTCTGATTGATTCTTATAGTTATCATGCAATATTTTATATGCTCTACTAATTGTTCTTTTTTTAATGACAGGTTCTGTTCTAGAGTCCACTAAAAACTCTACCAGTGCTGGTCTTTTGTTTAGGATCCACCTAGGCAATCTCTAGTCTGCAGTCCAAATAAATTCTTGGTCTCTTCCCATTCTATTACATTTCCTGCTCTAATTATTTGCTGCTGATACTTTGGTTGTCTTGCCAGTTTTCTCCAGTAAATTCCAGCCCCCTCTTGCCTATTGTCTGTATCCCTAATTGCAGCCATCCCTATCAGCAGAATCACATTTTCCATTCCCGTGTTGGCTTAGTTCTTCGAATACTTAGTTACTTTATGAATATACTATTCTGTATGATTATTGTTATTCTCCGTAAGGATCTGCATCCAAAATCCCAGTCTCCCCTTGTTTCTTGAGCTTCTCCCATTTCATTATCATCCCTTTCCACTTTGAATTATAGGTTTCTGCTTGTGCTATGTATAGGAGCCTTAAATGTGAAGCTCTGAAATACTGCTTCAAGTCAGGTAATCCAAAACTGCCTTGCTCAATTGGAAGAATCAGGTTATCCCACTTGACTCTTGCTGTCTTCCCCTCCCACATACAATCCTTCAGCTCTTTCTTAATTGCTAGACACAACTTTTCCTCTGGTTGATAAAAATATGCCTGACTGTGTATAAAACTAAAGGGAATAAAACATTTTAACTGCTTGTATCTTGCTATCCATATTCATTTAACAGAACTTATGTCTCATTTTTTGTATTATCTTTTTAGTCTCTTTCTACATAGCCTTAGCTGCCACACCAGAATTCTTTTTTTAATCTATACGCCTAAGTATTTAATTTTATCATGTCCTTATAAATATGGATATTGCTGAACCAATGTGTGTATGGATACATAATTTTCAGTTGTTGCCTATGTTTTAGTGCCATTAATTTTGTATCCTGAAAAGATTTGAAACTGCCTCATAATGTTCCGCAACACTGAAATGTCCTTTACCAGTTTTATCTTGTGTAAAATAATATCATCTGCAAATGCAGCCAGCTTTTTTTGACTTCCATACCAATTATATCCTTGAATTTATGACTCTCTTATTTTCTTTGCCAATGGTTCTAAATATAATGGAAATAACAAAGGGGAAAGAGGACACCCTCTCCCTGGTTCATCTGCTCAAACAGAAATTATCAGAGAGGAACCCACCCACTTTAATTTTCACCTCTGATCCCTCCTAATTCCTCCTAATTAACCTTAGACTACCATCTTATTCTGTCAAATGCTTTTTCTATATCAAGAATAACCAACAGTGGTATATTGTTACATTCTGCTTCCCTCTGGATCATCAGTGGTCTATTAATGTTTCCAAATATTTCCATCCATTCCACAAAACCACATTGATCTATATGTATCAATTTTGACATCACTTTTGCCATTCTTTTTGCCGTTATAGACATGAACAATTTAGGACTGAAATGGGCCTGTATGAAGCTGGATCTGATGGGTCTTTACCCTCTTTAGATATTACAGCCACCACTGATTTCTTCCAGGATGTTGGTACTTTTCCTCCTCTTAAAATACTGTTAAACAAAACCTTCCAAAGCTTTATCAGTTTTTTCCCCTTCTAGCTTCCAAACTTCCACAGGACACCATCTATTCCTGGAGACTTTCCTGTTGATTGGTTATGCATTGCCATTTTTATCTACTCTCCCCCCATCCTGTTAGTAATTGAGCCTTATCTACCTCTAACCTTGGCATATTTAATTCTTCCAGAAACATTTCCATTTCTACCTTTTCTTGATTTCTGTGTATCTCTGCTTTATACAGACTTTATACAGACTCAAAGATATTTCTAGTACCTCTACAGGATCTCCTGTTCTCTTCCTTGTTATAGGCTCCCTAAGCTTGCCAACAGCCCTTTATACTTTCTTTTTCCTGAGTTGTTGTGCTAAAAGTTTTTGTGCTCTGGCATTATTATCAAAAACAGTTGCTCAATAGCAATCCTTCTAAACTCATGCATATTATTGAGGCAGGCCTTTGTTTTCTTCTTAGCATGCTGCAATTGCTCCTCTTCTTGTTCTGTCAGATTCCCACTATTCTTCAATACTTTAACATTTGTCATTCCCACTAAGTAATTCTTGTTGCTTCTTAACCATATCTGTCTTTTTAAATGTCCACCCTATTTTTAAACTCCGCTTTAATTTAATCCCACTGTCTATATTTTCAGAAAAACATTTCTGTCTTCTGTAATAATGTCTGAAAACTTTCTACTGCCTATTCCTTAAATTCCTTTATTTTCAACAGTTGGGTGGAAAAGTGCCAGTGTCTCATTTTTATTTCATTACCCTGGATTTTTATTTTAGTTATTATTGGCACGTGATCTGAAATAGTTATTGGATGTGTATCAAAACTTTCAATTAAATACACATGTTCCTGTGAAATTTAAGTTCTGTCTAGCCTAGCCCAGTTTTTGTATCTTGGGGAATAATATGTAAATTCATGCTGAACTCCTACTACTGAATTCACATCTTCCCTGCCAAATATTTTCATAAACTTCTTCAAAAATCTACCTTCCTTTGTTATATTTTTACTTCTGGACCCCCAACTTGATCTTCACTACTGCAAATCAAATTCCAGTCCCCCATCTATAAGTAATATTCCCTGCCTAAAACTGATTATTTCTCCCAGAATTTTCTTAAGCTCCATTATATTAGTTTTATGTGGAATATAAATACATGCCAGTATAATCATTCTGCCTTCCCAGTAGCCTCTTAGTACTACATATCTACCATTATTATCTTTTTATCCTCTTCTGTCACTATTGGTGCTCCTCTTGCATTTAATATAAGTACTCATCTTTTCCCTTGTCCCAGGTATTCCACTGAATAACCATCCTAAAAACCTTTTACTTTATCAAATTCATGTGTTCATTTCTTTCCAAATGTGTCTCCTGTGACATAACTGTTTGCACTCTACATTTTTAATATAGTTCACTTCTCTTTCTTTTTATATATATCTGTGAGATTATTAACATTTAAATATAATATAGAAAATGTCATTATGTTAAAAAGCTGCATCTACCTTTTATTTGTAACAGCTTTTTTGTTAAGTATCTAGTTCCATATTTTCTGTTATGTGCACACATTAATGTTTACCAGGCTGATTGGGTGTAAAATATGTTCATTTGCAAACAGAGCACAGTTGTTTTTGTCACATCCATTTGAGCCCATGTCACATCTTAGAAAATGTTGTTTTATTGAAAGCCCTCAAATAAAAAAACACACTTCAATACAGCCCTAAAACACATTAACTTAATACTAACACAGAAAACTATGCACATATTCAAATATTGAAGTTTTACCCTGCTGATAGGAACAATTGTCCCAAACTGACAGACACACTGATAGACTTGGGATAGCCTAAAAAGAAGGTTATCCATGTTAAGATGCATGGTACAGTCTGTGCTTGTACTAAGTGCTGTCTGGTCTTGTCTTATCTTTATTGCTCTCCCAGAATGGAAAAAGAGTTGAATACTTTCAGAAAATCTCCTACCTATTGAAAGAAAGAGGTATTCTGTTTTTATTGTTCTTTATCATGTTGTCTCCGTGGAGACATGAGAACCAGATACAGAGTTGTTTCTACGAGCATTTATTTATTTATTTGTTAGTGGAAAGGTTTATTATATTCAATGCTCTATTTTATTTATTTGCTTTCTCTGAAAACCTGTTATTAGATTAAGCCAAGGGCCTTAATCCAGTCATTCACTTGTGCAAGAATGAGAAAAAGCACATTAACTTTTCTTGTATCATAATCTTTTGACCTGACTTTTCTTTCTTTTTTTTATTTGCATTGAAGTGCTGACATTTCTTAAAACTTATGCACACCAATTAAAATACAAAACTACTACAAAAATAAAAAAGGACACGTGGTTAAAGGACAGGAACTTATTTAATAACATTAGTGGTTTCATTCAGGGTTAATACATGAACTTCTACAGACAAAGAATAAGTAATTTTCAAACATTTAAATACCCCATAAATTAATCATATGGCAATCCAAAACAAAATATTACATGACATACAAAATAAGTCAGTGTAAACACCCCCTTCCCATTTTAGACAAATTCAGATAATACATTGCTATACATTCAAGTTCTTAAGTACAAATACTTGTACAAAATAAAAAACATATGTTATAAAAAATCTGTACCACATAAAATTAAAAAAATAGCTTGTCTGAATACATGTCACCTATGCAAACTCCTAAGCTTTAACAAGTAAAAAATAGAACATAGGTCATTCAAACCTGGATAATAATATGCATTTAACCTAACTTGCATAAAAGTTCCTGCTTGTCGAGCTTTAACACCAAGTGATTGCCCCCTCACATCAAAGTCAAACTGATTAATAACCCTAAATTTAAAAGAATGACCTGGGTTCAAAGAAATATGTTTTGCTAGGGCATTCAAGACTTTACCTATATTAATACTGTAAATGTGCTCATAAATACGCTCACTAAACCTGGTTCCGTTTTCCCCACATAAAAAACTTTTGCATGCCTGACAGCAAGATAAACTGCAGTCTTAGAATTACAATTACATTTATTTTGAGTACTGTATTTATGGTTCCTTATTGAAAAAGTTCGACCAATGTCAATATATTTACAATATGGATATGATTCACTAAGTGTCCAACAGTAGAGGTAAATTCTCTTTCCAAAATACATTTCAAATTAGGGCCCCTTTTGAAAATAAAACCAGGTTGACAGTCCAATTTCATTCTAATATTAGAGTCTTCCAATAATAAGCACCAGTTTTTCATCATAATTCACTTTAACATACTGGAGTCTAGGCTGTAGTGAGTGATAAGCCTAAAGTTATTATTTGTCCTAGCTTCACTCACCAGAAATTGTGGCTGATAGGACCCTAAATATATACCGGTAACATTATTCAAAATAGGTTTAAAATTACCAGCAGCTCTTTTGCGTTGGACCTCACTAATTAAATCATCCACTAATAATAGTGGGTAACCTCATTTAGAAAATGTCCCCAAGTTTATTACATTCATTGGAAAAGTCCTCCTCCAAAGATGTCATCTTAGCCACCCCCACTAATCCTAGCAACATATCCAAAATTAGTTATATCCTTAATTAGCTCAACATCTAAAAATGGGGTCTTTTCCATATTAAATGTGAAAGTAAATTCCAGAAAGTTGGTGGTGTTAATAAAATATTTAACCAACTCAGAGGTCATGCTCTCATCACCCTTCAAAATAATAAAAATGTCATCCCAATGACTGGTGAAATAAAATATTTTATTCAAGACTTGCTGATTTTTAAATGCATATTCTGGTTCCCAAGAAGCCATCACTAAATTAACAAAACTGGCCCCACATGGGGAACCCATAGCCCCCCCCCTCTGTAAATAATATGATCCTTCAAATAAAAAATAATTGTTACTTAAAATAGTATCAAGCAATTCTTCAACTACTGTACTGTCCGAAGGGGATGCACTTTTCTCGAGTAATAACCCAGACACCCATTCAATTCCTAAACTATGAGGAATGACTGTGTAAAGGTCCTTGACATCCACTATTAAAAATTATGACCCTCCTGGAACTCTAACTTGTTAATGAATTCTAAAAAGGATGAAAAGTCCTTACATATCTGTGGTTCGCTAACCACAACCTTTTTTAATATGTTGTCAACAACCTTCGCACAGGCATAAGTGATGGAATTTCTCCCATCAACAATGGGACATAAAGGGGGAGTCACATAAGTCCTTAGGGATACCAAAAATAACAGGGTTCAATGGTGCAGGTATCATCAGATAATTATACAAATGTATATCAACATGAACATCGATAAATAAATCATCAATGTAAGATTTAACCCTTCGGTATGCTCCATTAACTTCATTCAAAGATACAAACTCATAGTTATCTGATTGTAATAATTTAAACATCTTGTTATGGTAATCCCATAGATCCATAAAGACCAACCTCCCACC
Source organism: Protopterus annectens (assembly GCF_019279795.1). NCBI lineage: Eukaryota > Metazoa > Chordata > Ceratodontiformes > Protopteridae > Protopterus > Protopterus annectens. Next base: position 53,659,240 of record NC_056745.1, read on the forward strand.
CTTGTTGGGTTTCATTACTTTGATTTTTCAAGACCTCGATGAGTTCACGGTTTCCCATTTAGTCCTAGTAAAATCGCTGCTCAACATCCTGCCATTTTTATTATTATTTAACAACTGCCTAATATCTGCTTCACACGCTTGTTCAAAAACAGTGAGAGTAGGGGCAGTGGCAGGTTAAATACACTAGTTACTCTGTGTTCATTAACTTGTACAGCAACATTATCTAATAAAACAGACAGATTCAATTTACGGATATACAGCTTTAAATCTAATAATGTCTCTACGAAGTCAGCTCTATGTGATGGAACAACAGTCAACCCCTTAGCCAGAATATCAGCTAACACTGGTTCAACACTGTAGGAAGAATAATTAAAAATATTGAAGTGACCTTCAGTGTTCCGTACCAAATAAAAAGCTGCTTGTCCCAGATAAATTATGGGGCACTTCTTCAATACCAGGAGAATTACCTACTTCCATAATTTGTTGGACTTGGCAGGATTTCATTCTGTGTTGGGTTCCTCACTGGCTGTTCACATGATTAGAGGTCATAGGTACATGAAAATGTGCTCTTGATTGGTTGTTGACATTGTTTTTGGTGTTATGCTGCGTATGACCCGACTGGTCCTTCAGACGTTCGCTCCATAACACTGAACAAGGAAAAAGTGAAAAGAAGGAGAAAACAGAGGCACCTGTTTACTTTAGTATCTCCATTACACTTGAAAATTACTGAAAAACTTTACCATATAGCATGCAGATTATATCATGCACTATAAAAATATTACTGTTAAGACCAAAATGTTGTTTTACATACAGTGAACACTTTCCTTCCTCTTCTCCTCTCCTAAGTCTTCCTCCAAACATTAATGACATGAAGTACAGCACATGCTTTAGAGACCCCTACATGTTTAACAAAGTCAAAAAGGTCCAATATTTCTAGGTTTTCTTGTTCTGTCATGTTTCACAAATATAATTAATGCTCTGTAACCCCACATTTATTTGTCAGTTTATAAGTTGCTAGTTTTATTCCTGTGCTTCCTTGTGCTTTTTTCTGTCTCTCAAGCATTTTCCATTGAAACATTGCAAAAGGTTTTACTGGTACAGTCTTATCTGTGGTCTTTTTTACCAGAAGAACAAAACAGAATCTCCTTCTGTTTCACAGCTCACTTTTTGTTGGACAGACTTTTGTATTTCCTCCTTAGCATGTTCTGCATACAAATGATTTTGTCTCTCCAGAAAAGAATATTCTGAAGATAGCTGGGCACAACAGCTTGGATCTCATGTCTGCTTCTCAATAGTCCCTGATTAGAGAAGTACATTTACTCCTGTTCTGCCTGGTGTACACTGAGTAATCATTTTCCCACAAACATTCTACTCTCTCCCACATTGAGTACTTTGTCTTTCTGCCATAGTTTTGTCAGAATCATCTCCTTCTGCCGGTAGGATGCATCTTTACTATTAAAGGTCTAGCTTACTTTCTCATGGCCAGGTTTGGAGTATACACACAATGTATCCTTTCAATTAACAACTCCTGCTGTGGAATACCAGTCCAGATGCTTATTTGCACTTTCATAAAATGAATACAGTCTGTTCCTTCCAGCTTATCTAGAACAGCAGCAAATCTCAACTTTCCCTACAAGATCTGTCTTCTAATTCTATTATTTTTTGAAACATCTCTTCTTGAGCTGTCTCATATTCAGCCAGGCTTTTCTTCATTTCAGTCTGTAATTTTTGCAGTTTTGTCACCTCATCTGAATATATGTTTAAAGCTTCTTCCATTTTTTTCCAGCCTTTTGTTATTTGAGTTGATATACTCCATCAGTGTTTCATTTATTTTAATTATCTCTGAGTACATTTGACTTATTTCTTCCTCTAGGTTACTGGAAGTCATGCCTTGCACCAAAGCTGGAGCTTGCACTGCTTTTTGCAGAAGAGCTGCAGAATTCTTCCCAGTCAGTGTTTTTTTCCTCACCTTTTGTGATTAATTTTCTTTCAGATTCTCAGAATTTCTTTTTGCTGGTATCCAGGCAGTGCACTTACTAGCCAGTTACTGAAGTTTGCCGAAAAAATACAAGTTTACTGGCTGTCTCTTCTGCGTTTCTGTTTTAATACTGGGAGAGCTGAAATTAAGCTGTTACGCAGTGTGCAGCCATCTTGGAAGTTGACCCCCTTGTGTTTTTGACCTTTGCAGTATCTGTATTGACCTTTTAGATGCTTATTTTCTCCAAGGTTATGAAATTACTTGACAGGAAGAGCTGTAAACCTCAATAGCTAGATGTACAGAATTATCCTTTGTTTCAGTCTCTTTGGACCAGAGTCTGGTTCAGGAAACAGACATTTCTTCCTTTGTTCACGTATATGATGTGTGCTTTATTCATGTTTTCTAGCTGTTCTTACTAGACATAAAGTCATTAAACTAATCCATACCTTTTCTGTGGACAGTGGCAAAACCAGGGAAGCCATGACTGTACACACTCTCTCCAAGAGATGAAAAGAGGCTTGGTCCTTTGTTACTTTAAGTCTTATTTCTTGGCAATCATTATTCCCAGTCCTTGGTGGAGTCAGAAAAATGAAAGTAAATGGAAAGGGATGATAGATATATAGAATATCCAAATTTCTTTCTCTAGGTTTCCATTGAATGTGTCTACTTACCAGCATTTTTATATTTTCTGAAACAGTAAGGGAAAGAAATCACAACTAGCTACCAGATTTTAGATAGGCCAATATCATTTTAGAGAATGAGGATGCTGATCTGTATTATTGTAGAAAACTACTCTTTATAGCCTTTCCAAGTTAGTCTAAGACGGTTGCTGGAGGGGTAACAATGTTTGAAAAACAGCATTAGTCATTTTAGAGTTCTAAAGTTATTTACAGAATGGGAAAAGGTATTTCTGAGATATAAAATACTGTCATTGTTTGCACTGTTAGCAATGCAGAAGATAGATATGTGACACGTCAGTCATGTATCCCGAGATTCCTTCTTCCTTCTGTATAGACAGAGTGACACGTGTCAGTCATGTATCCCGAGATTCCTTCTTCCTTCTGTATAGACAGAGTGACACGTGTCAGTCATGTATCCCGAGATTCCTTCTTCCTTCTGTATAGACAGAGTCTTTACCTTTGCTTTGTAACAAGGGCATTTTCAAAACACGTGGTAAATGGCAAAACGGATGAGTTCAGGGTATTGCTGTGGTGTGACTTGAATTTTCTACTGTCTTTTGCCACTGACAACTTATGATTTACAAAAGTTTGAATAAAAAAAAAAAAGAAGTCATGAATCAGGAGCAGTGTTCCACCAAGGAACAAGGATATCCATAATGACTTATAATAAAGGCAAAAAGGAGATCAAGCAGACGTCAGAATAAGTAGAACAGGTAAGCTAAACAAAGCTATAAATGATTTATTGACAAGGAAGAATGTGAAAAAAAGGACTGTGTTCATGAGGTCTGGTACCAGGCAAGAAGGATGGAAACAGACTGCAAAGACAGCATTAGCTGTCTGTGGCACAAAATGTGGTAAATATCAGTTCCCAGCTGAGTTCTATGGACAGCATCATCTGCTGCAATTTTATGGGTCTATATCAGATGAACGAAAAATCCGTTCATCGAATAAGTAAAGATTGAAGCTTCACGGACTTTGAAAACGGTATTGTGGGGTCTCAGTACAGTGAGGATTAGGGTATTTGCGCTTTCCTCACTGTAGTCCAATCTCAGAGTTATATATATTTAGCAGGGGGTGTGGGGCCACAGCCCCCCACAATACCGATTTCCGTGATGTTTCAATAATTACGCATTCGATGAACGGATTTTTCATTCGTCTGATATAGACCCCAATTTTATATAATTAAAGAGGTAAGTATTCATTTGCATAATAAATATGGTTGAAGATAATGTATAATTGGTTGCAGCATTCATGTAATTTCTTAATTTCTCTTCCAAAGTGCCACTTGTCATCGGCAGTTGCTAGATGTAGTGTCACTTGGTCATTGTCATTTGCTAGGTGTGGGAAAGCATGCCCATTAATAGTCATTAGGTCTTTCATGTCCTTCATTTCCCGTTGTCTCTTACTGCCTTTATATTCACTGTTAATTGCTTTAAAGGACTTTATAAAAGATAAAATTCTTACATATACTAGTTCTGTGTCTTGTGTTAGACCAGGTATTTTTTTAAGGTAAGGTAGATCTAGCCAAATGTCACGATCCTCTTACTTTTAAAATTATAAATAAGCCCATAATTGATAAAAAAATTAAAGCTTTACAGTGCGAAAGTGACATTTACTTAGTAGTTTGTTTATTATTAGCACAGCACTGCAAATTCAAAATGATGGTTTTCTTGTTTTCATTCTTATATACTTGAAATGCAAGTAACATTTGAAAATGCATTTTTTCTCATTTGTCTGACAGTAGCAGTAATTTGCACATCATTTCCTTGAACTGCAGACTTTTTCAAGTTCCAGGTGTAATTTAACAGAGGAGCAATCTTAGATACTGATATGCATGATGCCTGGAAAATAAGTATCACAGTTACTCTTTTCTGTACTTTTTTTTAATTTTTATTTCAGAAATCCAAGGAATATTTTGGGAATGCCCAGCTGAAAACACTACAACACATGGAAGTTCTATTGATACTCTGCAGAATATGGATCAAGGGAAGACACAGCTGAGATTTGTTGTCGATGATTTTATATTGCATAAAATGTTGGGAAAAGGCAGCTTTGGAAAGGTATATATAAGCATATCAATGTTGTATTTAATAAAAACAGAGCTGTAGTTGTTCAGACAAAGAATGGTGTGACAAAGCCCACTCAGATCATATTAGCCAGATTTCATGAAAAAACGTGTTGCATTTAAAGTCTGATGACCTCTGAGTTTACTTTAGAGAGACCTGCATCATGTCTCTCACTGTATGGGTTTTTTTCCTTACATAAAACACTCTGTAATAGTTTTGTCTTACAGTCAGCAAAGTTCTGCTTGATCAGTCTTGTCAGAATGGGTTTCAGAGGACTGATCATTGACTAGTCTAACAATAGCCAAAAATGTTAGCAGCACTGAGTGTGCATGTTTTTGAAAAGTGATGATGCTAAGAAACAAAATACAATTTTTATAGTCCATTCAGTTGTATGAAATTAACAACAGGTGTTCTTTTTAAGAAGGCGATAGATTTGTATATATTTAAAAAAATAAATGTAATTTTTAATTAATATACGTAAATGCATACCCTTTTTAAGACCAATGTCACAGTAACTATATATTACTAGCTGAGCCATGTAAATGTTGATGTGTTTAACTTTGACATACATGTACAAAACACATCAACAAGCTACTGCACATGTCCAGGGTAATCCTTGGGACATGCAAAAGGAAATAAAGTGTTTTTTTTTTTGCAGATGGCAAGCTCCCTTTCACCCCCCCAATACCCCCTACTTAATATATATACTATTTCTGAGATTGCATGATCCCAAGGGGAAAAGGCTTATCCCCCTACCCTGGGGACTGTTGATCTCCTACCCCTATCACCCTTCTGTCTATGTTGACCAAAGTGTGTCAACAATACAGAAGTCAATGTAATTCAAAACCAAACTATGCTAGGCAACATATATAAGTTATAGTTCATCAGTTTCAGAGGCTGTTCATTCCTGAATTTGACCTTGGCATCAAATGATAACATCTCTGTACAGCTTTAGAATTTTATGAAATGGCCAAGGAAGTATTATTTCCCATGCTCCCTCTCAGGCTACCTAGCTCTTTACCTGCCCACATTTCACTATTAAACCTTCTTTGTCTACTTACTGACTCCTAATCTTTTTCTAACTCTCCCCTCGGACTGTATACTCCACTGCCCTGTTTCCTGTTTCATATCTTTCCCATCTGCAATTTCACACTCTTTCTTATATTTCTTTCTTATATTTCTTATATTTCTTCTACTGAACCGTCCTTTTTTGAATATTACCTGTCTTTTTCATTACTATCATATTTCATGCAAACTGTCATCTAAAATATCAAAACATTTTTTCTGTATTTAGTGTCTCTTTAAAAATGACTTTCTACTGTATTATTGCATCATGTATGATCATATGTTTTACATGTATATGTTTATATATTTATGTGTATATTTTATTTTTTGTATCTCAGTTGTGATTCCCTTTTTAAGCTTTTCTCTCCAGGCCTCTGATAAAAATGGCACTTGTTGCCCCAGTCAGACTTAGCCAGTAAACAAAGATAATAAATAAATAAACAAACAAGCAAACAAACAATCGCATAAAGAAATAAAGACTCCTAGATAGTCAAGGTTATATTGTATATTGAATGACCTAATACCTGGGGTAAGCAGGCAAAAGGCAGCAGGCTTTCAAATATGTACATGTGTATCGGAAATAAAGCTACTACCGTTTACAACATGCATGGAGCAATAAGAACTTCAGTTTTACCTCAACTGCAATACCAACATCTGAATGCTGGTAATGCACAGCAATGAAGACTGATCGGCATCAGCTGATCACACCCCTCCCCAGTACTTTGCGCCTGGGGTGGCTAACCCTTCACCCCACCCTAGCTACACTACAAGACAGTAACATGCACATTAATGTTTGAATGTGTGTGTGTGTGTGTGTGTGTGTGTGTGTGTGTGTGTGTGTGTGTGTGAGTGATAGGGGTGCCTGTACAAACCTTATGTGTGGGCTGCCAGAGTACATTCACACTGCAAAGGACTATCAACATGAATGATAAAAAATGTGATTCGGAGACATGCCAATGAGACCGTAATGATATCTTCCACATTGCAGCAGAAGTTATCTCTGAATCACAATTGTACAGCTTGGGAAAACTGACCTATCTGAGAGTTATGCAATCACAAGGGTGTTCCTTCAATCCCAGAATGTGTTCCATTGATTGCTTATCAAATCATACTGGATCCTGCAACATAGTTGTAACAGAGTAAAGCAGGAAGACTGAAACCCTAAGCTTTTTAGGTGCAGACATTTTTCTGTATGTTATTCTTATAGATTTAGGTGGCCAGATATATTTTATTGGCCACTAGGGGTCATTTCCATAACTCCTTCGTCTTCCTCTCTTAAAACCTAGTTGCCTCGTGGTTTGAGCGTCTTTTCAGGCTTGTTGGCTGTTGGTGAAGCACCCTCCAAGAGGAAAAAACGCTGAGAGAAGAAGGGAGCCACTTTTGAGATTTTAAGTATTTTTTCTCTGTTTATTTGCTAAGTTTTTCTGCATAGCTGCCTAGCTTGAGCATTTTCTGGCTTGTTAAACTTGATTTCTGTATTAGTAGCTGTATTTAGAGCACAACCAAAAGCTGTTTGCTGAATTTCCTGTTTGCACTTAATTTTAAATCGTTTTTTCTTAAAACTTGCATATTTTCTGTCCTTGACCTAGCACTCTTGTGTGGGGTCATTTACTGCACTGTTATAAATTGATATTACTTGTGAACCTCTGCTATCTCTGTAAAAAACAAAAACAAAAAAAATCTTGCTTTTTTCCCACTTTTCTGAGAGTTAAAAAGTTCAGTTACAGGCTTGCTGTTCCTGAACTGTTTGAAAGTTTCTGTGAGGCCATTTTTGCTTGGGCTGAAGGAGGGTCTCTGTGTTCATCAGTGGCAGTGACTAACATTGAGCAGCTTCCCTGCCCCGGAGAGGTGGTTACTGACTTGAAACTGTAGTTTTATTGGCCACTAGGGTCATTTCCATAACTCCTTCATTTGTCCTCAGAGGAGTGGATTAAGGCAGTATCTTGTAGTTTATAGGCCATTTTGGGTCATTTCCTGACTTTTTCAGCACCCCGCTATAAAGCACGCTTTAAGCGATTTAGCCCGGGATGATGAGTTGCCACTGTTGCACACTAGGGCAGCGCGGTTAAGCAGGTTTAAACTATTCGGCTACCTAAAGTCCACTCTTCAAATTTTCCCTTAAAACTACCTTCCTCGAACTATACTACTGATCTAATCAGCTTATCCGATAATTAAAAGATCATCTCTACTTGACTCCAAGTAGACTATTCTCTATCTGTTAAACGTAGCACTTGCTCCTACAGTACTTATTACCTTGATACGGCACTCTTGTCATAGATAGTACCCCAAAAGGCAACCCCCATTTCTCGGTCACCCACGTCCCCGGAATCTTTTTAAAGTTTTTTGTCTATTCCTTCTAGCATGTCGAGGGATCAGTTGCTAGTGTCCTCTCCTGCTCAGCTGGTTAACCTGGGAATATTGAGGCAATGTTACAATTGCCTCATGTACACAGACAACCCTCTCCTCCTCCCACAAAACACAAATACATGCGAGAGATGCAACTATCCAAACTGGAGGCTGAGCTCTCTCAACATAGGACTGGCAAGACCAGTCAGGAGGAGAAGGTTACCACACACACTATAGACCCAGTCTCACATAGTACCATTACAACCTCAAATCATACACATAAACACACAAAGACATACTCGGAGGCTCTGATCAAAAATCTACCAAAACAGCAGAGGCCACCAAAGCAGACACCCAAACAACCACCACCTCAGAACACAACACCTGCAACACATAGACCTCACAGTCAGAGTGTCAAACAGTCACAGCTCTTAAGGCCAAACACAATGCCAGACACACTAGTCATTGGTGACTCCATAGTCAGACACACTGACGTCCCGCTCACCAGACTGAGTAAGGAGAAGGTCACAGTAAGCTGCCTGTCGGGCGCTAGAATCCGCCACATAAGCACTCAGGTCTCTCAACAGCAGGTACAAATATGACTCAGTCATTGTCCACGCTGGTGTAAACGACCTGACTACATGAAAAGAGACATTGAGGAGCTCTCTGATTATGTAGCCCAGGCAGGTATGACCCTGACCTTGAGCAGTATCCTACCTTCACCAAGAATGATGCCACAATACAGAGATAAGATGATCAGCTTTAACAATTGGCTTAAACACTGGTGTCATTCAAAGGGGATCCAGTGTCTGTCTGCCTGGGATGACATGCTGGACAAGCCACGCTGCTTCAAGGGGGGACTTGCACCTGTCACCCTGGGATTCGGATATTGGCAAAGGCTCTTGCCACCCCATAGTGCCTTTTTAGGCAAGGCTCAAATTCTAAACCTACCACCCTAGAACACAAAAAGGAAAAAATAAGGGTAATGCTGCTCAATGCCAGAAGTCTAAATCTCAAAATGCGGCCCTTCTCAGTATGGAGAACATCGATGTCTGTGCTGTGACAGAAACCTGGTTCAAGGCTCCTGAGAGCACCCCAGCGCTATCAGGTTTTACCTCATATCATGCGTTCGGCCCCAAAATCCGGACAATACCAAGAAAGGAGGGGGGGGTATCCATATTCATCAAGGACACCCACACCTCAAGACTGGTGGCAACGCACGATGCATCGGAGACCATCCAGGTGCAATTAACCATAGGCAAGACTGCTCTGCAAATTGTAGCATGTTACAGGCCACCCTCACAAACTCAGGAACCTCACATGGCCTTCCTGAAAACACTAGAGGGATAAATGTATCACCAAACACCATCATACTAGGTGACTTCAATTACCCTAATATAGACTGGGAACACTACTCAAGCCCAAACACCCTAGCCCAAAAGTTCCTGGAATTCATAAACTCAAATGCCATGGAACAACTAGTCACCATCCCCACAAGAGGAGATAACATACTTGATCTCATCATCACGAACATGGGAGCACAATGTTCAACACCGAGGTGTACCCCTCACTGGTGAGATCAGACCACAAACTAATCTCGCTGGAGGTCCTCATCCCACCCCACCTGAAATAAAAAGACCACAGTAAAGCCGACTTCACACTTCTAAAGACTAGTGTGGTCTAAACAGTACTCAAGCCGCTGAATCACTTACAAATGCCTTCTACCAGCACCTGCAGGACTGCATGGATAAGGCAATCCCAAGCAAAACAAAGACTCTTTGTACCAAAGGCAAGCGTCCAGTCTGGTGGACCCCAGCCATAAACAAACTCTACAACAAAAGGAGGAAGCTACTACAAGATAGAGCAAAATCCTTAAAAGGTAAGACACCCTTGATCACTATAAGTAAAAACTAAGAGCTCTCATAAAATCATCCAAAGCAAATTTGAGAGAAAAATAGCTAAAGACTCAAAAGACAATCATAAGGCCTTCTTTAGCTATGTTAGAAACCTGGGAGGAAACTCCCAGATATGCTCAGAGATAGTTCAAAATGATGTGAAGATTACTGATCCTACAGACATTGCCAACATACTGGCTGACAGGTTCAGTGCAAACTTCTCCTCCCCAAAGGAGAGATATCTATACCAAACGATTGCAGCCCCCAAACATCTCCAGCCCAAGTGAGAACTGCTCTCTCCAAAGCAAAAAACACAGCATCCATGGGACCTGATGGTGTCCCCGGCTGTGTGCTCCATGAACTCAATGAGGAATTAAACCCACAGCTAGGACAGCTGTTTAATCAAAGTCTTACCTCTGCATACGTACCCAGGAGGTGGCGCACCGCTACTGTGGTGCGACTTCACACGCGGGGTGCCTCCACCGACGCTGGAAATTACCGCCCATTAGCTTGACAAGCCTTATCTGCAAAGCCATGGAGAGGATCATAATGGACCTCATAAATAAAGACATAGGAATTTGCAGACTTTGGATCCAACCCAGTTTGGCTTTGTCAAAGGCAGATCATGCCTTTTAAACTTGGTTGACTTTTTTGAAACAGTCACCAAAGCCATTGATGAGGGAAAGGCAGTCCATACAGCCTACCTCGATCTGGTTAAGGCCTTCGATACAATACCCCACTCGGGTATCATTGAAAAACTCATCCTTAAATGTCAACCCATACATCACAAGATGGGTTGCAAACTGGCTGAGTGACAGAACCCACAGGGTCAGAGTTGCTGGCGCCATGTCAGACTCAAAGCCTGTCACAAGTGGTGTCCCACAGGGCTCAGTCCTGGGCCCACTCTTGTTTGGCATCTACTTTTCCAAGTACAAGCAAACACAGGAGGGTTATGGCTGACAAAGTTTGCAGATGACTGCAAACTGGGCGCCATAGTAGAAAACACGTCTGATACAGATATCCTTCAGAAGGGTCTCACAGAAACGGATAACTGGTGCCAGAGCCACGGCCTAAAGTTAAATGCCAAAAAATGCATAGTCATACCCTTCGGGAAAAACAAGGTTACCCCTAGCTACCAAATAGGTGGCAATCCACTGAGCACAGAAGAAGTTATCAGGGACCTGTGGACCCAGGTTGATAGTAGTCTGTCATTCGACACCCATGTAGCTAAAGTAGTTAGGAAGACCTTCTACATTGCCCACCTTATCATGAAGGGATTCTCATCTAGATCAAGGGAGGTCATAGTCTCCCTTTACTCATCACTCATCAGACCAATGATTGAGTACAATGCCCCATTCGGAATGTATCTGACCCGACACTTGCAGCAGCTGGAGAGGCCACAAAAGTTCCTCACCAAAAGGATAAAGGGTCTCAAAAATCTGTCCTATCCTGCCCGACTGAAAGAACTCCATCTCTATTCAGTCGCCACCATGCTCAGAGGTGACCTTTGCCTAACATACAAGGCCATGTCAAACCCAGATTTGATGAATATGCTTCACCTCAAAAATCTAGATCCATCAGAGCCACAAGGGCGGAGACTTAAACCTTGACACGGCTATTAATAGGACATGCTGGAGGGATAGATTCATCACCCAAAGACTCCCTATGCTGTGGAACAAAATCCCGGTACATGTGAGGCAGAGCACCTCGCTGGCCTTGTTCAAGAGAAATTTTGACCAATGGATGGGAGATCACAGATATACCCCAGGGATTACCTCAGTGTCACTGCTCGACAGAGGCACAGCAAAATAATGGGTATAGTTCCCCATACTAAAGGGGTGGCGTAAGCCACAAAACGATGGGCTAGGCTTGTAAATGCCCTCGGGCAGATAGCCTAGTATGAACCTATGAACCTATGAACCTATCTGTTTTGAAGTTTTTGTTAGGCATTACTAGACAAACAGAGGTAACATACAAAAGACTTGAGGGCAGAATGTTTATTTTAACAATGAAGGCCTTAGAAATTAAAGTGCATTGGTCACATTTGGAAGCATCTTTCTTTTATAATTAATTTTATTTCCCATTATCCTCATGTTAAAGCTACAAGTGATTTTGCAAAAAATGAATATTATACTGTTCTGTTTAATTTTTTAGCTTTACTCTTTAATTAGGTTTTCTCTTAAACTATATCCACAAAATTGGTGTCATAGTAGGTACTGGACAGGGGTTTACATGTGACTACAAAGCATTATGCATAACCAAAACAAGTTACCCCTTTAAAGGAACCAGTTCTTACATACATTGTGGTCTCACTAATATATAATCACATGTGCTAATTTTCAGTGTGAGGTGTTCCACCTAAAGCTAATTGACAACTTGTCTATCAAGGAATTGACTCCTGCTGATGCATTTATTACGTGAATACAGTAACTAATTCATTAATAAAGATAGTGAGGCATTATGGGTTCAGACTTCTGTGATGTCATGGCAGGGATTTTCAGCTCTGAGAAAAAAATCATGGGCTGTCCTTATCAGCAAAATAAAATGCAAAAACAGGACACTTTTTGCATTAACAAACTGCATTATTTGGTATTGTATATAATAAGGAAGTAATGTCAAACTCCAAAGGTTTGTTACACAAATGTGCTCCAGAAAATGACCAATGCACTTTGATGAAAAGTGTATTGCAGAACATCTGATCAGACATTGCTGAACATTACTTCAACATGTCAAAATGCTATTTTAGTGATAGTCTTTATTATTTTGTGAAAAGTAAATTCAGAGATATTTCAGGTTAAATACCATATTTAATCCTTGTAAACCAAGTAGATTCTGAAAACCATCAAATAAAGGGAACATAATTGATTAAATAATGTTTCACCCTGCCTCCTGATCTGAGGTTATATATACCATTAATAAAAATCATCAATAATGCACCATAAATTCACATAAACACTGAATTTAGCATGTTTGTATGAGTCCATATATCATTTCCACCAGTGGCAGCATATAACAATAGATTTTGGAAATTATACAAGGTTACTTGGGTATAATATGCACAGATTGCCATTCTATCCTCAAAGATTTCACTACATTTCCATCATAATTTATAAGACAACACAAACATATACACACACTACACACACACACACACACACACACACACACACACACACACACACTATGACTGACTTCATGTGTAATTGAGGTTTGCTCTTACTGGGTCACCAAAAAGTAGCACATTTAACTAATTATGATCACTTAATCAGTCAGTGGTCTCACCTTCGATAACCACATCACCACAACAGTCAGAAAATCCTTCTATGTGGCACACCTCATCACTAAAGGCTTTTCATCTAGAAGAAAGGAGGTCATTGTCCCACTGTACTCATCCTTCATTAGACCCATTATAGAATACAATGCCCTGTTTGGTATGTACCTCTCAAGACATCTGCAACAACTGGAAAGGCCGCAGAAATACCTCACTAAAAGAATCACAGGCCTAAAGCAGATGCCCTATGCTGACCACCTTAAAAAACTCCAGCTATACTCTGTCGCATATTGTCTACTCAGAGGCGATCTCTGCTTAACATTCAAAGCCATGTCAAACCCAGAGCTGTTGGACATGCTACACTTAAAGAAATCCCAATCCCTCAGAGCCACACACTCCAGAGATCCAAACCTTGTCATCACAATAAACAAAACATGCTGGAGGGATAGGTTCCTGACCCAGAGACTCCCCATACTCTGGAATAGACTGCCCATACATGACAAGCAGAGCACCTCTTTGGCCCACTTCAAAAGGAACCTTGATGATTGGATGGGAGAAAGGAAATTCACCCCAAGGATCACGTCAGTCATCCTGCTAGACAGGGGTCCAGGGAAGTAAATAGTGTGAGAAGAAATAGCCAGGGAATTGTTATGGCTAGGCTTGTATAGACCCTAGGGCCGATAGCCTAGTACCAACCTATGAACCTTTTACTGATTCAGATACAAAGAAATTGAAAAACTGAATTATTCAAATTTTATAAGAAAAACACAATTATAAAATCAAAACACAGCTAAGAGACATTTTATTTAGCAGTACAATATCATCACATTTTAAGTTTTATTTCATTGTAAATTATATTATTTTGTGAGCCGTTAGGACGGATCAATATTAGGTTACATCTCACTTTGAAAGGTGTACGGTATGAACCTTGGTTCAAAGTGATTGAAGCGACACCTCAACCTCATGTTTGAAATGGGAAAAGGAGTTGTGGATGGATATATGTTGTACTTTATCTAGAGTATGGCAAACTAATGTATTATGTGTCTGAGTAAAATGGTCTTCTACTTGCTATATGTACTAATGCATTAGTATCCTATATCTGGACAGCTCACAGAAGTGGTAATTCAGTAGATATATAAAAGCGTTTATTTTAATGAATCGCACATGCCCAGTTTGTCAAATGCACCTTGATGACTTCATATTTCTACAAATTTACCACATAAAGACGTCTCGACTGTCTCTATTTTGGAGGAGCATTCCTATTTTCAGGCATGTTTTACCACTGTACATGATGAACCTATTTTTGGAATTATGTCCCCTTTTTTAGGCCTGAATTACCTGTTCATACAATTTTCTGTGCTCATTGAAACAGCATTATTCAGATTTTAATTTCAGTAGAAATATAACTGATTTGTAGCAAGAACACTACTGCATTTTATGAAAGCATGATAACAGTGTTCAGCTCTGTACTTTTCTAATACCGTCGTCCAAAGTGGTAAACGTTAATAAGAAGCATGATTGTGTCCCTTTGTTGTCAGTTTCAGAGAAAACTAAAAGTATATATTGTTTACAGGTGTTCCTCGCAGAACTAAAAAACACAGAACAGTTCTTTGCTATTAAGGTTTTAAAAAAAGACGTAGTTTTGTTGGATGATGATGTCGAGTGTACAATGGTGGAGAAGCGAGTTCTAGCCCTGGCATGGGAGCATCCATTCTTAACACATCTGTACTGCACATTCCAGACCAAGGTAGGAAAGCCTTCATACAAACTATGAAACATGCATTATTTTACAAGAATTCAAAGTCTGGAGGAAGATTTTAAAGTCAGGCATTGCAGCCTGTCAAAATGAAGAATGGATAAAGTAAAAAGCTGTCACATGCAACTTTTTTATTATGTATATATATTAAGAAATAGTTTAGTAGTACTCAATGGTGGATGAATGGGTTATGAAATGTTTGATAATAGATGAAAAGTACGTGTGCAAGTGTGTGTGTGTGTGTGTGTGTGTGTGTGTGTGTGTGTGTGTGTGTGTGTATGTGTTTGCGCACGTGTGTGTGTCTGTGTGCATGCTCACGAGCGTATGTGTGTCTGTATTTGTGTCTGTGTACTTGTGTGCATGTCTGTGTATGTATGTGTTTATGAGAGAAAGAAAGAGAGAGACAAAGGCAGATGGACAGTGCATGTATATCTTAACTTCTTTGCTAACCTTTTTGACTTACTGTAACCCTTAATTAATTCCCAGAACATCAAACATTTTAGAGGGCAGAGTAAACATATGAGACTAAATCAGGGACAACTGGGTATCAGGGAAGGTTTATAATCTCTTGCAGTGCATTTTTTCTTTCATTTGATCGCAATGTGAGATCCGAGGTGTTGCCAGTAAAGAAAGTAACTGTAATTGCTTGACATGTGAGTGTGGGGAGCTAGGGTTTCTACTGCGTTTCTGACAAAGGTATCTGTGGCATCAAGCCTTTTGACACCAGTGAGTGGTCCATTATTTCCCCAGTAACACCCACCCTGCAGGGAATATTGCTTGTTTACAAACCATTTCTAAAAATAGTTATTAAAGCAATGATCTAAGTTGGTAAATTCAGTCTTCATAGTGGTGGCAATCTGGAATTTCCATTATAGAATGATAAATAACGAAAGCACCTAACCATTAATTAACTTACTGCCATTAAGATACCAGTGAAAGTCTGGGAAAACCTTTTTCATAATTTAAAAAATCAAAGGTAGCCCAACAATAAACTAAAGGCAGATACTTTTGACTAAGGGGAGTATTTCACCTGAAGAAAAGATTTGTATCTGCTGAAACATCAAATTTATGTGATACATGAACCAAAGTCCTATTACGCAGTAACGGATGTAAATGCACATGCATATATATTACGCAATAATGGAAGTAAATGTGCACATATATTGTGCAGTAATGGAGGTAAATGTGCATATATATTACGCAATAATAGATGTAAATGTGCACATATATTACACAGTAACAGATGTAAATATGCACATATATTACACAGTAATGGATGTAAATATGCACATATAATACGCAGTAATGGATGTAAATATGCACATATAATACGCAGTAATGGATGTAAATATGCACATATATTACGCAGTGATGGAGGTAAATGTGCATATATATTATGCAATAATGGGTGTAAATATGCACATATATTACGCAGTAATGGATGTAAATATGCACATATAATACGCAGTAATGGATGTAAATATGCACATATAATACACAGTAATGGATGTAAATATGCACATATAATATGCAGTAATGGATGTAAATATGCACATATAATACGCAGTAATGGATGTAAATATGCACATATAATATGCAGTAATGGATGTAAATATGCACATATAATACGCAGTAATGGATGTAAATATGCACATATAATACGCAGTAATGGATGCAAATTTGCATATATATTATGCAGTAATGGAGGTAAATGTGCATATATATTACGCAATAATGGATGTAAATGTGCACATATATTATGCAGTAATGGATGTAAATTTGCATATATATTACACAATAAAGGATGTAAATGTGCACATATATTACCCAGTAACGGATGTAAATATGCACATATATTATGCAGTAATGGAGGTAAATGTGCATATATATTACGCAATAATGGATGTAAATGTGCACATATATTATGCAGTAATGGATGTAAATTTGCATATATATTACACAATAAAGGATGTAAATGTGCACATATATTACCCAGTAACGGATGTAAATATGCACATATATTATGCAGTACTGAATGTAAGTGTGCACGTATATCACTCAGTAATGGATGTAAATGTGCACATATATTACTCAGTAATGGATGTAAATGTGCACGTATATTACGCAGTAATGGAGGTAAATGTGCCCATATATCATGCAGTAATGGAGGTAAATGTGCACATATATTATGCAGTAATAAAGGTAAATGTGCACATATATTAGGCAGTAATGGAGGTAAATGTGCACATATATTATACAGTAATGGAGGTAAATGTGCACATATATTACACAGTAGTAGAGGTAAATGCGCACATATATTATGCAGTAATGAAGGTAAATGTGCATATATATTAGGCCTAATTGGAGGTAAATGTGCACATATGTTGTGCAGTAATGGACATAAATGTGCGCATATATCATGCAGTAATGAAGGTAAATGTGCACATATATCATGAAGTAATGAAGGTAAATGTGCGCATATATTACGCAGTAGTGGAGGTAAATGTGCACGTATATTACGCAGTAATGGAGGTAAATGTGCCCATATATCATGCAGTAATGGAGGTAAATGTGCACATATATTACACAGCAATGGAGGTAAATATGCACATATATTATACAGTAATGGAGGTAAATGTGCCCATATATTACGCAGTAATAAAGGTAAATGTGAACATATATTAGGCAGTAATGGAGGTAAATGTGCACATATATTATACAGTAATGGATGTAAATATGCACATATAATACGCAGTAATGGATGTAAATTTGCATATATATTATGCAGTAATGGAGGTAAATGTGCATATATATTACGCAATAATGGATGTAAATGTGCACATATATTATGCAGTAATGGATGTAAATTTGCATATATATTACACAATAAAGGATGTAAATGTGCACATATATTACCCAGTAACGGATGTAAATATGCACATATATTATGCAGTAATGGAGGTAAATGTGCATATATATTACGCAATAATGGATGTAAATGTGCACATATATTATGCAGTAATGGATGTAAATTTGCATATATATTACGCAGTAATGAAGTTAAATTTGCACACATATCATGCAGTAATGGATGTAAATGTACACATATATTACATGAAGGTAAATGTGTACATATATCATGTAGTAATGGAGGTAAATGTGCACATATATTACAAGGTAATGGAAGTAAATGTGCAAATATATTATGCTGTAATGGAGGCAAATGTGCACATATATCATGTAGTAATGGCGATAAATTTGCAGATATATCACACAGCATTGGAGGTAAACGTGCACTATATCAAGCAGTAATGGAGGTAAACATGCACATATATTACACAGTAATGAAGGTAAATGTGCACATATAGGATGCAGTAATGGAGGTAAACATACACTATGTTGTTGTTGTGTCTTTTGTCTTATTCCGGTTAGGGGTTGCCACAGCGGAACTCCGGTCCGCTAATGTTTGGTAGTGGATTTTTACGTGCAGTAATGACCAGCCCTGTGCATAACCTTCAATGAAGGCACGCCCATATATGCCTCCACACAGAAGCGGCTCTAGCTGAGAATCGAGCGGACATATACTTGCTGTGAGGTGACAATGTGCACCACTACTGCAGATAGGTAAATCATGCAGTAATGGAGGTAAACATGCACATATATTACACAGTATTGGAGGTAAATGTGCACATATATTACGCAGTAATGAAGGTAAATGTACACATTATGCAGTAATGGAAATAAATGTGCACATATATTATGCAGTGATGAAGGTAAATGTGCATATATATTACGCAGTAGTGGAGGTAAATGTGCATATATTACACAGTAATGAAGGTAAATGTGCGCATATATCACACAGTAATGGAGGTAAATGTGCGCATATATTACGCAGTAATGAAGGTAAATGTGCGCATATATCACACAGTAATGGAGGTAAATGTGCGCATATATTACGCAGTAATGAAGTTAAATGTACACATATATTACATGAAGGTAAATGTGCACATATATCACGCAGTAATGAAGGTAAATGTGCACATATATCATGCAGTAATGGAGGTAAATGTGCACATATATTACAAGGTAATGGAAGTAAATGTGCAAATATATTATGCTGTAATGGAGGCAAATGTGCACATATATATCACACAGCATTGGAGGTAAACGTGCACTATATCACACAGTAATGGAGGTAAATGTGCGCATATATTACGCAGTAATGAGGGTAAATGTTCACATATATCACGCAGTAATGGAGGTAAATGTGCACATATATCATGTAGTAATGGCAGTAAATTTGCACATATATCACACAGTACTGGAGGTAAATGTGCACATATATTACGCAGTAATGAAGGTAAATGTACACATTATGCAGTAATGGAAATAAATGTGCACATATATTATGCAGTGATGAAGGTAAATGTGCATATATATTATGCAGTAGTGGAGGTAAATGTGCACGTATATTACACAGTAATGGAGGTAAATGTGCCCATGTATTACACAGTAATGAAGGTAAATGTACACATATATTACACAGTAATGGAGGTAAATGTGCCCATATGTTACACAGTGATAGAGGTATATGTGCACATATATTACACAGTAATGGAGGTAAATGTGCCCATATATTACGCAGTAATGAAGGTAAATGTTCACATATATTATGTAGTAATGGAGGTAAATGTGCGGTTTCATTTCATAATCTCAAATTACTGAAAGCTCAAAATTCAGTATATTACGAGTAATGGAGGTAACCATTCACAACCCTGAAACCACAATCCAGAATGGAAGTAAATGTGCAAATATATTATGCTGTAATGGAGGTAAATGTGCCCATATATTACACAGTGCTGAAGGTAAATGTGTACACTACATAATGCAGTAATGGAGGTAAATGTGCACATATATCATGTAGTAATGGTGGTAAATTTGCACATATATCATGCAGTAATGGAGGTAAACATGAACATATATTACGCAGTAATGAAGGTAAATGTGCACATATATTACGCAGTAATGGAGGTAAATGTGCCCATATATTACACAGTAATGAAGGTAAACGTGCACATATATTACGCAGTAATGGAGGTAAATGTGCACATATATTACATAGTAATGGAGGTAAATGTGCACATATATTACACAGTAATAAAGGTAAATGTGCACATATATTACACAGTAATGAAGGTAAATGTGCACATATATTACACAGTAATGAAGGTAAATGTGCACATATATTACGCAGTAATGGAGGTAAATGTGCACATATATTACACAGTAATGAAGGTAAATGCGCACATATATTATGAAGTAATGGAGGTAAATGTGCCCATATATTACACAGTAATGAAGGTAAACGTGCACATATATTACGCAGTAATGGAGGTAAATGTGCACATATATTACATAGTAATGGAGGTAAATGTGCACATATATTATGAAGTAATGGAGGTAAATGTGCCCATATATTACACAGTGCTGAAGGTAAATGTGTACATATATTATGCAGCAATGGAGGTAAGCGTGCACATATATTACGCAGTAATGGAGGCAAATGTGCACATGCAGTTTATTCTGAGAATGCCTTCACATTCTATACCAGATGTAAATCTGCACACTAGAAGAAAAATCTTTTATATAACAAGATTATTTTACAAAAGTAAAAAGTATCTTTTCAACAATACCTGCAGTGTAAAATGCTTATTATTATTGCTTAACTGTAGATGATGCAGGATTAATCTTCTCCCTATGACATTTCACCACTGTTACTGCCCTTCCATAGGTAAACCTCACCATTTGGGAGTAAATTGTGCATCCCCTACTTGTAATTAGTACATTTACCTGAAAGAGCTAAAGTTATATCATGAGGGAGAAGCCTGAATGTAATGAAAACTATTGCTGCTACACTTTGGCAAACATTTTTCTTTATTCAGAATATATTTTATGTGCTTTGTTTTTTAATGTGAAAAGGTTTATATTTTTATAAAACAGCTTTTCATTGTCAGTCCTCAAACCTAGTATAGATATCTGGGTCTACTTTGCTTGATAGAAAACACATTCCACTGAAACTCATTTCGCCGAAGTCTCATTTCACTGAAAATGAATTGCCTGAGTACAATTCACTGAAAGCTCACTTCACTGAAACTCATTTAGTCTAAACAGGTATGGGCCCTGTTCCCCACTGTAGTGCTATCCTGGAGTTAGTACTAACCTGTGAACCTATGAGGCTTCGACAAAATGAGTTTCAGTGAAGTGTGTTTTCTATCAAAGTAGACCCAGATAAATACGCAGAAATATATTAACTGTTATGCCTTTTTATTTGCTGTCAGAGTTTCTGTACTCCTATAAAACTCATTTGTAATTAACAGAGAAACTGACTGTGTGATTTCTTGACATCCGGTTTGTCAGAAGCTGTCCACATTTTCTGCAAAGTGTATTAACATTTTTGAAGTATACAAAAAGAATTGCTGCTTAAAAAAGTGCACTGCTGTAATTTCTACAGTATCCCTTTTTGGACATGAACACCACAAAATACAGAAAATATTAATTATTTTGAATCTGCAATCTCTGACATACTGTGTGGGGAGTTTGGACAAGCTAATGATATTGTCAAGCCTTCCTATAATTGGTTGTGTGTTGTGTTGTATGAGGTATGTTATAAATGAAGAGGTGCTGTAAGACTGTGCAGTTAAACATACTGCTTGTGTAGGGAGTGTTGAATCATGTGAAAATGTGTGGCAAAAAACATTCTTCTTTAGATTTTTATACCTTTTCTTAATTTTTCTTTGTAAGAGCCTTTGATCTAAACTGCTAGAAGATCAAAGTTTCTTTTATTAGAATGACTGACAGTTCTTGGATTAGTAGATGTATGTAAGTAACATTATAGTAATGCTACTGGTGAGAGAACGAAATTTTTCGGTGAGAATTGCTCCCCAGCCTTATTGTTGCACGTGTGGACTTTTAGACTCATAAGTGAGCGAGTATATCCTTGTGAGTTGTGGATAATCATTTAAAATGTCAGGACCCACTAGACTTAGTCCCAAAATACTGAGAATGAATGGCTGAAATATTGGACTTATATAAAGTCCAAGATGGCCATTTCTCTGAATATTCCCTTGTCTCCAAGGTATGGCAATCTCAGAGTTCGAGTAGTGTGTGTGTGTGTGTGTGTGTGTGTGTGGGGGGGGGGGTTGTCTCCCCTGCAAAAGGAAGTCTTAAGGAGAAGAGCAATCTTTGGAATTTATTTTTCTCCTGGGTTTTCAGTCTTTTTTGACATGTTGGCACTTGGCATTTCAACTACCAACATTTCAATGCAGAGCCATTGTTGTGGTTATGAAGGAGATCCATGGGATACATGCAAATGACCTCTTAGAGACATTAAGTGCTTCAGCTATATGGCTTCTGGATGTCCATGACTTTTTCTTTTACACGTGCAAGTCATGATTTAGCCTACAGTACAGTATAACTGGACTGTTATGATATATTCTTAGCAACACAAGTTCTTTTTAAACCCAGCTAATGTCCAGAATCATTAAAGGGTCTGCAAAATATACCAACTAACATCCAAATCAAAGAGTAAAATGGTCACACAGACAAACCAAGTAGTAAAAACTACAAGTAAAACCTAGCCAAGCTAGAGTTTTCACTTTGTGATAATTTGAACCTCCTGCAATAGAGACCCATGGAATATATGCAAATGATCCCTTAATAACATCAAGTGTTTCAGCTATGTGGCTTCTGAATGTCCATGACTTTTTACTTTTTCTTTTTAACTTTTTATGGGTTCATTCAGGCCATTACAGCCAAACCCCACTAGCTGTGGACATGCAAGTTTTGGCCTTATTATGACCTCATCAGCCAATCATAAGTGGATCTTTTGGCTATACTTTAAAAACCCAAGGTCTTTAAATCCAGCTGATGTTCATAACCATTGAGATATCTGCAAAATATCCCAACTAACATCCAAACCAAACAGTCCACTTGTTCTGTCCTGACAAGGTCATAAAAAGGCTGAGACTGCCCATACATGTCAAGCAGAGCGCCTCTTTGGCCCTCTTCAAAAGGAACCCTGATGATTAGATGGGAGATAGGAAGTTGACCCCAGGGATCACATCAGTCACCCTGCTAGACAGGGGTCCAAGGAAGTAAATACTGTGGGAAGAAATAGCCAGGGAATTGTTATGGCTAAGCTTGTATAGGCCTTAGGGCCGATAGCCTAGTACCAACCTATGAACATGCATGTCCACTTGTATCTTAACATTATTTGGATTATTTAATCTGAACTCCATTAATTGACTGCCATTTTTATTTCCTGAGTCAATGTTTTGAGCATGTTCTAATGTCCAACTTTAGAATGCAAAGAGGAAATGGAGATATTATAATGATAAGACTGTTCAATCTAGTAATCAGATCAATTCTAGTTACTTATACTAGACATGCATTTATTTATCAATTTTTGCAGCTTGTTTCAGTGAGTTATTTAGTTGTCTGTTTACATGTTTATTTATTTATAGGGGCAAGAATATCCAATATGGCAGCAGCCCATTGCAGTGGGTATCCCATGGAGAAAAACCACAGTAAAAGTCTTAAAAACATAAATATACTATATAACAGCTACAATTATTAATCATATAATAAACATTCCTGATTTTGTATATATATATTGGAAAAAATGATAATTAAAAAGGAATAATTATGGGAAAGAAGGTAAGAGGAGATTAGACACAGAGAGCAGGTGTAAAGTTAATTGTTTTTTTACAAATATTTTATTTATTTATTTATTTTATATTTGTTGACCGGGAATGTCTGACTGAGCCGAAGCCCTTTTTCAGCAGATGCCCGGGGAGAAAAACTCCGGTACATAAAAATATACATTAAGTACTTAATACAGATTTTATACAAGTAGAATACAGCAAAATCTTATACAGATTAACTATAGGTTGCACATAGATTATGTAAGTGGAAAGGAATATAAAATACAAAAATCAGGTGTGTGAACAATTATTTTTTTTTGTATCTGACCAGAAGTTATTTAAGTGTTACAGAGAGAAATACATCGATTAGGAAACGCTGAGAATGGAAAGTTTTCACTGAGGGCTTGAGCCCTGGCACAGCAATATCACAATTAAAATTAAATAACTACAGAAGTGCAAGAATATCACAATTAAAATGAAATAACTACAGAAGTGCAAGAGAAACCGTTCAAGACTATACAAAGAAACACAAATAAAGATGCACAGAAAACAACATCTAATGGCTGGTTAGGTAAATCAGTGAGTTCTCCTTTATTAGCAGACGACAGGTATAGACATCTTAACAGGAATTAGTTTAAAAAAATCTAATTAGAATGTATAGCCACTAGCATAATCCTTTTAGCTTCCTCATGTGTCCCTGATATATAAGACCTCATAAATCACTTTTGCTGCTCAGATTATTGTGAAATACATGTTTCTTTGATACCACTTTGTGAAATAAGTGTTTCTTTGATACCACTTTGGACTGCTTTGGGGAGTTTCTTACATCTCCAGTGCTCGATGACCATTGAGTCAGCATATGCATTTTCATCAGATACAGCTGAGCTTGTCTTCCATGTGTGTGTGTGTGTGTGTGTGTGTGTGTGTGTGTGTGTGTGTGTGTGTGTGTGTGTGTGTGTATAGAGAAGTTTGTTCAAGCTACACCATCATATTACGTGGAATAGGTGGCTTTCATGGAATTGTGAGAGAGGAACTGAGATACAAGAGATTGCATTAGCATTTCTCATAGATGAAGAAATTTGCTCATGTGACTCCACAATGACATGGCCAAATTGTTGTAGTTTTAGTTTTCTAATTAGTTTTTGAATGCATATTTGGATACAATTAGCTAAAATGTAAATAAAAGTCTGTTCAAGAGCTTCTTACCATGGAAAGAGAAACACAAATTTCCAAATCTTCTCTTGTTGCTAAGTACAAGCATGGGAAGTCTCTTGACCAATCTAAAGTAGAAACGTGGTCTGGATAAACTAGCAGCGTGGTTTGGACAAAGTAGAAGCATGGTCTGGATAAAGTAGCAGCGTGGTTTGGACAAAGTAGCAGCGTGGTTTGGACAAAGTAGCAGCATGGTTTGGACAAAGTAGCAGCATGGTTTGGATAAAGTAGCAGCGTGGTTTGGATAAAGTAGCAGCGTGGTTTGGACAAAGTAGAAGCGTGGTCTGGCTAAAGTAGCAGTGTGGTTTGGACAAAGTAGCAGTGTGGTTTGGACAAAATAGCAGCGTGGTTTGGATAAAATAGCAGCGTGGTTTGGTCCCTTTTCAAAGTAAGAACAGGTGAGTATCAGTTGGGATAATTTCATCACTTATTATTGAATTTTACTTGAATTAGGTACAGGGACTGGTTGAATTCAAATCATTGCAAATCATGAAGTGAACAACATTTGTAGATAATAGCAATGTAACCCACAGCAAATCTAACAATGTAGTTATGTTGTTCTAGTTGATGACAAAGTGAAGTGTACAGTTCATCAAATTTGCACATAGAATACAAAAATATTTGAAAAGAGATCAACTGATTCAGAATAGGCTCAAAAATAGTTGTAAGATAGGCAAGAAGCCTGTAAAGGCATGCAGGTGTCCAGTTTGTTCACTATAGCTTATCGAATATGGGATGATTTTTGATGGTCATTCCATGTAGACTGTTGGAACCAATTATTTTAATATCAGAAGAGTAAAAACTATGGACTGGTTTTGTGCTTGGAAATATTGGAATTGCTACTCATTTTATTACTGCATTTTAAAAGCATGGCTTTGTTAGTGATTATTGTTTGTTTAGAGTTCATTGGTTATATCTTTTTGTGATTTATAAATGGTTGAATGTACGTGTGTGTTTGTGATGTTTGTGTGTGTATGTGTTTGTGGTGTTTGTGTGTGTGTATTTATATATATATATATATATATATATATATATATATATATATATATGTGTGTGTGCGCGCGCGTGCGTTTGTGTGTGTGTGTGTGTGTGTATGTGTGTGTGCGTGCGTGTCCATATATTTTTTAGTGTCTTCACTGATAATTGGCACTGGAGTGTAGATGCATTGGTATGTTATACGTATATAGTCAGAAATGTTATAACAGTTTGCAATCCTTATTTTGAACTACTGGACCACCAATGAATGATATTATTCCTATATTATTTGTTTTTTCTTATCGGAGTATATTGTGATCGTTTTGCCATCTGACTCCAGATTGCACATGTGCGTACATTTGGTGTGCTCCATG
Organism: Protopterus annectens; assembly: GCF_019279795.1. Lineage (NCBI taxonomy): Eukaryota > Metazoa > Chordata > Ceratodontiformes > Protopteridae > Protopterus > Protopterus annectens. The sequence continues at coordinate 53,685,560 of NC_056745.1, forward strand.
CCTTAGATAAAATAATTAGTACTTAAAACTAGAATACAGAGGAACTTGGGGCACCATGGCATGGAATGTGTTGTGCAGTTTAGAGCTGATAACAGCTACAAGGAGACTGCAGGAGTCATAATCGTGCTAAATGAGTTTGGGGTCACTGTAGCACTCATGCTCCATAATTAAGAATAAGGATGTAAGCGATGACCCTGTGGCCTGACCTGGAGTCACTTCTACAGAGGGAGACATTTTATCAGCTCATGTTATTGATTGTGTCCTGACTTCAAATGTAGCCAGTGAGCTGTCTAGATGCAGAAGAGAAGAACTGTTATGTGGATAGATGTTTGTGGTCTGAAGAAACATAGTATGTGCAGTGCAGGACTAGTGCATAGAGTAATGCAGCTAAAAAGCCAGTGTTTCATTCAGAAATGAATGCACAGCTGCACTGCACAAACAGTATGTCACTGTGCACAAAGCAAGCAGCTGGTGCGTAGTATGCACAGCTGCACTGCACAAACAGCATGCCACTGTGCACAAAGAAGGCAGCTGGTACATAGTAAATCCAGAAATAGGTTTGTAGGTTCAGAATTTTGTAGATGTTTACTATGCTAATGACCACAAGGGCCTTTTTAAACTTAGGCATGCATCCTAGACCTCTGACAAGCTTTGCTAACCTTGATAAGTGTAAACAAGGGTTTGGGGGGTGGTGAAACATTTACAAGCAGAGGCCTGGGAGATGAACCATTTACAGGCTGCCTGTGTCCATTAGACACATAGGTGTCAAACCAGGGATGAATTTTCTGTTCCTCGTCCAGTTTTCCAAATTACACCTGAATTGCGTGAGGGAGGAATTCTGCTTCACATGGATGGGGAGCCTGTTCCATAGACAGGGTAGTCCCTGGGATACATACCTATCTCTCCAAGCAGGTCCTATTTATATCACAAACAAGGTTTAAGGCTTTAGAATGGGTAAGTCTGGTGCTGTTTGTTTTGTGGATACGCAGGAGGTCCATCAGAGTTGGGCCTGACAATGCCCTGTATGTCCGACACAGAGCTCCCCTCAAAAGCCTATAGGAGACAGAATACAGGGATAGGGCCTTGAGGCAGTCTGCATAGAACATTTTATTTATGCCCTGTATTCTTTTAGTGAGGAACTTCTGTGGATGTTCCAATTGTTGGATATGCTTGGTTAGGTACATACCAAAGGGGACATTGTACTCAGTGATAGGTCTGAAGAATGCCAAATACAGTGGAACAATGACTTCCTTGGACTTAGATGCCATATCTTTGTTTATAAGTTGCGCAACATAGAATGATTTCCTCACTACTATAAACACGTGATGGTCAAAGACTAGATTACTATCTATGTGAGTCCCTAAGTCCTTAACTACTGGTTCAACTCTAAGGATGCAATCATCTGCAAATGTAGTCAGCCAGAGACCACTGACATTGGCCTTGACTTTTGAGAAGTAAATGTCAAAACAGAGTGGTCCAAAGACTGATCCCTGAAGGACTCCACTTGTATCTGGCCTCTTTGTAGAGGTGGATTCCCCAATTCTAACTTCCTGGGTCCTGTCTGTGAGCCAGTTGGCTATCCAGTGGATGACATATAGGTTTGTACCTAACCTCCTGAGTTTTTCAACAATTCCTGAGTGGGGTATTGCGTCAAATGCCTTGGGCAAGTCAAGGTAGGCAGTGTGAATGATTTTGCCCTCATCCATTGCTTTGGTGACTTTCTCAAAGAAATCCACCAGGTTGAGTAGGCATGATCTGCCTTTGACAAAACCAAACTAGGTTGGGTCCAGTGTCTTGAGGTTTACTATATCTCTGTTGATCACCTCCATGATAATTCTTTCCATGGCTTTACATACAAGACTAGTGAGACTTATGGATCTGTAGTTTCCAGGGTCTGTAGATGGCCCATCTTTGTGCAGAGGGATGACTGTTGCCTTTCTCCATTCATGAGGCATGAAGCCTATTTGGAGGCTACAGTTGAACATTAATTCCAGATGCCCTGATAGATCATGTTTCATGCTATTTAGAAGGCATCCTGGGATATTGTCTGAGCCCATTGATGCAGTGTTTTTGGTCCTAGAGAGAGCATTAAGCACCTGTTTCCTAGTGATAGCAGGGGGAGTTATATTTGATGATATTTCCTGAGGGAAGGTTGAGGGGGAGAGAGGGGTAAATTTGGAGCTGAATTTATCAGCCAGGCCATTTGCTGTATCTTCTGGCTCAGTGTAGGTGGCTCCATTTGCAATGAGCTCTGCACACAATTGTGTATTACCTTTGAGGTTGTGAAAATAACTAAAGAATACTTTGTGGTTGTCCTTGGCCTTGGGAGGCCAATGTTACATCAAATTTGGCTTTGGTAGACTTTAGTTGTCCTCTGAATAGTTTGTTTAGTTTGAGAGTGCTTTTATCCTGCTGGGTGCTGCACCTCCTAAGTTTTGCCATGATTTTCTTCCTCCTGTTATACATCCTATTGATTTTGTGATTCCACCATCCAGTTGTCCAAATTACACTTGAATTGGGTGAGTGAGGAACTCTGCTTCACATGGATGGGAGTCTGTTCCAGAGAAAGGGTAGTCTCTGGGATACATACCTTTCTCTCCAGCATGTGCTATTTATATCACAGGAAAAGTTTAATTCTTTAAAACAGGTAATTCTGGTGCTATTTGTTTTGCAGGTATGCAGGAGGTCCACCAGAGTGGGGTGTGACAATGCCTTGTATGCCAGGCATAGATCTCCCCTCAACAGCCTGTAGGAGACAGAATACTGGGATAGGGTCTTGAGGCAGTTTGCAAGAAACTTGTTACTTACTCCCTGTATTGTTTTAGTGAGGAACTTCTGTGAACATTCCAATTGTTGGATATGCCTGGTTAGGTACAGACCAAAAGGGGCGTTATACTTAATGACAGGTCTGATGAATGCTGAATACAGTTGAACAAAAACTTCCTTGGACTTAGGTGCAATACCTTTGTTTTATAAGTTGCACAACATAGAATGATTTTCTCACTACTGTAGACAGGTGATGTTCAAATGCTAGATTACTGTTTATGGGTGTCCCAAAGTCCCTGAATAATGGGTCAACTCTTAGGGGTGTGCTGTTAATTTGATAGTTACCGAGGGGTGTGAATGTTTCGAAAAGTGATTGTTTTCTATTTAAATTAATATCCATTGCTATTCTTTATGGATCTGATGAAGTGTTATGTAATAACGTGAAAACGCTTATCTCCTTTGTTGTTCTATATGTTTTTTATGTTATAATGAAAGTTTTTTTAATTAAATCTATCATATTTTATGTAACTGGCCATGATAGTCTGTTTCTGTCTTTTTTATCTTGCATGATACTGTTTTGGAAATTGACTAATTTTATGTGTAGCTGTGTGTATTTATTTGGTGTATAGTTACCAGCGGTGGGTGACTTCCCAAAGGATACTATTATACATTTTTTGGCATTTAGTTTTAGTCCATGGCTCTGATACTAGCTGTTTGTCTGTGTTAGCCCCTCCTGGAGAACATGTGTCAGTGTGAGATTCAGTGATGGCTCCTAATTTGCAATCATCTGCAAATTTAGTCAGCCAGAGACCATTGACATTGGCCTTTACTTCAGGCAAGTTGTTGTGTCTTTCGGCTTATCCCGGTTAGGGGTCGCCACAGCAGAACTCCAGTCTGCTAATGTTTGGTAGTGGATTTTTACGTGCCGAGTTACCAGCCCTGACGCACAACCTTCAACGAAGGCACGCCCATTCACGCATGCCTCCACACAGAAGACGCTCTAGCTGAGAATCGAATGCGACAACGTCTTGCTGTGAGGTGACAGCACTACCGCAGCACCACTACTGCAGGTCTTTACTTCAGGCAAGTAAATTCCAAAAAGGAGCAGTACCAGGACCAATCCCTGAGGGACTCTGCTTGTGACTGGTCTCATTGTAGAGGTGGACTCACCAGTTCTAACTTCCTGGGTCCTGTCTGTGAGCTATCCACCGGATGACCTAAGTGTTTGTACCTAATGTCTTAAGTTTATCAACAATGCCTTGTTGAGGTCAAGGTAGGCAGTGTTATCCACTTTTTCTTCATCTATCACATTGGTGACCTTTTCAAAGAACTCCACTAGGATGAGTAGGTATGACCTGCCCTTTCATGAATCCAAACTGGGTTGGGTCCAGTGCCTCGAGGTTTCCTATGTCATTATTGATCATTTCCATGACAATTCCTCCCGTGGCTTTGTATATAACTCTAGTGAGACTTATGGGTCTGTAGTTTTCAGGGTCTGTAGATGGCCCACCTTTGTGCAGAGGGATGACTGTTCTCCATTCATGAGGCATGAAGTCTGTTTGTAGGCTACAGTTAAATAGCAATTCCAGATGCCCTGTTATGTCATGTTTCATTCTATTTAGGAGGCATCCTGGGATTTTGTCTGGGCCTACTGATGCAGTATTCTCGGGTTTAGAGAGTATTAAGGACCTATTCCCTATTGATAGCAGGGGGAGTTATAGTTTATGGTATCTTCTGAGGGAAGGTTGAAGAGAATAAAGGGTTAAATTAGAGCTGAATTTTATCGGCCATCATTTTGTATATCTTCTGGCTCCGTATATGTAGTTCTATTTACAATGAGTTCTGCACACAATTATGTACTGCTTTTGAGATTGGAAACATAGTCAAATAATGTCTTTTGGTTGTCCTTGGCCTCAGATTTGGCTTTGTTAGACTTTATTTGTCCTCTGAGTTGTTTGTTCAGTTTGATGTGAGTGCTGTTATCCTGATGGCTGATGTATCTCCTTTTACCATGATTTTCCTCCTCCTGTTATACAGCCTATTTCTGTTGTGATTCCACCAGGGTGGCTTGTTTTTTTTTCAATTAGTTCTGTACTTCTTCCTAGTAGGTGCAACTGCAAACCATGTCTCAGTGACAGCACAGGAACAGCAATCTCAAGGATGAATACAGCTTCTAGGGAGTGGAGGTTTTTTTTAGACTCCTAGCATTGAGCAGTACCACATTTAGACTTTCTTGGTTTTGATTTGCTACATCAGAAGTACTTTCAGTTTGGCGTTGCCTAAAAAGGCACTATGGCGGAGGAGAATGTTCTAACTAATATTCAAAAGTCTAGAGGGGAGAGGTGCAGACCATCCCTGGCAAAGCAATGTGGTCTGTTGACAATTTCCTTCCATGCTAACAAATATTGCATCCCCTTAGAATAACACCAGAAACTAAGCCGATTATTAAAGTTATTCATCGTTAGTTTGCATTGTGGCATCATCCTTGGAGAAGGTAAAATGCTGCTCAATGCCAGGCTCATACCAGCCTGTGGCACATATTCCAAAAGCTCTGTCTTTCTTCATATAAGCTAGGGAGGTACATCTCAGGTCATTTACACCCACATGGACTATGTCTGAGTCATACTGGTACTTGTGGTCCAATGATCTGAGTGCATATGTAATATGGCAGATCCTGGCTCCTGATAAGCAAATAATCGTGACTTTATCCTTACTCAGCCTGGTGAGAGGGACATCAGTGCATCTCACAATGGAATCTCCAATAAGCAGAATGTTGGATTTTGTGGTGGCCTGCCTTATGGACTTAGAAGTAGAGGCTCCATGAGACGTGGCTGTATGTGTTGATGTGGGTGTTGTGGTGAAAGAATGTATTCGGGGCTGCTGAGAGTATTTGTTATGTGTACTTCATCTAGGAGGTCATTGGGGTTTATGAAGGTTACATTTAAGTGCCTGAGCATATGTGAGTATAAGAGTCTGCTTTGTATTGTGTGTGATGGATGCAGCATGTGTACTACAGACAACCTTATTGACATTAGGAGTGCTTTTATGTGAGAGCTTTGGCTCCAGTGACACTGTGTAAACAGTTCTCTCACATACTATATCAGTTTGTCTGAAAATTAACTGGCTGTTCGCAAACATGAAACAATTTCTACATTGCCTCTGGATGCCCATATCCACCAAATTGGTAATGAAAATTGTGGGACAGTTCATATCCATGGCAACAGACCCTATTTTATTGATTAGACAGTTGGAGTGAGAATATAAAGTACTGTCAGGACTATCTAGTTTGCAACTCTGGGGTCAAAACTCGTCACCATAAACTAGTTGTCCTGTGTGCAAATAGGTATTGGTGAGATTTCAATGGTGCGTTTACAGGCAAATGGTAATGCGTCTGTGGCTATACAGGGCACTGCTAAACACTTGAGGGGAAACTAATAAGCGGGCCTGATGATTTAGGGATGAAGTATTTCAGCAGATTTTTTGAAGTCAGAAGCAAATCAAAAAGTAATTACCTGAAAATAAAGAATTAGCTTGTCAAGAATGATGAAAAGAGGGGAGTCACATAAATGGCTACTGCCTGGCTACTACTAATGCTGGTCTCACCACAGCTGCATGTTGCTGGGATACAAAACTTCTCTCACCAGAAGGAAAACATTAGCACCAATTCCAAGATGAGAAGCAGGCCATAGCCTGTTTGGTGATCCACAGTCTTTTCCCAGATAATGTAAGGGTCTGTAGGCTTGTTGTAGCTTTTTCCTGAAAGATGCCTTGAATATCAAACAGACCAATCAGGAAGGTCAAGCACAGACACTCACCTCCCAGACCGAAAATGTCAGGAATCTATGCACTTTGCTCCTTCTCTTAACAGAAGAAAATATAAGCACAAACTCCAAGTTCGTACATATGAAGCAGTTATTAGGCTTTCTGGTGATCAGCAGTCCCCAGGAATTAATGTCCCTGTGCTCCTGTCTCACCAGGAGCAAAACAGAAGCACTGATCCCAAGGTGACTACTGGGAGGCAGAATGTGAGCTCTCCACTAAATGGTGGTCTTGAAGTATATGTTGCAGATTTTAAATGTAAGCTGAAAAATGGTTTAATATCTTATGAGTTGCAGTGTGCACTAAGCAGTTAGATATGAAGGGGGGATAACTTAGGCTTTAGCTATCTAAGTGGAGAGCCGCTAATTTTAAAAAAGCAAGATAGACTGGAAGGGAGTAGGCACTTTGCATTCTGGTTCTATGGAATACAGTGGGATGGCCAATACATTTAAATTGTTATAAGGGAGTGATTTCACAAAATGATAATTTTGTGCTTACTGACAATAGCTAAAGAAAGAGGAGAGGGGAGGAAATATGTGGTCAGATTAACATAAGGGGCAGGCAAATCGAAAGACAGGTGAGTTTAAAAACACAACAGCACTGGGGTGGGAGAGTGGATACAAAATTAATTTCTGTCTGACTCATAAGAGACACAGTTGTGGTCTCTTTTCTAGTTTAAAAATGTAAGTTAAAAGCAGAATACAAGTGAAACACAGTGTAAAGAAAATGAATTATAATATACAAAATAGAAGAAGGCAATAAAGTAATATAAAATACAAGAAAGTGAAAACAAATGAACCTTTCCCTCACAGCAAGTTGTGGCAGAGTCTGGGTGAGCTGCACAACATAAATAACACTGATAACATAATTTACGGATATCTCTGCTGTGCACCAAAACTAACTACCAAAACTGTGTTACAGTGCAGTTATGCATTACCTGGATGGACTCATTTGCCCTGAAGTCAATGATTCTGTGTTAATTAATGTTAACAGGTTGTGGCAGAACAGAAAGATCCCTATTGTTTTCCAGATGGATGGCCTACATATATTGGTTATCACCTCAGACGACTCCATTCATGCAGTATGATTTTGCCAGACCATTAGAGGACTCTTTCAAGCTATTGGACCATTGCTGGATATTCAGAGGCTACAACATTAATTATGTTACATCACATTCCCATTGGGGTGTGGTGGTTCCACTAAGAAAAACATAATTGTTTTGACTTGCATAACAATATGTTTATTCCACCAATATGGCACTACTTTAGGAATGGAGCTACTCCGAGGATGTTGAGCACTTACCCAGGATATACGAACAAAATTATTTTCTCCTTGGCCTTTTACTTAGGATCTGTGCATCTTATGGATGAGGCAATGTGTGGAGTCAAAGGGCCTACATGTTCTCAACATAAGTTTATTTTCACAGTTTCTTTTTATTGTACAGATTCTACCAATATTTTCACCACCTACTTGTCTTGAGAGGTAGAGAACATACATGAAGAGAATTTATTTAGAAAGGTTTAGTTCCAGCATGACTTAATCTGCAGAAAATATGCTGTGCAATCACACTGAGTTGAAAGTCCCAGATTATCAGATGTATTACTTTTAAGAAAATGATTACATCATGCAGTTTGTTGCACTCACAGTACGTAAATCTGTAGAAGCATAGCCTTGCACACTTTTTCAACTATTTCACTTCTGACCATGAGTATTGCTTATACTCTACTTTAGTGGTGAGATCTCTGATTGAAGACTAGTCAGACATTTAATACCCAATTCTCACCTGTTTTCCTCATTTTATCACCACTGTTTAATTGCTAATGACGCTTAAGCCTTTACCATACTTAGAATCACATACTGATGTTATTTACAGAACTAACATGAGATTTTATTTTATTTCCTTTCCCCCTCCCTAAGGCTAACCATCAGCTGCCATCAGCTCCTCTCTTCATTCACCAGGTCACCTTAGCCTCCCCCAAGCTCAACCAGTCTCATGCCTGGGGCTGGTATGTAGATAAAGGATACTGTTGCAATGTCACACTGCTTCCAGGGAGTGTGCATAGCTTCCACCTTTCACCTCATGGAAGCCTTGCAAGCTCTGCAATCAGTGCCTTTGGGAGGTGCATATGTGCTTCCATGCATGCACAACCTCCCATCCAAGTTATATACCACATGCAGTGTGGAATTAGCTAGGCTGTTAATGCTGATATGGCAACAAACCTAGGAATCCTCCCTCTTCCACTCCCCAGGATGGGTCAGGTAGCACTGACCACTCACCCTATCCTTCCTCATTCAGTCCCCCCAAATGCCCATTCCACATGCCAAATGGGGTCATCTGAGGTGCAATAAGATGTATATCTTTTGATGCCACAAGGCTTCACTCAACCTTAATATTCTTTTAGCACTACAGATAATATATAAAATTCACAGACATGACTTACCTCTACTAATGTCCCAGATAATCAGTGCATACAGAACTTTGCTATCGTCAAAACCTGATGCTTCCTATTGTATGTATTAATCTCGAGGAAGAAGAATGCTGGCTAAGTGAATAGATGACTGCTTTTTTATTTCAATGCAACAGTGAAAAGGTAGCTATTTACATAATATTATGAAATAGTATTCCCTTTAACTTTCTCCTGACTGTTCCAAATGTTTTTTTTTCAATAGAAACTGTTGGCTATATGATGAACAGGTCAGGTAGATGCAGGTTTATACATTTTGGGGCTGCGTACGACTTAGCTTAACTTAGTCCAGTATTAATCCCATGATACAAGATATCTGGGGGCCCCCAACACTGGTGCCATACAAAAACATACAGTTTTGTATCCCACCGGAAGTAACTAAGGATAGTTAACTGTTGGGAAACTGAGGACTGATCAAAGCAGACATGCTTACTTCCAGCAATAGTACCACACAGAGATGTCATTCAGTGTGACACAGAAACCAAATGTTGGAACATCAATCTTTGAGTTCAGATACTAAACCCCAAAGTTCCAAGACTCATGCCTTGAGTCTAAAGGATTTTGTGAATATGAAACATCAGATATCTAGATAACATTTTTAATGTTTATATGTTGGCATATTTTTTCTCCATGGTTCTGCATGCGAAGTCTGCTGTGTTTTCCTTACGGTTCCCTTTCCTCCTTGTTCCATTTTCCCTCTTCCGTCATGTCTTTTTGTTTATACATAGTAAGTGGTGTAATAATAGTTTAAAAGGCAATCCCATATTTCATTTGGAATGTCTACAGCTTAGTATGGGCAATTCCTATATAAACATAAACCCACCCTATGTATTGGACTCTGCCTTGCCTCTTTCTCTGTCTCTCTCCCTCTTCTGACTCTCTCTTTCTCTATTTCAATTACTATTTCTTGGACTTTTCCCCATCCACCTACCATACTTAAATGCACCTGTACCAGTAGTAACTCTGCTAAGTTTCTGGTATTAATAGCACATTTAGGGGTTCATTTAGGTACAGGTGGCTTCATACATGTTGCTGAAAAACTTCTGCATGAGTCTAGAGCTTAAAAATGACTTTCAAACATGTGACCTGTTGACGGAGTGGAATTCAGTCATAACGTTTCTGAATTATGAATTCTGATTAGTTATTTTTCATAATCCTGTGCATTATTCAAATTAAGTGACTGAACGCACAATGATATTTAAGCAACAGAATCATTCCTTGAGAAATAAAATATTCACGTCTAAATGAATTGCATACACTTGCTTTAATTAAGATATTTTTTGTAAGGTTGATTGAATCAGTTACTAATTTTATTCATGGACATTATCCATTCTTTGTATTTCAGTTTTGAGTATTTATTTTATAAATAGATATGTATATATATATATATATATATATATATATATATATATATATATCTATACAAACATGCATTTTGATCAGCAGTCTTTTGATCAGCACTCCTAAGCATATAGAATGGTTCATGAACCTATCGCTTATTTTGACTGAAAGCTTTTTTCTTCCAGATTGTAGCTTATCTAAAAATGATGTTTCAGTGTAACACTACTTAACTAAAATGACACATTCTCTCCTGCTACCAACTTTATTCCTCACATTTTGATTAAGAAAAAATAGATGTGATCCATGTTTCTTTTCCCAGGAAAACCTCTTCTTTGTAATGGAGTACCTAAACGGTGGGGACCTAATGTTTCACATTCAGAACTGTCAAAGATTTGAAGTCCCAAGAACTACGTAAGTTGACCAGTATTTCTTTTTCAGATGTATATACCTTCTGTTGCATAACCCACATTAAATATGCAATATATTTGAGACACTTTCATTTTCAGATATATACATTGTACTGCATAACCCACATTAGGTATGCAATAAATCTGAGACACTTTGCTTGCCAGGGTAAATCAATAAACAACAGATCTAATTTTCTCATGCATTTGTTTCTTCCTCCACGGAAATGCTACCTTCATTTTTGTGTTTTGTTAAAAGCCACACTCCTTCCTCAGTGTATGAGCCGGTTTGTGGTTTTATTTGTGTTGCTGTCTGTTACGGATAGAACTGTGGATCATGTACAGTTTTGTAATCCTGCACGTACATTTATTTGAAGTTATCTTGTAAACTTAAAGATCATATTCATATAGCTTTAACGTTTTGCTTTCTTGATGGCATGTTCTTTCATGCCTATGTACACTTAATAAATAACATAGAGCATTATGATGGGGTCTCTAAGCCTAAACATGTTATTCTTTATTTATTTTATTATTTATTTGTCATTTATTGACTGGGTTAGTCCAACTGGGCAGGTGTCCTTTTTCAGTGGAGACCCGAGGAGAAAAGCTCCAAAAAAATTACAAAGTATAAAAGTAATAGTAACATAGATATGTACAAGTTAATAACATTATTATAAATTACAGACATAGATTGTAGGAAATTCATCTCAAGAGCAATGCTTGACAAGTGACTCTTGATATCCATGTTAAGATTGCATAATAAGAGTTATGACTGCTGAGACTCAATCATTACTCATTATAGTGCAAAAAATAAACTTAGGACTGCAAAGTGTTTAACAGGCTTCCAAAGCCATTGAAAGTCACTGCTAACACTGTAGCACTGTCAACAGACACACTGCAGAAACAGTGTCCCTCTGAAGAACATATTTATCTCTCACCATAAAATCTGACTTTAATGCTGTCATATTTTGGCTACAGGAAAAATATCCAATTGTAGGACATCCACAAGCACTAGCACTGATTAAGACAGCAATCCTTTCTACTCTAACCTATTCTGATAAATGTTCTTATTTTCTTTTGCTGTCTTTACTGGTGTCTTTACAAATGTCTGTTCATTCCCATTTGTCATTCTCTTTGTTATGTAGCACACGAGACCTTTTAAAAATGATTACCCTATTGTCAGTAGTACTGGAATGCTAACTAACTGTGCCGATGTATGTCACTTTTTTGTTTTCCATACCCAATGTTTTCCTCTTATTTAACCCAAAGTGTTCATGCCTCCCTAAAATGACCACACTCCTCCTTTGTCTTCAAATACCCAATTCATGCTTCCTTTTTCTTTCCCTTTTTTGTTTTGCTTTACAAGCTGATAATCTGTTACACTATTTTTGCAAACATATTTTAAGCATCTGTTTCAGTATAGAAACTGCAAACATCTGTAAAATACATGAATTTAACTTGAATCAGTGGCCTTCCTGATGCATTCTGCTATAGAAACTGCAAACATCTGTAAAATACATGCATTTAACTTGAATCAGTGGCCTTCCTGATGCAGTCTGCTATAGAAACTGCAAACATCTGTAAAATACATGCATTTAACTTTAATCAGTGGCCTTCCTGATGCATTCTGCTATGGAAACTGCAAACATCTGTAAAATACATGCATTTAACTTTAATCAGTGGCCTTCCTGATGCAGTCTGCTATAGAAACTGCAAACATCTGTAAAATACATGCATTTAACTTGAATCAGTGGCCTTCCTGATGCAGTCTGCCTAAACCTTTCCAAATGCATTCAAACAGCAGCACAATAATGGTCACGTGGCATGTTGAGTTTCTAGGACACTGAATGAGTTATGTGGCCTAAAATGGCAAGTTCCATAAAAATCCTGTTTTTCCAATAGTCAAACAGTCCAGATTCAGGATTTATCGGTATTTTTTTCCTGGTAAATTTTAAACTGCATGTCCCTGGGTGTGTTTGTTTGTCATCATTTGGCATACATCTTCCAGCATTACCACCAGCCTCATGTTGCCGTACAATCCATGGTGCTGAATATTGCTTTTCCCTGATAGTCACAGTTTATTTGCTTTTGAAGTGATTTAACCTGGATGTTTTAAAATCCATCCAAAATTGATTAGAAAACCATCACTCTCTATAGTGTTCTTAATCACTAACAGTTTAAACCTTCTAGCCTTTCTTTTTAGTTACTATAATTACATTTTTGTATTTTACAAAGCTGCCTCCCCACAACAATAGTTTTTTTACTTTACAAAGATATACAGGCATGAACAAAATCTTTAAAGATTACACTTAATTAGCTACCAAGAAACAGCCTTACTTTAAAATGTTTCTACTACACCATATGAATGAACTACTTATGGATGGGTGTAGTTATGCATTTTGCATACAGAAAAAGTGATAACCTGTTTTTAAGTACAGCATGACCATGCTTTCATATAAACTATTAATGCCAAGTATCCCTATCTACGATATATAAACAAACTATTTGTAAACACAGGGCAAACTTTATTGTTTCCAATAAGCCTGTATACAATTTTATAATACCATTTATTTACATGTAACAATTGAAGCAACAGCCATTAACCAAATCAAAAATATAAAATCAAAAATAAAATTCCAGTCCTTGTCGTAGGGTATTTTAAGCATAAACTGATAAGGTAACCATAGGAAGTATTTTAAATGAGCGAAACACATTTTGTTTGAAATATGGACATTGTATTTGCTTTGTAGAAATCATTTCCACACTGCAGACTTTTCTCATTGCAACTAAAATGTATGCATAACAAATGGGAGCTTCCCTGCAATGTGTTGAATGTTACCTCACTGCAGCTATAAAGTATAAGACGTCATTCCTTTTTGTATTCATCCAGAATTTCCTTTAGAATTTGCAAATGGGTGAAGGCAGATAATCAGTCCAGCCAGCCCTGATTTGTACAACCTACTCTAAGAAGAGTGAGGTATTAAATTGTATGAGTTTTTCTAAAGGTGACTGACTCCACTACATCAGCCAAGTTATGAAAATGGGAAACACACACCATAGCATCAGCATTATAACTCATAATCATGGCTCTATCACTGATTTGAGTACATACATTTATGTATGTATGGTTGCAGTATGAACCATCGACCATTTATGTGAGTGAATGTTTTTTCATGCTGTAGATAACAGACAGCTTATGCGAGCAGGGTTTGTTTTCAATGGAGATTTTACCACTAGCATTTTGTATGGGATTGTGTTGCAGTAGGGTAAGGGAATTTGACCTTAGCCTGCTATTGTGCAGTCTTGGAATTGGTATATATAATTAGCAGGGGGTGTGGAGAGGTTTTTGTTGTTTTCGATCATTTTAGATTTGATCTAAAATTATTGTTCTTTTGATTGTTGGTGTTGTGCATGCTTCATGTTTGATAACAGACTAATATCTATCTATCTATCTATCTATCTATCTATCTATTTGTAAAAGTTATTTAGATCTGTCTATATACTTATATATCTTTATATAGTGAGCTGATAATGTATCCGCCACCTGATTCAAAGCCCCCAATGTGGAGGTGAATTCACAGATTCATAGCCTACTGGCCATTCAGTCTCACACGTTACTGTGGTATCTAGTGCCATTACCACAGCTTTAGTTTCAACATTTCATTATCTCCAATACCTGTGCCTTCTTATAGTTCCTGTTGTCATCAACTTTTTTATTAGTTAGCAACCAGGAATAAACACTATATCTCTTCCTTGATCTGACTCAGCACTTCTAAATAAGCTGAGTGTCTGTATCATCTTTAATTCTGTTCTGTATTTAGCTGTCGCATCCTGTGTGGTTACAAGTCCCTCGTTAAATATATGACATCAGTGGTGGCTTACACAGCCATGATTGAAACCAAGGAAAAAGGGGGCAAATCTAAATTCTTAATTGCATTTGGGATTTTCAAGAATCTCAGATCTACTGAAGTGGGGAGAACTGACCTAAAGATGCATAGTATTGGCCCTGCCAAACCCAACCATAAGCCAGTTCTGGTATGGGAACCAAATCCACAACTTACTGCTGTTTCCTGCTTTAAAGGGAAATGTATTGTTAAGTTCTAACACTGCTGTTTTGAGGTGTTGTTATATTTGCCCCTAAGATATATAGTGCAATACTCTATTGTTCACAGTGCAATACTCAAAATGTCTCTTTCTGTGCAAGGATCAAAGCAATGTCTTAACCAAGTACTTATGCAATACTGAAGTCCCATGCAAGTAAGTGTTCACTGTGAAAAGTGTTAAAATGTGTTTCTAATGTGTGCAGTATTAGTCTGTCTACATGCATGTCCGTGATGTAATAGCTGAGTGTTATATGTGTAAATGTCTGTGAAAATAGTCTATATGTTGTCTGCAGTTTGAGTCCGGAGACATAGAATTTCATTCAGTATTTGCACTTGTGTGATTTCTGAATGACAATAAAGTTTACTTTGACTTTTTTTACTTTTTGATATACATGGGTGTAGGGCACTGGATTGACTGTGCACCTACACCTACAACTGTCTGGTCTATACCATGAGATCAAAGCACACAGAATGTTGACAGGTATGTGCTCAACAGTTAACATGTAGGGTTTTTTTCCTATTCCCTATGGACTGTACAATCTTGAAGTTAGTTTATATATATATATGATTAGCAGGGGGTGTGGGGGATGCAGACCCCACATGGAGGTCTTATAGTTGACTTGCTCCTTGGTAATCCCTGGAGCATGTGCAGTCTATGTCAGCATTTATAGTTTCAAAGATTTTACTTGTGTCAGTTTATGAGCACAGTCAATCCAGTGCCCTAGACCTACATATATATATATATATATATATATATATATATATATATATATATGGATCTAGGACATTTGATCAAATGATCAAACGTCCAAATCCATAACCACTGAACACACTTTAACGAAAGCGCTTTTATTGAAAAAGCGCTTTCGTGAAAGCGTGTTACTAAAAAAAAAAAACACTACATTAACGTTTTAGCAGGGGGGGCTTTGCCCCCTGCACCCCCCCACACCCCCCTACTTTAATATTCTGCCTCCACGACCACACTACAGTGGGGAAAAGGGAATTTTCCCTTATCTGCACCATAGTACGGCCTCGGCAACAGGCATACTTATGCGAAAGTGCTTCTTCGGTGAAAAGCACTTTCGCATAAGTATGCCCGGCCATTTCGGGTTCTGATGTTTGATCATTCGATCAAAAGTCCTAGACCCATATATATATATATATATATATATATATATATATATATGTATATATATATATATATATATATATATATATATATATATATATATATATATATATAGATATATATATATATATATATAGATATATATTTAGATATATATATATATATATAGAGAGAGAGAGAGAGAGAGAGAGATAAATAGATATGCCCTAAGATATTGCTGTGCAAATTTACGTAACTCTTTAATTTAAATAACTATGGTTACATGTACACAATTCGTTTTATATATTTATTGCAGAGTACCTTGAGATTTTTGAAAGGTACATTATGAACAGAATGTAAATTAATTGACTGATTAAAAATAAAAAGCAAATATTCCTGTACCATAAGAAAACATTCCTGCTTTTTTTTAAATGGGTAAAGGTCTGCAGTTACTAATATTTATTAATTCCTCCATTGATTACTTTTACTAAACTTTTACGTGTAAATCTCGGAGTACAATCACATAGCATATAACTGCAGATAACAACAAAACGATTAATCATTTGTTCTGTCAGCATTTGCAGTTATGGAAAATGCTGCATAGGTGTTTGGTAAGGGTCTATATTAGGTGATCGCAGCTTTAGGTAATTGAATACCTAAAAGTCGACACTTAAAGAGTGAAAGCTGTAAATATCGAACGGCCACTTCTGCGAATTCTTTCTTAGGGAAAGAATTCACTTGGCTCTTATCGGGAATCTGCCCTTTTCTCCACTGTAGAGTGATCTTGGAGTTAGTATATTTAGTTAGGGGGGATGTGGGGGGTGGGAGGGGGGCAAAGCCCCCCCCCCATTACGGTTTGACATTTTTTTCTTCGGCCATGTGGATGTGGTCGTTCGATGTTTACAGCTTTCACTGTTTTTTTGTCATGCTTTAGGTATTTGATTACCTAAAACTTTGACTATGTAATATAGACACATTCAGTTTGGTAATGTATCTGTTCTGCCACTGAAATATTTATAGTCTACAGAACAAAGTTCAAGAGGCTGAATCCAAATCAATTTGTCTGCAAAAAGCAAATTCAAGTGGCTGAATCACAACCATTTATCTGCAAAAACATGGTCATATTGAAAATATGTAGCATTTTGTGTAATTTATGAGGAACCCTGTGTCTCTGATCATTTCCAAAATTATTGAAAAAATAATATATTCTTCTTATTCACGGTCATCACATTTCAACGCTGCCTGTCATGTGTCTTTGAGCAGTAAGAGATAAGATTTGATACGTTCTTCTGAAATTTAGAGTGACAGTTGCTTGGGGTAGATATTGGATAAGAATGTTTTAAACATTTGACCAAGTCTTTGTAACAATCCAATTGTTCTGCATTATTGATTAGAAAAAAACTGTTTGTTTAATTTATGTAGAGTAAAGATTATTTCAACCAACCTAAATAGCCCTGCCTTGTGTCAATCATCTGACTTTGTAGATGTCACATTTAGGGGTGTCTTAATAACTCTGTTTGTTCAGTGAAGCAGAATCCTACACATGATCTGTGTGCTTCAAAATAATGACGTGAAAGCTTCTCAAATTCCTTCCAGAAACAAATGCTTCCAGTGGAATCACTATAGTCAGTCATCTCGACAGCATTGCTAAATGCTAGTGAGGCATTGTGAGGGAAGCGGCTAATGCTAAATGGCCATATGCTGTCCCCCAGAAATGTCTGTGAAAAGGAATGTTATGCAGCTATTCACTTAGCTGCATAAATTAGCTTGGCCAGCTGTGTTAAATAATATGGCCAAAGTGCTGTATTCCTCCATTATAGTCAATGGGGGAGATCATGTAAAGGGTAACATCAGGTAAGTGGCTACACAGAGGTGGTGGGGTGTTGCTGAGTGTGTGCTTGTGTATGTGCATGTCTGCAGGGATAGGAATGGTTACAGATGATTCTGTGTGTGTGTGTGTATGTGTGTGTGTGTGTGTGTGTGTGTGTGTGTGTGTGTGTGTGTGTGTGTGTGTGTGTGTGTGTGTGTCTGTGTGTGTGTGTGTGTGTGTGTGTGTGTGTGTGTGTGTGTGTGTGTGTGTGTGTGTGTGTGTGTGTGTGTCTCTGTGTCTGTGTGTGTGTGTGTGTGTGTGTGTGTATGTGTGTGTGTGTGTATGTGTCAGGACCCAGTAGACCGTGTCCCAAAATACAGAGACTGAATCTCTGAAAGATCAGACTTACATATATACCAAGTCTGAGATTTCTCAGAACATTTCCCTTTTTTCTGAGATACAGTGATCTTGGAGTTTGGTACAGGATATGTACGAGGGTAGTGTGACAGTGGTGAGGACTGCAGTGGGAGTGACAGATCCGTTTAAGGTGGAGGTGGGATTACATCAAGGATCAGCTCTGAGTCCTTTCTTATTTGCAGTGGTGATGGACAGGTTGACAGATGAGATCAGACAGGAGGCCCCGTGGACTTTGATGTTTGCAGATGACATTGTGATCTATAGTGAGAGTAGGAATCAGGTTGTGGAGACTCTGGAGAGGTGGATATATGTTCTAGAGAGCAGAGGAATGAAGGTCAGCAGGGCTAAGACAGAATATATGTGTGTAAATGAGAGGGAGGGTAGAGGAATGGTGAGGATGCAGGGAGTAGAGTTGGTAAAGGTGGACAAGTTTAAGTACTTGGGATCAACAGTTCAGAGTAATGATGAATGTGGAAGAGAGGTGAAGAAGAGAGTACAGGCAGGGTGGAATGGGTGGAGAAGAGTGTCAGGAGTGATTTGTGACAGATGGGTACCAGTAAGAGTGAAAGGGAAGGTCTGCAAGAGGGTAGTGAGACCAGCTATGTTATATGGGTTGGAGACAGTGGCATTGACAAAAAGGCAGGAGTCAGAGCTGGATGTGGCAGAGTTAAAGATGTTAAGATTTGCACTGGGTGTGACTAGGATGGACAGGATTAGGAATCAGTATATTAGAGGGTCTGCTCATGTTGGACAGTTTGGAGACAAAGCAAGAGAGACAAGATTGCGTTGGTTTGGACATGTGCTGAGGAGGGATGATTGGTATATTGGGAAAAAGATGCTAAGGATGGAGCTGCCAGGTAAGAGGAAAACAGGAAGGTGTAAGATAAGGTTTATGGACATGGTGAGAGAGGACATGCAGATGGTTGGTGTGACAGAGCAAGATGCAGAGGATAGGAAGAAATGGAAAGAGATAATCCGCTGTGGCGACCCCTAACAGGAAAAGCCGAAAGATGATATATATATATATATATATATATATATATATATATATATATATGTTTGTAGGGCATGCAGAGCCCCCCTCCCCCAAAAAAGAAGTTTGAAGGAGAAGTGTAATTTTAGAAATTTGCTCTTCTCCTGTGTTTTCAGACATTTTCTCTGCTTTTCGACACTGGACATTTCGAGTGCCGACATTTCCATAGGGAGCCTGGAATTACTCTGTTCACACTCAAGATCAGTTTTCATAGACAAAATAAGATCACCCGAGGCACTCGGGCTCAGAGTGGGAGAACGTAAGATGGACTTTAGATCATCCATCATCAACAAACTCCCCCCCCCCATTTTCACCATTTTCTACATGAGGTTAGGGTGTCATGTCAGCTGTCATCACTTTTAATTCAGTGGCACCTTCCTTTCTTCTTCAGTGATTATGCAGTCTGTTTGCTGGATACCCTCATTTCCTCTTGTCTTCTTCCTGCCTCTTCCACATTTGCTTTATCGGATTGTCTTGTGTTTCCCTACACATGTGCCTGAACCGCCATAATCTGTTGTCTTTGATATTTTTCTGAAATTGGAGATACTTCTGGCTTCTGCTGTTATCATTTCTTCATCTGTCCTGCATTGTGCATCCTACCACCCATCTCAGGCACTTCATCTCTATCACCTCTAATGTCCTCAATTGCTCTGCCTTCACTTCCAGCTTTCTGTACCATACAGTAATACTGGACACACCAGTGCTTTGTACACCTTAAATTTCAGCTTCTTTGGCATTGTTCTGTCATACATTTCCACTGACACTCTCTTCCAGTTGTTTGCAGCCCCTCTGATTCTAGCTTTGACCTCTACATTCAGACTTCCCTTCTCCTCAACCACCCCACCCACTTACTTGATACTTTAAGCTGTTCTGCAGTTTTTCCCTTCTATCTCAATTTTCATCTTATTTTGAGTTCCCCCATTTGCTGCCATGACAACTTTTTTTTGTTTTCAGTTTCATCCCAAGCTAACAAACTTCTCAAAAGCTGACTACAGCCTCCTAAAAGAGGGTATCTGTGGCTTAGCCTCAAGAAGCAAATTAGATCACTAGTGAAAACCTGAAAAACCAATTATGAATCAAAACTAGCCTCCGTAACAAAGGGAAACCATAAAGTCTTCTTCAGTTACGTCAGGAACCTCCATGGCAAAGCCTGGGTTTGTTCTGAATTAGTACTTAACAGTGTCACTTACACTGATCTTGTTGACTTAGCCAACCTTCTAGCAGATAGGTTCAGGGCAAACTTCATCCCCTCTACCCCCAAAGGCCCTTTTGATATCCTTGATACTTGTCCTTCATCTCACATCTCTGTAGATCAAGTGTTACAAGCCCTATCCAAGGAAAGAACACAGCTTCCATGGGACTTGATAGTATCTCATGATGTATTCTGCACCATCTCCAGCAAGAACTAGCTTTGCCATTGAGCACCATATATAACCACAGCCTAAGTACTGGCTTCATGCCAGCAGAGTGGAGAACTGCCATTGTCATCCCCTTGCACAGAGGTCGTGCCACTACTGACCCTAGAAACTATTGCCCCATTAGCTTGACAAGTCTGATCCTTAAAGCCATGGAGTGTATTATTATGGATCTCATAAGCAAGGACATAGGCAGTCTCCAAGCACTTGACCCCACCCAGTTCGAATTCGTCAAGGGCAGATCTTACCCTTTGAACCTGGTTGACTTCTTTCAGACTGTCACCAAGGCCCTGGATAAGGGAGAGTCAGTACATATAGCTTACCTTGACTTGGCCAAGGCCTTTGACACAATCCCCCACTCAGGCATCATCGAAAAACTAACACAACTTGGCGTAAATCCCAATCTCATCAGGTGGGTGGTCAACTGGCTCACCGACAGGACCCTCATGGTCAAAATAGGTGCCTCCACCTCCAATAGCAGATCTGTCACTAGTGGAGTTCCCCAGGGATCTGTCCTGGAACCCCTACTGTTTGGCATCTATTTCTCAGAGGTCATGCAAAGATAAAAGGCCTGTGACTGACCAAGTTTGCAGATGACTGTAAGTTGGGTGCTGTCACTGACTCTCCAAGTGATGTTAACATACTGCAAGAAGGTCTCAGAGCAACTAATGACTGGTGCCAAAGTCATGGCCTCAAGCTAAATGCAAAAAATGTATCATCATTTCATCTGGCAAAAACACGACCCCTATTAATTACCACATCACTGGTAACCCCCTAAGCACCCAACCTGTGGTGAGAGACCTGGGCACTCATTTAAATCCACAAGGCACGCCTGGAACGCATAGAGTAGGGTTAGTATTTAAAAAAAATTTTTAATGTCCTCCATGAAATAAAAAATAAAAAAAGGAAAAAAAAATTTACAAATCTAAGAAAAACAAAAAAAAAAAAAAAAAAAAAAGCAAAATCAAAAATTTTTCGAAAATTCATCTTGGAGGACATTAAAACATTTTTAAATACTAGACCTGGGCACTCAGGTTGATAACAACCTCACATTTGACCATCATGTAGCAGCAGTGGTCAGAAAAGCCTTTTACTTGGTTCATCTCATAAGTAAAGGGATTGCTTCCAGAAAAAAGGAGGTTATTACCTCTCTATACTCCTCCCTCATTAGATCAATAATTGAGTATAACGCTTTGTTTGGGATGTACCTCTCCAAACATCTGCACCAACTGGAAAGGTCACTGAAATACATCACAAAGAGAATCCATGGCCTCCAACACTTGTCGTATACAGACAGACTCAAATCACTATCACTCTACTTGGTATCATACAGATTGCTCAGGGGTGATCTGTGTCTTGCCTACAAGGCAGTCTCAGACCCTGCCCTACTGGAGATGCTCCATATCCATAAGTCTAACTCCTCATGCACTACCCACTCAAAAGGCCTGAATCTAATATGCAACATCAACAATACCTGCTGAAAAGACAGGTTTGTCACCCAGAGGCTGCCCCTGTCTCTGGAATAGTCTTCCCATACATGTCAAGCAGAACATCGGGCTGACCCTCTTCAAGTGCAATCTTGATGAGTGGGTGGCAGGTGCTGACTGAAATTTCTTTTTGGGGATAAACTCTTGGCTAGGCTTAGAAGGGTCATTAGCCTAGTAACCTCATATGATCCGTGTGCCTTCAGTTTTACATTCCATTTCCCTGTCATTAAATGACATTCTTGTTTAGAGTCTGCTTGTAATGCCACATTGTCTACATGCAATGACTTTATTGACCTGCCCCCTCTGACCTTTTTACTACTGTAGTCCACCATCAGGAAGAGCATCAGTAGTCCCAGAACTGAACCCTGATGAACACCCACTGTTGCTGTCCTAGTTTGGACACAATAGAAGAGTCTTCATGGGTTCTGTTCAAGCAGCTTTATTTTATACAAACCCATCATGATAGAAGTTTACTGACTTTAACTTAAATAACTTATATACAAACTTATTGCTGTAATCATACATGCTTACTCCCTGGATGCACTCTCAAAATGGCACTAGGAATGACACGTGCTTAACATTTATACGTACATGCTCAGTTTTTAACATGCTTCTCAAAGATACAGCACATAGCACATGCTGTCTGATCTACATCCTCCAAAACATGCAATGTTATAAATCTTTTTGACATGCAGATATCACAGACATTTATCAGTAATGCATTTATATAAGATACGATACAAATTATATATATATATATATATATATATATATATATATATATATATATATATATACAGTTAAGTCAATGTTGCTACATATTTTACACTGGGCTTAGATACTGGTCCATAACGTGTAACATAAAACTGGGAATTGGGCTTAACTATGGGAGCTGTCTATAAAAAATATTCAATCTGTGATTTACTTGAAACATCTTCAGGAATGGAAACAGAGGTAGGAGCACCCTCTGGGATGGAAACAACATTTGGTTCACTCTGAGATTTAGACTTTTATGTCGCTATAACAATGTTGTGATGATGATTCTGGTACAAGTAACAGATGTTTACGGTTTCGCCTGTACTGCATACCTTCCAAGTCTATAAGGTAGGATCTCGGTTCAGGACATTTTCCAATAACTTGACCTATGTGGTCAAAACCTTTTTCTGTCTGAAGTCTGACCATTTCTCCTTCCCTTAATGGAGAAAAAAGTTTGCTCGACTTGTCATTAGATGACTTCTGGATAGAAAGCTTCTTAAATAATTGAGCCTTGATGGTGTTATTATTCTCGGCTTTAGGCTTTAGTAGATTGGGAGTAATAGGTAGAGTGGACTGAGAAATGATGTTTCAGCTTAGTGATAATAATAGTAGATGTTAGATTAGGTAGTAGATCAATCTCAAACCAGCCAAGTAGTGTTTATTGTTCCACTCAAAGATATCAGAGGCTACTGTCAACCAAGGCAGTTCAGGAAATGGATGTAGCTGAAGTGGTTCTCTTTGCAAGTGCAGTCTAGTACTATTGCATACTGAACAAGAATAAAGTACTTTATCAATGTCTTTCAGTAAGGAAGGCCAAAATACTAACTCTCTTGCTCGCCTCTTAGTGGATGCGGAACCTGGGTGACCACAATGCAAAATGTGGATGTACTGATGTTGTAAGGAAGCAGGAACAATTTTAGTCCATTGAAAATAATGCCATCGTCCATCAATATTTCACCTCTGTAAGGAAAATAGGTTTGCACTTCAAGTGGTACACCAGATTGCTTTGATGGCCATGCAGCATTAAGGTAGTGACCAAGCTTTTCCAAAATTGGATCAGTCTTTGTGTGATCTCTCAACTCATCGAGCCTAGTGGTAGAAAAAGTATGCACTGTCATCACGTCAAAGTCAAAATTCTCTGTGTCAAGCTGTTCCGTTGTATTCCTGGGCGATATGGATAAGCTATCAGCCAGATAGAGTAGTTTGCCTTTTGTATAGACCATTTTGAAGTTGTACTTTTGCAATTTGAGCATCATTCTTTGTAGTCTTGCTGAAACTGAATGCATAGGCTTTTTTAGAATAGTAACTAGAGGTTGGTGGTCAGTTTCAATCTGAATAGCTCGACCATAAACATAACCATGAAACTTGGAACATGCAAATGCTATTGCCAAAAGTCCTTTCTCAATCTGAGCATACTGCATCTCAGTTTGGGTAAGTGTTCTAGATGCATAAGCTATTGGTCTGCCTATTGAAGTATAACTGCACCTAGACCAAATTTTGAAGCATTACAGGAAAGAGTAACTGGTTTGTTCACATCATAGTATCTTAATGTAGGTTTGGTGGCATTTTTCTGCTTGAGGTCTTCAAATGCCTTCTGGTGTTGTTCTAACAATGACCATGCAACATTTTTGCACATTAACTCTCTTAAAGTTGCTGTCAACTCAATGAAATCTGGTATAAATTTGTCTAAATAGTTGACCATGCCTATGAAATGTAGAGCTTGAACAATGTCTGGTGTTGATATCTCAAGAACAGCTGCTTGCTTGGTTGGATCTAGTCTCAAGCCAGTATTGATAAATAAATGACCTACATATGTAACTTGTGGGAGTTTGAATTTGCCCTTCAGAGGATTGAACTTCAAGTTCTTTAGGTTTCTGTCATATTCTGCTTCACCATTGCCTCCAACTAATAAATCATCTACTATTATGCCACAAGGATAACCCAAAAAAAATTTGTTTCATTGCACGCTGAAAAACTTTACTTGCAGAATTTATTCCAAATGGCATCCTTACAAATTTGTATCTACCAAATGGAGCACAAAAAGTGGGTAGTAGTGAGGATTTGCATCAAGCACCACCTGCCAAAATTAACTCTTTGCATCCAAAACAAAAAAACAGTGGCATTTGGTATTAGGGCTATGACCTCTTCGACTGTGCCCATTGGATGATATGGTCTTTTCCATGCTTTGTTCAAATCACTTGGGTCAACCCATATTCTGATTTGGTCTGAGCCTTTTTTGTGAGCTGCTACCATAGATGATACCCATTTAGTTGGTTCTGTAACTGGACAAATTACACCTTGCTGCACCATTTTATCCAGCGGAGACTTAACTTTATTCTGCATAGCTATCAGAACTCTTCTTGCTGGTCTGACTGCTGGAATGATCTCATGGTCTAACTTCATGGAATACACTACTGAAAGTTTGCCCAACCTGTCATGGAAAACATCAGCATATTCTGAGAAAATGGCTTCAGAAAAATTAGAACTAGGAGATGCACTTATGTGATGAACTTCTTTGATAAAAGAAAGCAGATTCAATTTCAAACTGTCTTTGAGACTCACTGAAGACTGTACTGGTCTTCTGACTACATAGAATAACAAGTTGTAACAGCTCTTGACCAAATAACATGAAAGCATCACTGAGCCTTCAGTCTGAATCTCTTCACCTCCATAAGCAACACGTTTTGTACTACTGGCCATGCTGAGTTGCTCATTAGCTCTCACTCTAGCAAATGTCTGCTAATATAACATTACACTTTGAACCAGTGTCTACTTTAAACTCTGTAGATTTACCATTGATTCGGACAGTACAGAACACTTCGCTTTTTGTCAATAAATTTACTGCATCAACTCTTTCACCAATTATTGATACACCACCTACATAGAAAGCTGACTGCTACGTCTCTATTTGATCAACCTGCTTTTTTTCTGTGATTTCTTTACAACTGCATGAGGTTTACTTGATTTGCAAACTTCTTGGAAATGGTTCCATTTTTTACACTTGTGACATTGCTGACCAAATGCTAAGCATTTCTCTCTTTTAGACTCATGATTTGTACCACAACTGCAACAGTTAAACCTGGACTTGGGTTTTGCTGATTCATGCTTTTACTGTACTGAAGAACATGCTCCTCTAACTGAACTGGTCTTAGAACTTGTTGGAAAACTACGTGGTTTCCTTGATGAGTCAGCAGGGGTTGTGGCTGCTATGTGCTTAGTAGACCTATTTCTGTTTTTCATGTGCTGCATGCTGTCTACGTTTGTTCTGGAGCCTGCTGAAACCACGGTACTGTCACTTGCAAGCATACTTGTGTGTTTTTCTGTCACTTCATGGATTTGACAAATCTCTTTGGCTTTACTCAACCTTAAATCACTATCATGAAGCAAGATCATTCTCACAGCAGCACTATTAATACCACACACAAGCCTGTCCTTTATTAACTCATCTTTTAAGTCACCAAACCGACACATTTTAGCCTTGTTTCTCAGATCAGTTATATAAGCTGCAAAAGTTCCCCCTGGTTTCTGATCTCTTGTGTAAAACAAATACCTCTCTAATGTAATATTTCTCTGGGGGTTAAACATTTCTCTGAACTTGTGCTTCAAACACTCGGGGTCTTCCCTTGACTCTGCCTGTACAACAATATGATGGTTTTCACCTTCTCCTTCATATACTTCTGGTGCATACACAAATGAACACTCTCTTTCTATGGTCTTTGACCTAGCTAAGTTTAGCAAAATGAATGCCTTGATGCATGCATCTTTATCTGAATAAGCTGCTTGTATAAAAATATCATACTCTTGTTCAGATATTCCCCAGTTCTCTGCAATATTCTGATCAAATACAAGAAGGTAAGGGCTTTCAAAATCTGTCTGACATATTAACATATACCAGTGAAGGGTTTTGCAAATAAGCATAAACACATACAAATACACATATGCCAGAAATTTATGCCAATAACTTTGCTCAGTAGAGCAATGAACCTCTGTATAACTGAACTTTGTGAAATAGATTTCTCTCGGGCACTGGTATACACTTGAAATTGTTATTTTTGCACAAAATCACCTCTTATCTGTATAAGAAACATATCAAATAACTGCACAATGCAAGCCTCTGTGTAACTGGACTTTGCAAAATAAGTTTCTAGGGCACTGTAATACTTTTCAAATTATTGTACTGCTAAAGTCATTTGTCATCATTTTAAGAACACTTCAAACAACTGCACAATGTAAATAACTAGGCAGGAGAAGCTCAGAGTCAATAACATTTCGAAGTAATGGCACTCTGAATAAACTGTACACAACACACTGAAACTTCCCCAAAATGGCGGTACCTTTCTAGGCAGTTCTCTACAGTGCAAGGAACACTTTGTAATGGCGGCACTTTGCAAATAGACATACCCAGCACAAGAAACTTTTCGAAAGGGCTGTACTTTAACTGCACTTCACGAAACAGTTGCACTTTGCACACACACAACTCTTCAAAATGTATGCACAGTAATAAGCACACACTCTAAGCACTTTTACACACTTTGCTTCAAATAACTTTAGTTATGCTCTTGATACAATACAAAGCCTTAGTTATGCCAAAATACAACACTTTGCAAAAAAACATGCAGTCATCTTGCTTTATTTAGGTTTAATGTGCTACTTTTTTGCCCGTATTATATTTGTTTTGCTCGTTTAATCTCTTTCCATACCCGTTGTACTTTTCTTGTGCTCATCTTACTCTAAACATGCCTATTTTGCCTCAGACACACTCGTTCTGCTTTAAACATGTTTGTTTTACTTTTCTGTTAATCATTTCATCAGACACCTTTACTTTAAACATTTCCCTTAGTTAATAAACCTTTTATGCCTCCCGCTTGTTTAATAATGCATTTTGTGCCCTTGTAATGCCCCGTTTTGTCCTTTTTATTAAATAAGTAGTTTGTGCATATTCACATTACCTTCGCTTCTTTTCTGGCTCTTTTTTATGCTCATTTCTCTTAGTTTACCTTCACTGTCATCTCTGCACCTCATGGCTCTGAATCTTATTCTCTGCGATCCCGGTTCTGACACCATGTCGCTCTCCTACTTTGGACACAACAGAAGAGTCTTCATGGGTTCTTTTCAAGCATCTTTATTTTATACAAACACATCATGGTAGAAGTTTACTGACTTTAACTTAAGTAACATATACAAAGTAACTGCTGTAATCATACATGCTTACTCCCTGGCTGCACTCTCAAAATGGCAGTAGGAATGATGCATGCTTGACATTTATATGTGCACGCTCAGTCTTTAATGTGCTTCTTAAGGATATAGCACATAGCACGTGCTGTCT
Organism: Protopterus annectens; assembly: GCF_019279795.1. NCBI lineage: Eukaryota > Metazoa > Chordata > Ceratodontiformes > Protopteridae > Protopterus > Protopterus annectens. The sequence goes on from NC_056745.1 coordinate 53,713,810, forward strand.
GATCTACACCCGGTCACACTGGGAACTTTTCTGTGAGTCCAAAAGTGTTCGTACTTGAGCCATTGCTTCCTTGTACATAGCCTGCACTAATTCTACCAGTGCTGCCTGGACTTTGAACCTCCATAGCAGTGCTCAAATCAGCTTTCTTGGGACCTTGTCATATGCTTTTTCCAAGTCTAGGAATGCCCAGAACTTCTTCTCAACCACTTGTCTCACTGCAAACATTAGGCTGGTTGTGCTGGATCCTACTCTGAATCCAAACTGCTCATCTCCCATCTTATTTTCTACCACTGTGCATATTTACCTAGTCACACTCTCCAGAACTTTCATGTAGTGTGACAGGAGTTTGATACCTCTATACTGCCTACAGTTATGAGTGTTCATTTTGTTCTTTTATAATGGCACTAGAATGCTTATTTTCCAGTCATCTAAGGTACTCCTTTCTCTACATAGTGCTACGAGTACCTTCAGGAGCCATTTCTCCCCTAACTCATCCAACATCTTGATCATGTCTAAAGAGACCTCACCTGAGCTTGCTGCTTTCCCTGACTTTATTTCCCTTCTTCTAGAGTGGCGTCTTCTTCCTCTGTCATTGTCTGAATCAGTACAGCTTCAGCAGTTGTTTTCATTCAGAAGCTCAGAAAGTGCTCCTTCCATCTGCCTTTGATGTCCTGTGGACTGGTGAGTGGTCTTTGTTGGTATCCCTTATGAAAGGTTTCTGATGACTATCATTGTTATTATTATGCTGTTGCCCTGTAACCTGGTCAAGTTCTGTTATGCCATCTTCTGAGTCACTTTCTAGAATCTGTTAAAGTGCCTTTGATGCCTGGTTCATTGCTATTCTGACTGCTGTATTACCATCTTTTTAGCCAACCAGTATTTTATCTTTCTATCTTCCATTAACTTCCTGAACTTCTGGACTAACCAGCAGCTTTCTATAGTAATGGAAAACAAAATACTGAAGAGGAAAGCAACAACACAGGATGTTAACAGGCAGAACAATATTAACAGAATGGCAAAGTTTAGTTAGTGGGTTTGGATATGGATGCTAATGAAATATAGGCATATCTAAATATGAGGGAAACCGAAAGCAATTGAAATTAGCTAACATAAATATAACCATATGTTATTTTTGGAAGAGAAGCAGGCATTTCAAAAGGCAATAAAGGAAATTCGTCATACTTTTAGATTATAAATCCAGAAACAAACGATGTTGGGGAAAAAGCACTGCTGTGTAAAAGCAAACAAAGTCAAGAAGTCAAAATGAGAAATACAACCAGTGGTACACAGCAGAGGTAGATCCAAATTGTAGTTTAATGTAAAGAATAAAACACAGATGAGCGCTTTTGCATATAGCTTCTTCAGATCAAAAAACAGAGTAAAGCACTAGCTACTTATAGTTCAAATTCAATAGTGCATCCAATCAATGAAAGAAGCATTTTCAGGTTGCTAGGTACTTAAAACTAATAATTAATCACCAGCACTTCTTAAAGTCAACCTGGAAATACTATGCTTTAAGCTAAGATAAAAACAAGTTAAAAACACAAATGCATATGTGTGCACACCAACCATATACAAAACATATAAAACTTAATATATGTAAAAACTTTGATGTCTATAGTGTTAAAAATAATAGTAATATTAAAAATGTGTATAATGTAAAACTGTGAATGAAATGGCTATCTCTGTGTATATGTATATATATATATATATATATATATGTCATGTCTCTAGAGACGAAATATTATTCAAATAGTGGGAACAATGCGTATAACTTAATGTATGATAACTAAATAACGTATAGACTCACATCACAATAAACTTCACTGTACATTATAGTTAACACTCAAATGAAGCAAATTTATAGCTAAACACAACAGATAATTTGGTCTAAGACACCAAAGACTAGACAGAAAGAGGTTATCTCTTATTTAGGGGTCTAGCTCTCAGTGCAGGTTGTATTGAGACATGTTCATTTTGGCCAGGGGAACAATGGGCCCCTAGTCTTAAGATCCACTTCATCTCTGCTTGGTACATTTTATTAACCAAATCACCCATTCTGACGTCTAGGTTTAACACCTCTAACACTAAAAATCTGAAATCATGTCCATCACCAAATGTGTTCATACGCTTCGCTATTGCACTGTAATTCAGACCCCTCAGTACGCAATATAAATTATCTCATATCCTCTCCCTCAAATGTCTGTTAGTCTTGCCAACATAGAAGCTTTTGCAGGTTATACAATGTGCTAAATAAACTAAATCTTTAGTGTTGCAGTCTGCCATTGGAAAATGTGTAAAAGACTTATCATAGACAAGATGTATATATCTCCCTGATTCATCAATATAGTTGCAAAAAGAGCAACTATTACACTTGGCAGTATGTGGCGCTACATTCTCAGTCTTCATTACAGAATTGCGTTGGGAAAAACACAATTTTTGCCGTATAGATTTTTTATTTTTGTAACCAAATCTAGGTCTATCACCCACCACCCTGGAAATCTCTGTGTTGGTTCCAAGGATGGGCCAGTGTCTAAGTATAATCTCCCTGATGTTCTTTTCATCACTGAAAATGCAAGGCTAAGAAATGGAACTAAATCCTTAGCCTTGTTGTCCACAGGTTGTGATGTTAGAGGTTGAGAAAAATATGGTTTCCCTCTGGTTTTCCTAGACTTTCTAGTGTTTTATTGTGCATACTGTAACTCGTCATCATGGTACCCGCTAGAGGTAAAGTCAGCATATATCTGATCTAGTCCTACTTCAAAATGTTGGTCATTACTATGTAGGCAACTTATCCTCAGATTCTGTCCTTTCAAGACATTATGAAAAACATGACCAGGGTGCATACTGTTATGATGTACATACGTAGGTCTATAGCATTCCTTTCTAAAAAGTTTAGTCTCAATGCTATTGTTTGCACTCTTAACTAACAAAATATCCAAGAACTCCATTTTCACTTCTGAGTATTTGAATGTAAATTTCAAAAAGCTTCTGCTTGTATTCAAGTCTTCGACAAATCGGTGTAGTTGTAATAAATCACCTCTCCACAACAAAAGCAGGTCATCTACAAATCATCTATAAAATGCACATATGATGTATAATAATCAGAGTTGTACATCACATCATCCTCCCAACTTGGCATGACCAGGTTGGCGTACCTATTGGCACATGAAGTGCCCATAGCTATGCCAGAGGTCTGCAGGTAGTACTTCTCATTAAAGGTGAATGCATTGTTCTCCAACACTATTTCCATCAGTAGACATAAGAAATCAATATGTCTAGAATCATACGTGCTCTTATTCAATAGAACCTGTTTAATCATCTGTATGCTATCATAATTCGGTGTACAAGTAAATAAGGATACAACATCCATGGTGACCAACAATCCCATATCTCTGTCTCCATTTTCCTCTACAAGAGCATGTAGGTCCTGCAAAAAATGCTTAGTGTCCACTAGCACAGATTTACAATGGTATAGGATGGGCTTAAATTGCTTGTCGAGGTATATAGATATAGACTCGGTAATACTGTACAGTGAAGTTTATTGTGATGTGAGTCTATACATTATTTAGTTACCATACATTAAGCTATACACATTGTTTCCACTGATAATATTTCATCTCTGGAGACATGAGAGATATATACATATACACAGAGATAGTTCTTAGCCATTTCATTCACAGTTTTACATTATACACGTTTTTAATATTACTATTATTTTTAACACTACAGACATTATAGCTTTTACATATATTACGTTTTATATGTTTTGCATATGCTTGGTGTGCAGGCATATGCACTTGTGTTTTTACCTTGGCTTAAAGCATATTATTTCCAGGTTGACTTTAAGAAGTGCTGGTGATTAATTATTAGTTTTAAGTACCTATCAACCTGAAAATGCCTCTTTCATTGATTGGATGCACTGTTGAATTTGAACTATAAGTAGCTAGTGCTTTACTCTGTTTTTTGATCTGAAGAAGCTATATGCAAAAGCGCTCATCTGTGTTTTATTCTTTACATTAAACTAGGATTTGGATCTACCTCTGCTGTGCACCACTGGTTGTATTTCTTATTTTGACTTCTTGACTTTGTTTGCTTTTACACACCAGTGGTTCTTTTTTCCCCCAACATCGTTTGTTTTTGGATTTACATCGGTTTGCTGTTTGGGGAATCATGGCAGAAGGTGCTGCAGTTGACATTGAATTGGATTTTAATCCACAGACTAAAACCAATAATGGCAACAATCGTCTATTTGATATTTTAAACAGGGACGACAATCCACTACTCAGTGATCAGTTCAATGCTGGTAATAATGAAACCAGTGAGCCATTAGATGATCTTAGAGCATACCATGAATCAATGAGAAACCCTGAAAACCACCTCTACCGTTTGAAACGCATATAATGCCAGCGATTCCACATGGAAGCATGCCACACTCTTAAAATAATACCTCGAGGTTTGAGAATTTTTTTCATGCCTACCTATGGGGAACAGCACCCACAACTGTTAGCTCAATGGCAGAAGCTAAATTTAGACACAAGCTTCGCCTATATGTGCTTGCTAATTGACTACTTTGCATCCATCAAAAAGGAACTTATCATTAACATACAGAGACTACAGGATGATATTTACTTGAAATATCCTGTAGCTCTGGTGGACATTAAAGTTAGTGAAATTATAGACCAAGTTTTGGTCTATGAATGGAAATTGCTTGCACAGAAGAAGAAGAAGATACAGCGTGACAGCAATGATTTTTCTAACAATCGTGTATTTACATGGCCAAGGGAGAGGACCAAGAGAACCGTGAATGAAGTCTAATTTCACCCTTAATCGCAACCAACAAAGCTGACATAATCGTACAGAAAATGCAAATGCTGCTTCTGATAAGAATGGTCCTATCATAACTCAATCTGAGCTATGTGGCGAGGTCTACTACGTCCAACTCCACCTCTAATCACACTGAGAGAGTGGCTGCAACACAGGAAGCCCCTAATGCTTCTATACTTGTTCTGTCCCATGCAAGAGTTTTGAATGAAGGAAGCCTGACAGCCGTTAGTGAACCTGTAGTGCACAGGAAAGAAGTTGAAGGAGTATAGACACAGGTTTTTTCCAACCTGCCACTGCCCTACTGACAGAACAGGAAGTGATTGGTAGAAGGCCTGGAGAATCGATCGAAGAACAAACTGAGGTTTTTAGGGTCCGAATCGGGCATGAACACCTTGACCTCGATGTGGAAACAGGATTGAAGGACTTAATATGGAACAACTCCAGCAGGAACTTAACTGACAACGAAATACAGGTACTGAATAAAGGCTTGTCCTTTATACCTGCTCAATCTGCTGATATTTCTGAAACTTTGATTTAAGAATGTTTGCCAGGAATGTTAGCTTAAAGGCACTGTACTGCAACACAAATGAGAATGATAACAGCGGCCTAACTACTTTTAAAAAACAGTGTATTTGTACCTAAACAACACCCAACAATTGAAACCTTTGTCAAGATGTGTGAGAGTGACATTTACGAGTAATTGAATAATAACAAGAGAAGAAAGGGTTTTGTTAATCTATCTAAAAGTGAAGAACATGAATTGAGTGAGTTACAAAATGACAATAATATTTCGATCAGACCTGCTGATAAAGGCAGTCAAATAGTTGTGATGGACAGACACTTTTATACTGGAAGTATTAATTGTATGCTTGATGATATCAATACCTACAAATTGATTGATAGGAATGATGTTTTGAAAATAAGTGACAGCATTATAAATTCACTTACAGAATGTTTAGATAATTATTTGCTGACCAGTGAGCTTTATAACTATTTTTTAGTTGAACATCCTAGAGTACTAATTCTCAATGGTTTACCCAAAATACATAAGAATGCACTATGCCCCCCTTTTAGACCAACTGTTGCAGGAAGTGGGTGGCTTACTGAGCCTATATCTATATACCTCGACAATGAATTTAAACCCATCCTATCCCATTGTAAATCTGTGCTAGTGGACACTAAGCATTTTCTGCAGGACCTACATGTTCTTGTAGAGGAAAATGGAGACAGAGATATGGGATTGTTGGTCACCATGGATGTTGCATCCTTATTTACTTGTACACCGAATTATGATGGCATACAGATGATTAAACAGGTTCTATTGAATAAGACCACCTATGATTCTAGACAAATAGATTTCTTATGTCTACTGATGGAAATAGTGTTGGAGAACAATGCATTCACCTTTAATAAGAAGTACTACCTGCAGACCTATGGCATAGCTATAGGCACTTCATGTGCCAATAGGTACGCCAACCTGGTCATGCCAAGTTGGCAGGATGATGTGATGTACAACTCTGATTATTATATATCATATGTGCATTCTATAGATGATTTGTAGCTGACCTGCTTTTGTTGTCGAGAGGTGATTTATTACAACTACACTGATTTGTCGAAGGCTTGAATACAAGCAGAAGCTTTTTGAAATTTACATTCAAATACTCAGAAGTGAAAATGGAGTTCTTGGATATTTTGTTAGTTAAGAGTGCAAACAATAGCATTGAGACTAAACTTTTTAGAAAGGAATGCTATAGACCTACGTATGTACATCATAACAGTATGCACCCTGGTCATGTTTTTCATAATGTCTTGAAAGGACAGAATCTGAGGATAAGTTGCCTACATAGTAATGACCAACATTTTGAAGTAGGACTAGATCAGATATATGCTGACTTTACCTCTAGCGGGTACCATGATGACGAGTTACAGTATGCACAATAAAACACTAGAAAGTCTAGGAAAACCAGAGGGAAACCATATTTTTCTCATCCTCTAATATCACAACCTGTGGACAACAAGGCTAAGGATTTAGTTCCATTTCTTAGCCTTGCATTTTCAGTGATGAAAAGAACATCAGGGAGATTATACTTAGACACTGGCCCATCCTAGGAACCAACACAGAGATTTCCAGGGTGGTGGGTGATAGACCTAGATTTGGTTACAAAAATAAAAAATCTATACGGCAAAAATTGTGTTTTTCCCAACGCAATTCTGTAATGAAGACTGAGAATGTAGCGCCACATACTGCCAAGTGTAATAGTTGCTCTTTTTGCAACTATATTGATGAATCGGGGAGATATATACATCCTGTCTATGATACGTCTTTTACACATTTTCCAATGGCAGACTGCAACACTAAAGATTTAGTTTATTTAGCACATTGTATAACCTGCAAAAGCTTCTATGTTGGCAAGACTAACAGACATTTGAGGGAGAGGATATGAGATAATTTATATTGCGCATGGAGGGGTCTGAATTACAGTGCAATAGCGAAGCGTATGAACACATTTGGTGATGGACATGATTTCAGATTTTTAGTGTTAGAGGTGTTAAACCTAGATGTCAGAATGGGTGATTTGGTTAATAAAACTTACCAAGCAGAGATGAAGTGGATCTTAAGACTAGGGGCCCATAGTTCCTCTGACCTAAATGAACATGTCTCAATACAACCTGCACTGAGAGCTAGACCCCCTAAATAAGAGATAATCTCTTTCTGTCTAGTTTTTGGTGTCTTAGACCAAATTATCTGTTGTGTTTAGCTATAAATTTGCTGCTTTTGAGTGTTAACTATAATACAGTGAAGTTTATTGTGGTGTGAGTCTATACATTATTTAGTTATCATACATTAAGCTATGGACAGGTTGACAGACGAGATCAGACAGGAGTCCCTGTGGACTATGATGTTTGCAAATGACATTGTAATCTGTAGTGAGAGTAGGGAACAGGTGGAAGACACCCTGGAGAGATGGAGATATGCCTTAGAGAGAAGAGGAATGAAGGTCAGCAGGACTAAGACAGAATATATGTGTGTGAATGAGATGGGGGATACAGGAGTGGTGAGGATGCAAGGAGTAGAGGTGGCGAAGGTGGACGAGTTTAAATACTTGGGGTCAAAAGTTCAGAGTAACGGTGAGTGTGGAAGAGAGGTGAAGAAGAGAGTACAGGCAGGATGGAGTGGATGGAGAAGTGTGTCAGGAGTGATATGTGACAGACGAGTACCTGTAAGAGTGAAAGGAAGGTCTACAAGAGGGTAGTGAGACCAGCTATGTTATATGGGTTGGAGACAGTGGCATTGACAAAAAGGCAGGAGTTTGAGCTGGATGTGGCAGAGTTAAAGATGTTAAGATTTGCACTGGGTGTGATGAGGGTGGACAGGATTAGGAATAAGTTTATTAGTGGGTCAGCCCAGGTTGGAATGTTTAGAGACAAAGCCAAAGAGGCAAGATTACGTTGGTTTGGACTTGTGCTGAGGAGGGATGCTGAGTATATTGGGAAAAAGATGCTAAGGATGAAGCTACCAGGTAACAGGAAAAGAGGAAGGCCTAAGATAAGGTTTATGAATGTGGTGAGAGAGGACATGCAGGTGGTTAGTGTGACAGAGCAAGATGCAGAGGACAGGAAGAAATGGAAACAGGTGATCTGCTGTGGCGACACCTAATGGGAACAGCCGAAAGATGATGATGATGATGATGATGATATTAAGCTATACACATTATTTCCACTGATATTTGAATAATATTTTGTCTCTAGAGACATGACATATATATACATATACACAGAGATAGCCATTTCATTCACGGTTTTACATTATACACGTTTTTAATATTACTATTATTTTTAACACTATAGACATTATAGCTTTTACATATACTAAGTTTTATATGTTTTGTATATGGTTGGTGTGCACACATATGCACTTGTGTTTTTAACTTGTTTTTACCTTGGCTTAAAGCATATTATTTCCAGGTTGACTTTAAGAAGTGCTGGTGATTAATTATTAGTTTTAAGTACCTATCAACCTGAAAATGCCTCTTTCATTGATTGGATGCACTGTTGAATTTGAACTATAAGTAGCTAGTGCTTTACTCTGTTTTTTGATCTGAAGAAGCTATATGCAAAAGTGCTCATCTGTGTTTTATTCTTTGTATTAAACTACAATTTGGATCTACCTCTGCTGTGTACCACTGGTTGTATTTCTCATTTTTACTTCTATACTTTTAGATTATCTTCATGATGAAACATTCATGGTGGGCTTTGCTCATAGAAAATAAGGGGAAAAACTGTTGTTACGCGCATCCTTTTCCTTATGTTCATCTGCCTTTGACACACTTTACACATGCAGGCAAGTTATAGGTACTTTTATGACTGTATTATTTAAATTTTCTTTGTGGTAGTGTCACATTGGTTTTGGGTTTCAACAATGTGTGAAAAAATATGTGTGCTTAATACTTTGTTTATTTTCTTAATTTCTTTCACTTTACTAAGGTTTAATGAACTTTAAGGTAAGGTATGCTGCTCTGGAGAATGTGTTGCTGTTTTTCAACTTAACTTCTTCCTTGCAACTTGATTGCAGATATGAAATGTACTGTTCATATACTGAATGGTTCAAATAGTGATACATTGTAGTAATATGTGATTTCAGTTTCAGTTTACTTCAACTATTGTTCTTCAAGTGCCTCCCTGGCAAACAGGGCTATAACTCTAACTATAACCCATTTAACTGGGCACAAATTAGTGCCCAGCTAGTGCAGGAAATAATAACAGGAAAAGCGGAGGGATGATGTAACCTCCCCCACTCAGGGGAGACGATATAGGGCATGCTGGGACATTATACAGAGGTATGGTGAGTCGGGATTGCCATGGCAGGTAGTTGGGTAATGAGGGGAGTGTTAACATACAGGTGCGCTAGCTCCTTCAAAACACCACTGCATACTGAACTAAATATGTAGCACTGTGTATCAATGTCTGTTAGGGTGTATAGCAAAAGCTATAATATGAGCATTGGTGTTGCAGATAGGTTTCCTTCTTTATTGTTTCTGACTCTCAGGGCACACATCCCTAGCTCTTTCGCAGCTTGCCATACCCTTCTTGGGACTAGCACCCCTAGCCCAGAGGGCGTTAATTTGGCATGCAGGATGGAGAAAATAGAAAGAGAACCTTTGGAAGATAATGGTTAGGCTACTACATTGGAGGCCCAAAAAGAAAATATCTTGTTGATTAATGCTAAGCAATTAACCATCAACTTCAAATCAAAGCAGCGTTTCTAGTTTAAATACGTTCTGTCTTATCATTTGTTAACTTATTAGTAGCAATTTCTAGTTTAAATACGTTCGGTCTTATCATTTGTTAACTTATTAGTAGCATTTCTAGTTTAAATACGTTCGGTCTTATCATTTGTTAACTTATTAGTAGCATTTCTAGTTTAAATACTTTCGGTCTTATAATTTGTTAACTTATTAGCAGCAATTTCAGTTACAATGGCAAAGGCAACTGATACACAAATGTGTGTGTGTGTGTGTGTGTGTGTGTGTGTGTGTGTGTGTGTGCATGTGTGCGTGTGTGTGTAAATACTTATAATTTGTGTGTGTGTGTGTGTGTGTGCATGTGTGTGTGTGTGTGTGTGTGCAAGGCAACTGATACACAAATGTGTGTGTGTGTGTGTGTGTGTGTGTGTGTGTGTGTGTGCGTGTGTGTGTGTGTGTGTGTGTGTGTGTGTGTGTGTGTGTGAGAGAGAGAGCGAGAGGGAGGTAATATAGGCTTTATAACAAGTGATCAAATGATCACATCCTCGGTAATCAACTGTGAAAACTGCAGTCACAAAGGAGTAAAAGCAATTGAATGGAAACAGCATTCAAAGTGAAAAATCTCTGGAAGAAAGCATATCTGCAGTGGTGAATCCCAAGCACCTCTGATGCAGGGGGCTGAAACCCCTCCACCCCCACTATTTATATATACTAATGCCAAAGGCACACCGTCTTGGAGAAAGGAGTAATTCTTGGGACATCACAATCCTGAATTTGTATTTAAAAAGCCATTAATCACACAAAATAATTGCTTAATACAAGAGTCAATCATTTGTGTATCAGACACAAGCCTGAATCTCATAAAGATGCACATAGCTTGAAAAAGACACTATAATGACAGGACATGTTTTAAAACACAGATTTACCCCCCCCCCCCAGCTTTGCATTTTCTAAAGAAAATATAAGTACCTTAGTACATTTCTAGTAACACTGATCAGTCAGCATAGGATACCGGCTGAAATTCTAAGGCTGCAAGCCCCTCCCACAGCTACCTTTCAGCTGTAAAAGGCAGGCACCTCCACAGGGTGTATAGTTCACAGGTTACCTTCCACAGGTTAGATCTGGCTAGACTCTCCTGACTTCACTTTTCCAGGTCTTCTTCAAAATTAAATCTCTCTACTACTCCCCCATATATTGATGGCAGTTAAGACCTTGTGGCCTGTTAACTGATATGGGAATATTCTCACAATCCATACTCTTATGTACATACTGAGTACACAGTTAAAGCCCACCCCCTCTACACACTTCACATAACCAGCACATTTCAACTATCCTGCAGCTCAGAACCAGGGGGTTTGGAATCATAACATTGGATTTTAGGCCCTGGAAAACCTATCAGCATTTTGTTGGCAATGCTGGATCCATGGGTCATTTTATACTAAAATGGTTGCTAGTACAATGTCCACCAACACAAGTTGGTATCACCATATCTGTGCCTCCTTAGCCATTGCAAGGTTGCATATTCTGTTACCAAACTGGAGCTGCATATTCTGTTACCAAATTGAAAGCCCACATTATAAGTAGAAATTCACTTTCCATAGTGAGTATTTTCTTCCCACATTGCTTTGCTTCCTGTTAATATAGCATACTGGGTGTCTGTTACATTAAATGTCTTGGGATAGCAGTGTCCCGAAACCTTCCTCTGAATATAAGGTAAACTCTGTAGTATTATCATGAGTTGCTTTCCCAGCCTGCACTTTAGGTAAGTGACGTTCACAATCCAGGTATGCAACAGCAAATCGTGAGTGGAGCTTCATTATTTTATCCATGAACCGCTGTGATGTGGCTGGCTCCAAGGTAGCTGAAATTGTAACAGTGTGTATGGAAATAAACTAGACCATTGGGGGTTACAAAAGCTGTTTTTTTTTACCTTCAGGAGAAGGGGGTAATTGCAATCTGACATTATTCGTTTCTCATCTAATGTTGTCAAACATCTGGACTTCTCTAGATTCTCTTGAAATTGGACATTTCTGGGTATGGAAAAGCTATCAAACTCTGAAATGCTGTTCAGTTTCCTAAAATCATTACAGAATCTGATATTTGCATCAGATTTAGAAACTAGCATGGCATGGATACTTCAAACATTCTGTGGTTATTCTATCATGCCTAAATTCAGCATTTTCTACTTCCATTCTGACTGTTTTGCGACCCTGACACTCTGAAAGGTCACAGTCTAGCCTTCATTCCAGAGATTCTCTCTTTACAGTATTTACAGACACTTCTGAGAGTACTCCTTTATCTCTTACCAAAAATTCTCTCACTTCCTGCTTTCAAACTTTTGACAATGATTCCTCTGCCCACCCTTCAGGTGGAGACTCCCTGTTTCTCTTGTATGAACTTCAGTTTATAAAAACTCTGCATAATTTTCTGTTTCTTTTCCTGGCTTCAACATATTAGTGTGAGAAATTTATTCTATCTTTCTGTTTCCTGATTATCTAACCTTATAGTTAACTGTATTTTTCATTAACTCACTTCAAATGGCCTCTGCCTATTTGGTCAGAAATTTGTTTTCCTTGGAGGGCAGTTGCAGCAGTACCCATTCTAAACACTGTAAGCCGTCAATTTTTATTATAAACTTATATTTTTTGGGCTGTTAGGAAAATAAAAGTGTGTTCATTAACCAGAGAAATATTGTAGTAACATGAGTCAAAACACTCAGAAATAAAGTAAAATCCTTTAATGAAATCATGTAGTGCTTTCATCTTTGGAGCAGTCAGGACTTCATCAGAGAAGGTTTGCATATATATATATATATATATATATATATATATATATGTGTGTGTGTGTGTGTGTGTGTGTGTGTGTGTCTGTATGTGTGTGTGTGTGTATGTCTGTATGTGTGTGTGTGTGTCTGTATGTGTGTGTGTGTATGTCTGTATGTTTGTGTGTATGTCTGTATGTGTGTGTGTGTCTGTATGTGTGTGTGTATGTCTGTATGTGAGTGTGTGTGTGTGTGTATGTCTGTATGTGTGTGTGTATGTCTGTATGTGTGTGTGTGTGTATGTGTGTGTGTGTGTGTGTGTGTGTGTGTGTGTGTCTGTGTGGTGTGTGTAAAAAAAATAATAAATAAAGGAACTGAATGCTAAAAAATGTAAAAAAATATATTTTGGGTACAGGATTAAAAGTTATAATTTTGTTACTCTTGGCTTCAGTACGCAGGATATCAATATATTCTCATTAATTCCTGGGAGGGAACCAGCATCTCAGTTTCGCTGCCAGATAAGTTCCCTGTACTCTGTCCTGGTTTCCCAGGGGCCACCTTTGGTATTAATGGCAGCATTGTCAAAAGCAAAAAACTTAAAACCGGAGGTCTTACATATAAGGGGATGCTTGTAAAGTGCGTCTGTTTCTTTTTTGATAGCAATATGATGCATGTCCTCATAAACTGGTCTCCTTAGTGTTCTTTCAGATTTTCCTACATAAAAAAGGAGCATAGCAGACATTTGGCCACAAGTAAAAGACTTATGTAGGAAAATTAAAAGAACATATGCATGATATTGCAATCAAAAAAGATACAAACGTACTTTGCAAGCATTCCCTTATATGTAAGGCCTCAGGTTTAAGTTTCTTGTATTGAACAATGTTGCCATTAGTACCAGAAAATGTCCCTGGGAACCAGGATAGAGTACAGGGAACTCACTCGGCAGCTAAAAGACGTTGGTTCCTTTCAGGACTTAATGACAATATATTGATATCCAGCGTACTGAAGCTGAAAGCAGCAAAATTATAACTTTTAATCTTGGACATGACAAAAAGCAAAATATTCAAATATTGTAACTGTTTTTAGCATTTAGTTCCTTAATTTATTTTTTTTGACATATATAGACACAATTTTTAATGAGATGTCACATGACTTTGATCACATGACTGAATGTTATTTAATGTCCTCGTAAACTGGTGGTCTTAGTGTTCTTTCAGATTTTTCTTCATAAAAGTTCTTGTCGGTTCTGATGAAGTCCTGACTGCTCTAAGCACAAGAGCCACTTAACTGTGATTTCATTAAAGGATTTGACTATTTCAGAGTGTTTCGGCTAACTTTAACATGATATTTCTGTTGTTGGTGTCCATTGCTGTGCTTTCATTTTGCTTTTTTGTTTCTTGGTTTATTCAGCAGAGGTTGTCTTATCATCTTTGGAATCATCCACAAATCAGGAAGGTGACCATTTGGAGTCCATTCACTTGTGACCATTACTAGGAGATTTAACAAGTCTGGTCCAACTACTTAGTCAAATGGTGGCTTCACCAATCCCAACAGGACAAAATGATGTTGATAGTACTACCATAGCTCCCTACTGTCCAGATTTTTGCAAGAATGTCCAGATTTTTGCCTCATATTTTTGGCGTGTTCCTCATAAAATCTGTGTTTTTCTGGAAAACCATTGAGGATAGAAGTCACTAAACAATGACATATAATTTGAGTTTCAGACTTCATATCCTTCAGAAAATGCATGTCAATGTCAAACCTATTTTTCTAGCAACTTTCTAAGTTTGTATGAGCAATATTTAAAATCTGTCACTATTTTTGGATCTTTGTCCTCCCATTATTTTCACCTTTGTGCACATTTCTTGTGCTTGGAGATCAAGAGGTTTGAGTACTACACAATCCACAGGGAACAACAATATATGGTCCCCTTTGCAAGTAACAATAGCAGCCAACTTTTCAATTCCAGGTCAGACAGAGGAGTTAAATATTATTGTCCCACAACTGCCTAGCCTCATTCCACTGTGATTCTTCAAACTACAAGACCTAATGGAAACCCTGAGAGACAAAAACTGGATTTAAATATTTGAATGTATGAAAAAAAAATTTTGGCTACAGGTGACACCTTTATAGAGAAAATGAGTAAACCAGAGAAAATTTTACTCAAATATTGTTCGCTTCAGATTGATAACGCATTTTAAAAAGACTGTATCAATAACAGAAGGGCTTCCATGGAAATACCCAAGCAATGTTACTGAAGGCTCAGAATTTCACTCAGAACTAACTGTTTTGTTTGACAATTCTGAAATCAACTTAATGACAGTCTAAATTTCAAAATGTACTCACTCGAGGCACTCCTTAAAATGGAGAACATCGATATCTGTGCAGTGACTGAGACCTGGTTCAAGGCACCAGAGAGCACCCCTGCACTACCAGGCTATGACTCATACCACACTTTTTGGCCATGTAACCTGGACCGAAACACCAAAGGTGGGAGTGTGTCCATATTCATTAAGGATATTCACACCTCCAGGCTAGTTGCTCAGCATAATGCATCCGAGGTTGTCCAAGTGCAACTAACTCCTGGCAAAACTGCAATCCAAATTGTAGCTTGCTACAGATCCCCCACCATGCCCCAGGATTCCCACTCCTCTTTTCTTGATGTACTGGAAAATATTAGGGTTCAACCAAACACTCTAATAATGGGCGACTTCAACTACCCCACCATTAACTGGGAAAACTACTCATGTACCAACTCCTTAGCGCAACGCTTTCTGGAATTCATAAACTCCAGTGCCCTAGACCAACTTATCCACACCCCCATCAGGGGCAACAATATCCTAGACCTAGTCATTACCAACATGAGTGACCGGTGTTCCACACCTGAAGTCAACTCCTTGTTGGTCTGATCCGACCATAAGCTAATCACCCTTGATATCCACATCCCACCATTAAATGGTGCCTTGATTAGAATGGATGCATTTTAAAAACATGGGATTTTACTAACCTAACAGCCAAAAACCCATCAAGAAATTGAAATTAACTGTGTCCATCATTAATTAGAATCACCTACCCAGCCATCCAGATTGCTTTTAAAGGATTTGATGATCCTGGTCTAGTTTATGTGTAAGGACAGCTAATTATGCTCTAAATGCTGACCCTTGTCAAACTCTTCATCTGTCAAACAATCATTTCAGTGAGATTTTTCCAATAAGTAATCAGTGGTGCCATACTGGGGAATTTGCCCTTTTTCTTAGCCAGGGTGGATTTTATAAATGTTGTTTTGTTGCATTTGGGTAGTTGGGCCAAGTATAACCTACCTGGGAAACTTTTTCACTTAAATCATCATTCAACATGATGAAGTGCCTACAAATAGGGTTCAAAAAAAAGGCTCAACAGAGCATTTCATGATGTGACATAGACCCACCTCAAAATCCCATTAAGGAAACCACAGTAAAACATTTCTCCAAAGCCAACTTCATGCTTCTTAAGACAGAAGTGGTGAACTTCATGACACCTATGCAGATGGACAATACAGTTACAACTGCTGAATCCTACACAAATGCGCTCTATAAGCACCTACATGAGTGCATGGATCGTGCTATACCAAACAGAACCAAGATGCTATCCTCCAAAACAAGGAAACCAATCTGGTGGTCCCCTGCCATAAACAAACTGTACAACAGAAGAAAGAAACTTGCAAAAGAGAGTAAAATCCCATGAGTGGAGGAGCTCCCTGGTCAGCCTCAGTAAGAAGCTGAGATCCCTTATAAGATCCTTCAAAGCTAGCTATGAAAATAAAATCGACACTAATTCCAAGGACAACCACAAAGCATTCTATAGCTATGTCAAGAATCTCAATGGCAACACCCAGATCTGCTCTGAGTTACAGCACAAAGGCACGAAAATTACAGAACCAACTGATATTGCCAACATCCTGGCAGATAGGTTCAGTGCTAACTTTATCCCCCCCCTTACCCCCTAAAGGACCCATATCTATACAAGAAGAATGCAGAGTCCCTGTAATCACAACTACGCAGGTGAAAGCTGCACTCTCTAAAGCCAGAAACACAGCATCCATGGGACCGGACAACATCCCAGGCTGCATTTTACACGAACTTCAGAATGAACTGCCTCCTCACTTAAGCACCATTTTCAATAATAGCCTCACATCAGGTTTTGTGCCCATTGAATGGCACACAGCAACAGTTATCCCACTCCACAAAGGGGGAGCCACCACTGATCCCAGGAACTATAGACCTATTAGCCTGACGAGCCTGGTCTGCAAGGCCATGGAACGTATCATCATGGAACTCATAAACAAAGACACTGGTAACCTCCAAACTCTGGATCCCACCCAGTTCGGGTTTGTGAAAGGCAGAACATGCCTCCTGAACCTGATCGACTTCTTTGAGGCAGTCACCAAAGCTGTAGATGAGGGTAAGGTGGTTCACACAGCCTATCTTGAGCTCGACAAGGCTTTCGACACCATCCCCCATTCTGGAATTATAGCTAAAGTCAATAAACTAGGCATAAATCCCTATGTCACAAGATGGGTTGCCAACTGGCTCACTGACAGAACCCACACTGTAAAAGTTGCAGACTCCAAATCTGACCTCAAACTAGTGACAAGTGGAGTACCACAGGGTTCCATCCTGGGACCGCTCCTGTTTGGTATCTACTTCTCTGAAGTACAGGCTAACACAGAAGGCCTCTGGCTAATGAAGTTCGCAGATGACTGCAAACTAGGAGCCATAGTCAAGTCCCCAAATGATGTGAACATCCTACAGAACAGCCTCTCTGAGACAGATGCCTGGTGTCAGAGCCATGGCCTCAAGCTCAATTCCAAAATGTGCAGTGTCATCCCCTTTGGTAATCTACTTAACACCGAATGCATGATAAGAGACCTTGGGACCCAGGTGGACAGTAGTCTCTCCTTTGATAGTCACATCGCCACAGTAGTCAGGAAGTCCTTCTACGTGGCACACCTTATCATAAAAGGGTTCTCATCCAGGAAAAAAGAGGTCATCATTCCCCTCTACTTGGCACTCATTAGGCCCATTATAGAGTACAATGCCCCTTTTGGAATGTACCTCACAAGACATCTGCAGCAGCTGGAAAGGCCACAGAAGTGCCTTACAAAGAGGATTACTGGACTCAAACAAATGCCCTACACTGACCGTCTCAAAAAACTCCAGCTTTACTCCATAGCATATCACCTACTCCGAGGTGATCTCTGCCTAACATATAAAGCTGTGTCAAACCCAGAGCTGTTGGACATGCTACACCTAAAGAAATCCCAATCCCTCCGAGCTACACGCTCTAGGGACCTAAACCTTGTCACCACAATAAACAGGACAGGCTGGAGGGATAGATTCCTATCCCAGAGACTTCCCATACTCTGGAACAGGTTACCCATCTATGCCAAGCAAAGTTCTTCATTAGCACTCTTCAAGAAAATCTTGATGAGTGGATGGGAAATAGGAAATACACCCCAGGGATCACTTCTGTGTCTCTGCTCGACAGTGGCAAAGGAAAATAACTTTCTTGGGTGGCGTAAGCCAGGGAACCTTGTTGGCTAGGCTTACATAGGCCCTTGGGCCGATAGCCTAGTACCTACCTATGAACCTATGAACAACATCAAGCATCTCTCCATGATGACTGATATATAAGGAGCAAACTCATTTGAAATGTGTAGCACATAAGGCTAGCAATTAGTCCCAGTTATACTATCTGCATCAGCAACGTTTCTCAGCATGTATTTTAATGTTTTATTAAATCTAGCTACTAATTCATCAGTTTACAGATGGTTGACTTATGTGTTTAACTGTATTGATTTAAAACACTGATATAATTGTTAGAGTACCCTTATCATAAATGGAATCCTTTGGTAAATAAGAATCTACTTAGGGATACATGTTCTGGAGAATAATATCCTGTTTCTTGATAATAGCCTTAATATTAGCTTTGCTTATTGACACTGTTTCAAAATTTGACAACATAGTCCATTACAACTAGTATGTAGTGGTACCCATTGCCAGATATTACTACTGCTGTCACAATGGCCATAACAATAGATAGAAGCATAGGAACAATATTACAGGCTCACAGGCTCATAAGTGATTACTAAGCTATTGATCCCAGGGAACCATTTTAAGCCTAGCCATGCTTCACAAGAATCAAGGGTCTGTATCATATTGTCGAATACTTACTTCGTTTAATTGCTATTTATCAAACCCACTTGGGTGGGTTTTACAATTTTAGAATTTAGTGACGGGTGCTAGGTTGCCCAGCTGTTGCTTTTCCCTATGAAAAAGTTTGATCAAATGGTCATTCGATGAAGAGAGGTTTCAACAAAGTGGGTTCGATAAATATTGACTCGACGAAGTAAGTATTCGACAATATGATATAAACCCAAGAATCAAACCCTGTGCCTTGTGTCTTTGAGGTAAATACATTTATGAAAGAGACCACAGGAACATCAAGATACCTAGCTATATATATCTTTAAGTAAAGTTGTTGACATCTGTTATTAGCTCTTAATACATTTGAAGGGTATTAATATAACTGGCATTGGGATCAAAGGATTTTTATTTCCAAGATGAGGAAGTAGCTTTTTGATATTTTGGGCAAGAAGCACAGCAGTTCACTTTCTCTTGTATTATATCTGGCCAGTAAAATGTGCAGAATGCACTTGAATTTATTTTGTCCATTTTCAGGTGATCTGAAACACGTTTATAGGCTTGCTTCATTACTAGTGTTCTGTAATGTTTGGCACTAGTAACTAATACAGACGCTTTTCCATTTCTTTACTTATTCTGTGTAAGAGGTCATCATTTGACTCAAAACAGGAGTAAGTAGGTGGCTGATTTGCAGGTTCACTCACTCATGATTACTTTCATCAGTAACCTGCATGGAGGTGTAGTAACCTGCATGGAGGTGTGTCTCCTTTTAACCTGCATGGAGGTGTATCTCCTTTTAACCTGCATGGAGGTGTATCTCCTTTTAACCTGCATGGAGGTGTATCTCCTTTTAACCTGCATGGAGGTGTATCTCCTTTTAACCTGCATGGAGGTGTATCTCCTTTTAACCTGCATGGAGGTGTATCTCCTTTCCCTAAAATACGTTCATTGCAGCTTCTTGTATGTCTTCCCCTGCAATCAGTAGTTGTAAATAACAAGCACTTCCTAATTAATATTCTTGGTTCTCAGAACAAGCTTTTTGCATAATCTCCTTCCTTTTAGGTTGTTGGTATTCTCCTACTTCAGTTTGACTGGATGCCCTGGATGCCTCTTTAGTTTGACTGGATGCCCCCCAGATTCCCCCCTGAATGCCCTTGCTCTCACTTCTGTTTCCTTTGTTGTGTTGCCCTTACACTTCCAGTGGTATTCCACAATAAAATTTATTATCAGTTTTATTTTTTTTCGTGTTTCATGGAATTCTTGCTGTTTAGTGTTCAATTTCAGTTGCATTATCTGCTTTAGATACTAACAGAAATTGGTTCAGAAGTCTGCATTCACCTGCTTTTCTCACTTTTTTGGCTCACTTTGTTCTGAGGGTGCCCTCACTCAAGTGCATTTCTTTTTCTATGCTTTCCTCAGTCTCTTTGGTAACACTTCTTGCATTGATTTTTACCTCAGAAATACCAATCAGTCTGTCTTAATTTCCTTTGGATTTCTCTTGCTTATTCATTGGACCATGCACCTGATAACAGACAGGAGTCTTTTCATTGTATAACTATAAATGTTACTTCCTTTTGTAGTTTCTGTACCACCTTCCTTCTGCTGGTTTTGATCGTGAAGCTATCAGTAAGTGTCACTGTTTTGCTCATTCTCCCTTCTGATACCGAATGGGTATATCTGCTTGGTATACTGTAATTAGTGATTCTCCCTCCTCACACATTTTCCATAGTGATTTAAAACAGAAAAAAAATGCATAATATTAATCATAAGTTAAGTCAATAGTTACATACATAACATTCAGATGTTTTCCCAGAACAATCTGAATTTAAAAAGTCAATAGTTACATACATAACATTCAGATGTTTTCCCAGAACAATCTGAATTTAAACATAGTAAAAGGTTACCCTTTTCTTTCACCACGAATGCATGGTGCCTCCAATTTTTGGTTGTTACTAGCTTTAGGCTGTTGGACAAGTGACATCATTATACCAGAATATAGTAAGGCTTGAACCTTTGAACCCCAGCAACTCATTTTTACTTTCATCAGTAATCTGCATCAAGGTGGCAAGGGCCTGAAACCAACAAGACTGCCCCACCTACAGCATCATGAGTGCTTCCTGATCCCCACAAGGGAAGTCAAATCACCGCAGTATGCCTCAAGATTGTATACCTCCTTCTTCCTTCCACGTCGGACATGTCAAACTCTCCTTACCTGCACCAAATGCGTGCATCAAGCTTGGCTCACCTTGACCATGGTCGGGGCTTTGTAATGTTATGTCGCAGGTGCAGGCTGAACAGGCTATGTACTTTGTAGTCAGAGATAGAAGAGCTGTATATAGACAGTAAAAAACAATACCAAGAGCTGGGGTTGCTGAAACCATCAGCTTCTCGTCTCAGTGTTTACAATCAAATTATTGAAATCAAGAAAAGCTTCCAGGACTAAACATACATGCTCATGAATTTTCTGTATAGTTATAGTGTTATAGTGCCAGGGCCGTTGGCACTATCAGCCATCCTATGATTATTATAGATCCCTATGAGACTACTAGGCTAATGTCTCAAGAGCCTTTACAACCCAATTTTTACCAAATTTTGTATCCCTAGGGAAAACATAACAATGGTCAGCAATCAGAGTTTTGACAATTTTTATAGACTGCCTCTGTCCATAAGGAACATGGGCACTACCCCAGAAGTGAATTTGTAATTTCCCAATCATTGGTCCAGATTGTGCTTGAGAATGGTCAGAGAAGGGCTTTGCTTCATCTGAATACGAAGCCTGTTCCAGAGGAAAGGCAATCTTTGCGACTCATCCCTGTCTCTGCAGTACAAGCTAACCTTTGCATGTGTATGATAAGATATTGTAATCTGATACATCTCGGTTCTTACAAGTAGATAAGCAAATCCTTCAGTTACATAGTATCTAGCTAATCTAGCCTATCATAGTTGTATTCTATTTGTATTTTATCTGTATCATATTTGTATTGTGTGTTCTCATACTAACAAATTTTCCCAACTCAGCATTTACCCCTACATTGTTTTCTGGTAAATAATTAGACACATGACAAATCCCATAGCATTAAGGTCAGGAGTATTTACTATAAACAGAAAACATTTCACCAATGGTGTCCCATAGGTCTCTGACCTAGACACTCACTTCTTTAGTACTCACTACTCTGACAAAAAAAGCTGATATTCAGGTACTACAGATAACTGTTTGCTGATGATGATTGCAAACTGGGTGTGGTTCTCAAATCTCCATCTGATTTACCAGCAACAACTAAAGAAAACAGATGCTTGCTATTTTAACCATGGATTTAAATGTAATGCCTAGAAATGCTGTATAGCTTCCTTAAGTAAATCTAGCATCACTATTGCATATGATATAAAAAACACTCCCTTAAATTGACACAATCATCAGAAACTGATACTTATGATGTTAACAACATTTATTGTGACTATGATGTCTTTGTTGTGGTTAGAAAATCCTTTTACCTTGCACAGCATATTCATTGTGGAATCTCATCAAGGTTCAAAGAAGTTATAGTCCCTTCTCATTCCACCTTTACTAGGCCCATAACTGAATATTATGGCCCCTTTGACATGTACTTTATGTATCACCTAAAACAACTCAAGAGACTTTAAGATTTCATCACCAAAAACATCTCAGGTCTCAGCATTGTTAGCTATTCTGATAGCCTGAAAGCTTTTTCCCTCTACTCAATGATGTACAAACTCTTGAAAGGGGTGGCTTGCTGAACATTTTGTTCTATGAATGACCCTGCTCTGTTTGAACTCTTTGGCCTAAACAGAACTAGTGGCAAAGCAATTGCCTACTCTACAAACCTAAACATACACTACTATTTCAAGAATACCAGATGGCTCAATAGGTACCCTAACGGGGTCTATGCAGGGGTGGCCCATGCTATTGGACTGCAGTACTGTGGCCCCCCCAGCTGTGGAAGAAAGAAGAAAAAAACATGAAGAAAAGAGGACAAAAATCGTGGACCTTGCATGTGCACTTGTGGCATTTCCGACTTCCAGACTGCTGCTGAACCAGTCCGGAGCATGCACAGAGCTCCAGACTGATTCAGCAGCAGTCTGGATTACAAACACAGCAGTCAAGAGCATCCCAGAAGTCTATGCAGTTAGTTACAACTGCATAGACTGGAAAGGGATCGGACTGCAGCGTCTGCAGGCTGGCCTGTTCTTGCAGGAAGGAAGGACATCACCACGAGATCAGTGAGCTAACGGAAGGCCCTAGAAGTTTAGCAAGTGGATATGGAGCTATACAGCACAATGGAAGGCCCTGGACCTGGGTAAGTGTGTGCATGTAAAATGCTGGCTAGAGAGAACACATGTTGTTGGGTAGAGAATACCTCAGGCTTGAGCCCTGTACCTCCGTTGTAGGTGGCAAGGGCCTGAATTCCCTACCCACCACCATTTGTGAAAACAATTGCAGATTTTTGCCTTATATTTGTTATGTTCTGTTCCTCATAAATTCTGTGGTTTCTATATTTTTGTTACTTTGCCCAGTCAGTAGTACAGTGGTGCACTGGTAGCATTGTTGCCTGACAGCCACAGGTTCTCTGGTTTGATTCTTGACTGGGGTGCATTGGATTTTGTTCCAAGTCAGACTTTCCTGGTTAACAAATGTTAAATAAATAAAAGTAACAGACATTTGAATTTCAGACTTCATATTCTTCAGAAAGTACATGGTAACACAAAACCTTTTATTCTAGCAATTTTCTAAGTTTATAACATGGGTATTTGAAATTTGTCCCTATTTTTGAGACTGTATTCTGCCATTATTGGCTTCGTCCAGGTTTGTTGTGCTAAGGTTGAGAGCTATGGTGAGAACTGAATTCACTGAATATGTTTGGGGGCTGTATTCCCCCATTACTGGGTTTGTCTACGTGTTTTTTGCTAAGAGGTCAAGAGCTATGGTGAGAATTGAATTCACTGAATATGTTTGGGGGCTGTATTCCCCCATTATGGGCTTTGTTCAGGTGTTTTGTGCTAAGAGGTTGACAGCTATGGTGAGAACCTAATTCACTAAATGATAGCCATTTAAGTTTCAGTCTTCCTTTCTTTTACAAAACAGATGATTTGGCATAGTGATATGTTGCTTTGAATGTTTTGCACAGGGTCATTAGTTCAATACTTGGCAATGAAATGTATGGTGGTAATACAGCATTTTATTCTAGCAACTTTCCAACATTATACAAGCAATGTTTAAAATGTGTCCCTGGTTTTTGGGCTCTTGTCCACCCCCCAATAAATTTTGGCTTTTTCCAGACTTCTTGCACTGCAAAGTTCAGAGATACAGCTGAGTGTCAAGTAGATTTTACAAGAAGCTGAGAGCTGCAGGCGAACAAAAGTTTAGTGCTGCTTATGCTGAGTCAGCTTGCATTGTTAATAGCACAACAGGTAGTATGCTTGCTTTTGATGCAGAAGTCTGTGGGTTTTACTCCCATAGGAGGTAGATGCATTGCTGATACTGTACTGTGTTGTAAAGGGGTGTATGCTGCAGTCCTTCTTGGCGAAGATACCTAGTAACTATGAACCTGTTATCAGTTTGCCATCTATTCCCTATTGCAATATTACTAGCTTATCATTTTTTAATGCAACATAGGCAATTTATTCCTCAAGGGCAACAGACAGTTTATTTGCAGATGAAACAATGAAATATAAAGTTTTTTGCTAGTAGCAACCTCTTCATTAGTTACAGATTTCTTTAATGTGGAATTATTTAGATAACTTTTACTTCTTCAGTGATTGTGCATATTTACTGATAATGGTGGACTGTAGAAGTTTGAGTAGACTTTTATGATGGATATGTTCTGAATTGGGTAGTTTTGTAATTATTGGTGCATGCATTTTGTTTCATTGTTTACTGGAAAAATGTTCTGAATTGGGCAGTTTTGTCATTATTGGTGCATGCATTTTGTTTCATTGTTTGGAAAAATGTTCAAAACAATAAATTTAAAACACCCTCTAACAACTGTACTGTATTGTACAAGGAATATAATTTAAAGCAATCAGGAAGGTGTATCAAAGAGCATGTGTATGTTTTGTGTGCAAGGGGCCTATGATTTGAAAACAGCCCAAAGTTAATCTTTATCTGTCACTGGCAAAATATATTTTCTTTGAATGTGGGTTTCAATGCTGTTTCAATGAATGTGAGTTTCAAGGGCAGAGAAGTTTTAATGATAAGTCTGTTTTCATTGTGAGACTGCATTGCTTTGTTTAGCAGATGTCTTAGTGTTTGTGCTGTAAAATGCAAAATAAAACTTGCAAATAAAGTCCAAATCATCGTAGAAGTAAATCAGTATGCACATTAGCGTTTATGGTAAATGGGATGAAATAGCCAAATAATGGTTCATTGGAATGGCTGCAGGGGGGAGGCTCCATTCGACCATGATTTTGTGAGAGGGAAGGGAGGCAAACTCAAAGACAGCCCTGGCTGAAATATACCTCTCAGCTGTCCAGATTTTCACAGAATGAATAGATTTTTGCTTCTTATTTTTGGTTTGTTCCTCATAAAATTTGTGGTTTTCTGGCAAATTATTTAGGAATTAAGTCACTAAATAATGACAGACACTGAGTTTCATATAACCTTCAGAAAAATGCATGCTAAAGCAAGACCTGTTATATTCTATCAACTGTCTCAGTTTATACAAGAGCAATTTTTAGTACTGTTTATATGTTCCCCCAATATATTTGGCCTTGTCCAGATTTCCTGCAGTAACAGATTGAGAGGTATGTGCAAATAAATTGCTTTATAGAATTAGGCATATCCAAACCTCTCAACTGTCCATGATTTTGGCTCAAAATGTTGCTCTTCCCCAATAATATTACCCTCTGCAAAATTGGCAATTTTGGAAGAAAACATGAAGGGTTTACAATTAATAAATAACTGTAATAATCAGAGTTATAGATTACCTTTATTTCAGAAATGCATGTAGATTATTTTATTTTGTCAGCTGCTCAAGTTAGCAGTACTAATATTAAAAAGTGTCCCTTCTTTGACAGGTTCCCAGCTGTATTGTGTGGCTATTTTATATGTTTGCATCACATTTTTGGTCCATTTTTCATAAAATTGTGGGGGGTTTTATTGGCAAATTAGTGGCAAATCATTAAAGACTGAAGTTAGAAAATAACGACAGGCATTTGGGTTTCAGATTTCATACCCTTCAGAAAATTCATACTAATGCAAGACCTATTATTCTATTATCTTTCTAAGTTTATAAGAGCAATATTTAAAAAGTGTCCTTATTTTTGGGCCTTCTGTGTATGGCTCTGTCCAGATTTCTTGCTCTGAAAGGATCTCCTTTGTAAGTAAAACCAGCATATTTTAACCATTCTATGACCTTCCTAGTTGACATTGTTAATAAGCCATTAGTATGCATTCTACATTTTGCCCATTTGTTTCACATTATGAAGGCGAGTGTTCCTCATTTTGGAGATGGAAGGTTGAGAGCTATGG